>NC_083353.1:86057790-86373316 GCF_030254825.1 Meriones unguiculatus
CACGGCGTGAGCCCCCGGCGCGGCGGGCTCACGGGAGAAGCATCTCTCGGAGCGCGGGAGCGAGCCACTCGAGCCACCTCGCCCGACTCACTCGCGCTCTCAAGCCATCATAAAACAAACTTTCCGGGCTCCGCCGAGAGCCCCGCACGGGCGCCCGGGAGCTTTGTTTGCATTCCGGTGCCTCCGGGTCCGCGTTCCGGCGCCGACCTCGCTCCCGGGACCAGAGTCCACTCCGGCGCCGCCCGGGCCCGCTCTCCGCTCCGCGGCTCCCTCCTCCACACGCGCCGCGCCGGCCGGCCGCTCCTCGGCGCGAGGGAAGCCCTTTCCAAGCTAGTTGCCGGGAGCCCTGGAGACGCGGCGGCGCGGGGCGGGGGTGAGGGGACGCGAGGGAAGCGGCCGCGGCCCCTTTAAGCAGATACAAAGGCTCGGCTTGTTTTGTTACAGTTCATTCTACTCCGCGCCGCGGAGCGCGGCGGCCGGCGGCTGGGGAGACGCGCGCGCATGCGCCCGGCGGCCGCCCGCGGGCAGGCCCGCCCCGCCCCTCCTCCTGAAAGGGAGAGATTCCAACGGGCCTCCCGCGGGGTCCTAGGGCCGACCCTTCGCGGACGCCGACTCGCTCCTCTTCCTGCGCCCCTACAATTCCTCCTTCCTCCGGTGGCGCCGGCCCAGCCAGAGCCTTTTCGGGGAACACGTGCGCGTGCCCAACTCCAGCTCTCGGTAACTTTTGGAACCCAGAAGATCCGGCTTCGGGGTTCGCAGATCGTTTCAAACAGGTGGGGGCTGGGAGACCAATCCAGTGCGGGGCTCACACTCCTGCCTGCCTGCCTGCCTGCCAGCCGGGTTCCCTCCTCGCCCTCGGCTGGTGCCTGGCCACGCCGTCGCTCTCGCGGCCCCGCTGCCTCCCTCCACGTTCCCGCGCCTGTTCCCTGCCCAGGGGTTCAAGTCCACACGCGGAGCCCGGCTCTTGACTCTGGGACCCAAAGGACCCGAAACCAGCAAGTCCCACACACCCTCTTCTGCATTCCTGTCCTTGACCATCAAACGCGCCTACTCCTGGGCTCCCACCGTTTAACTTGGGGGCCAACTCTTTAGGACTAGGAGAAAACTGCCGGCGAACTAGAAAAGCCAAAGGCTATAGCCTGGCCTTCAGCCTAAGACCCCTCGCTACCCTCTCATTGTCCTTTCAGCAAAGCGGCGGCTTATGGAAAAGCCGAGAAACCTAAGGATATCTGCTTTGGGGAGCAAAGATCACCCCAGGGTTCGGGTCCTGCACACGCGTGGGCGCGCCGGTTACCTAGGAATTTGCCGCCCAGAGGCGGGGAGCAGTGATCTGGGCCAAAGGAATAGTGGCCCAGGCAGTTTCTTTCACTTTTTAGTGATTTTCAACGAGTTCAGATTCCGCAGGCATCTTCAGTGTAATGTTCAGTAAACTGACCTCTCAGAGCTTCCATTTGCCAAGGCCGGAGGAATACAGCAACCCCACAGTTGTTAGAAATAATACTTAGGCACTGTACGGCGGCATTTAAAACTTCACACTGATAACGGGAGTGGGGGGGAGAAGAGTTGAAGACTCAGAGTCCCTTGGTGCTTGGGGTTAGAGGGTGGAGATAATCCATCTCTCTAGAACTTTGAAAAGATCAGCATACATTTAAGCTCTTAAAGCCTTGTTTCTAGAGCGCCATTCTAAGTTAATAAAACTCAGTCTGGTGCTTCACGTTTATAATCCTGTCACTTGTGAGGCTGATGCGATGCTTGGGGATCAAGAATTCAAGGCAAATTCTAAGACAGGACAGCCTGGGCTCCATAAGACCTTTAGTTAAAGAGTCTTGTCCCTGAAAGGTGAGAGGAATTTCATGTCCAGCCTCTGTTTGTTTGTTTGTTTGTTTGTTTTGGTTTTGGGTTTTTTTTTTGGGGGGGGGGGTGTTTTTCCAAGTGGTGATAGCAGTGTTTGGGGACTGTTTTGTTTTGTTAGTTTTGGTTTTGTTGCTGTTATTTTAACTCTTTCAACACTAGAATCAAAAGAGCTGTCCCTTCAAACCTGCCTCCCAAACCCTAACACTGATCTAGCCACCAGAATCTCTGGGATGTTCTAATTTGCTTTTTGCTAAACACTAACCGAAAACGATGTGGTTGGAAAGGGTCTGTTTGAACTAACAGCTCACTGCCCATCATCAAGGGAAGCTTGCCAAAACTGAAGCAGAGATCATGGAGAAGCTGCCTGCTGGCTTGCTTCCCTGGGTGGCTCAGCTACCTTTTCTGATACACGCTTGGCCCACCTGCCCAAGATGGCATTGATGCCCCCCACAGTGGCCTGGGTCCTCCAACATTGATCACCAATCAAAAGGATGCCCTACAGACATACCCACTCTCCAATTCCTCCCTTGAGATTCCCTTTTCCCAGATATGTCTAGGGTTTTCTCAAGTTGGCAAAAACTACCACAACCCCTTGTCAACCTGAAACATAAACCATAACCTTTCCTGTCTTCATCCCCAAGATGTCGTGATAATATTATCACAATATTAAATACAGTTTAAAAGTGAGTCCCATGTCAAAATAAAATAAAATAAAAAAGTCCCATGTCTTTACATTTTTCTAATATTTTAAAATTTTAAGGTCTCTTGACAAATCCAGGCTCTTAAATGTAAAGTTAATTCTCTCCTCTAAAATCAAATCATTTACAGATGAAGAGATAGCACTCATTTTTTTTTGTGTGTGTGTTGGGCCATATTCATAACTATCTTTTACCTGGAATATAATGCTTTGAACACCTATTGTGCTGTTTTTGAGACTCAGGTTCAACTCATTCTTTAGTCCAAGAAGGCCTCAAATTCTCACTCTTCCTTCCTCTAACTCCTGAGTTCTGGGATCACGGAAGGCTCCACCAGGCCTGTACATCATCTGGACTTTTAAGGATTCTCTTAAGTGGTGTTGCTATGCAATACTAAAGGCCACAAATTTAGCATCTTAATCCCTTTTTTTTTTTCTTTTGTCACTGTTTCTTTGGAAGAGTAAACATGTGACCTGCTTCTCTGGAGTATGCACTCAAGGAAGGCAAGGAACTCAGACGTTTTGGGTTCCTGAGGTACTCCAGGTCAAGAGTACTTGATAGCTAGCACCTCATGAGTCTTCAAGTATGTATCCTCTCTGAAAAAAAAAAAAAAAAGAAGAAGAGAATGTGCATTTTTAAATATGCTGCTGACATGCATTTCACATCCACTCTTGACCTTGTGTTTCTTCTTGTCACTTAATTTCCCAGTAAGACCTTTTTGCCAAAAGTGCCCTCACCCACATAGAGGTAGTATCCCTGGAATCCACACCTCACTCTTATCCTCACCGGGAGCATTCCAAGGGTTCCACACAGCCAGACAGGTGGCTACAAATACTCTGAGGGCCACTGAGAAGGTAGAGGACTTGGAATTTAGTTCCCTCCTTCTGTTTCCTGCAGGTGGGGTTTGGTTCAGGTTCCCCCCGCCCCCAGTAGAGTCTTACTATTTAGCTCTGGCTGGCATGAAAGTTAAAACCAGGCTGGCCTCAAACTTCCGTAATTCCACATGCCTCATGTGCCGGGATTAAAGCAGTGCACCGACACACAAGGTTGGGGGTGGGGGGCTGTTCAGAAGGTTTGGTTTTGTTTGGAAACATAGTCTCATGTAGCCAAAGCCAGCCTTGGGCTTTTTATATAACCAAGGATTGCCTAGAACTCCTCATGGTGATTGCCTCTGCCTCTCAAGTCCTGGAAATACAGATGTGCTTGCTTTGACGAACCACACCCAACATATGTACAAACATACACACAAATTACCCAGGTCCGCTAGAAAAGGAGGCTCTTGAAGTGGCCTGGGCCCTCCCAGCCTTTCCCAGCCCCTCCCACGTCAGACAGCAATCAAGATTATGCTTCGCAGACATACTTATCCACCAAACTGTTGGAAGCAATTCCTGAACTGAGATTCTATCTTACAACGTGTGTTTAGATTTGTTTCCAGATGCCAAATCCAAACTGTAGCATCAACTCCTTATCCATGTGGTCTTACATGCTTAAGTTATACCCAGAGTGGCCTATGGTCCACTGCCTGCGGACCAAAAGATGTAGAACTCTCAACTCCTTCTGTCTACATGCCGTCGTATTTCCTGCCATGACAATAGTGGACTAAACCCTCTGAAGATGTAAGCTAGCTCCAAACTAAATGTTTTTCTTTGTAAGAATTGCCATGGTCAGGTTGTCTCTTCACAACAATAGAAACCCTGACTAGACAGCCCAGTCATCAATCAGGAAAACCTACGAAGGGCTTTTCTACAAGCCAATTTGTAGGAACTTTTTTTTTTTCCCCATTTAAGTTCCGGCTTCCAAAATGAAACTAGTTTGTGGGTAAGGTTGACATAAAACTAGCCAGCACAATTGACCCCCTTCTCAACTTGACGCAGAAACACATTAATGTTAAACTCATATAACTTTTCCTATCATTCGTCCCCAAGATCTCAATATTAATAGCACAATGGAAAACAGTCCAAAATTTGAAAGTCCCACAATCTTTACAAAATTAAAACACTTTAAAAGTTGAGACTTAGGGGCAGCGGTGGAGATGCAGGTCTTTAATCCTAGCACTCCAGAGGCAGAGGCAAGTGGATCTCTATGAGTTCGAAGCCAGCATGATCTACAGAGTCTAGGACAGCCAGGGCTCTGTTACAGAAAAACCCTGTCTTGGGGGAGGGGGAGGAAGAACAAAAAAAAAAGTTGAGACGCTTTAAAACATTCAAAGTCTCTTTCGAAGTTCATACTCTCTGAAGTATTCGTAGCCTCTCTAAAATATCTGAAGTCTCTTCAAGGTCTCTCAACCCTGGGCTGTAAGATCAAAATGGGTTAGATGCTTTCTTATTCCAAGAAGGAAGAACCAGGGCACAGTTAGAAGCTGAAAAAATCTGAACAAAACAAAACCAAATTCCAACAGCATAAATAACCCAATGTTTGACTTCTGGGACCTGCTCAACAATCCTCTGGCCTCCAAAGGGCCCTGACCAGCCATGCTTCTGTGGCTCTGTGTTCACCACAGACAGAGTGTGTCTCCTGGGATCAGTCCCGCTCCAAGCCATACCTATGGAGTCCTTGGTGGTTGTGCCACAGCATCATGGTCTCTGTAATGCTAGTGTCTCTACTGCAACTAGTCTGCACGGTCCCCAGTAACCTCTCCAGGGCTCTCCTTAGAGATTCTGAGCCTACTGCATGGTGCCAAGGACGCCTTCAGTCCTTGGGTTCTTGCAGCTATGACTGTCGTCCCTTCACCAATGGTCAGGCCTGGCCTCTTATGGTGCAAAGCCTCAGCTGCTCTACCTTATGCATTCAAAACCAGTAAACCCTGAGAGACTCTTTAACAATACCAAGTCCAGCTGCCAGCCTGAGGTGCAGCCTCGGCCACCCCTGGACCACAGCTTCTGTGGGCTGACCCTAAGGAAATGCTTTGCGATGGTCCCTGCACAGCAAAGGTTTTGCTTTGTCTCTTCCAACTCTTCAGCGCCAGCTGACCAGAACTGACAGATTCTTTATTCAAGATTGCACATAAAAGGCCCTGATAGAGCCTTTAATTCGCTTTGAAACTTCACAAGCCAAGCCTCCATTGTCTGCACTGCTCCCAGCATTCTTATCTTCCAAGCTCCCACAGAACAGCCCACTGAACTCTGAATACTCAATGGCTTTTCCAAGCCAAGGTTCACATGCTACCATAACCATTCCCAAAACTCATAGTCAGGTCTATCACAGTAATACCCCATGATCTGGCACAGATTTCTGTCTTTATTAGGGTTTCTATTGTTGTGATAAAAGACCGTGATCGAAAGCAACAAGAGGAGGAAAGGGTTTACTTCAGCTTATAACCCTCAGCTCACACTCCAGTCCTGAGGGAAGTCAGGGCAATAACACAAACAGGGCAGGAACTTGGAGGCAAAAACTGATGCAGAAGCCATGCAGGGGTGCTGCTTGGTGGCTTATTCCTCCTGGGTTTGCTCAACCTGCTTTCGTACACCACCCAGGCCCAGCAGCCCAGGAGCATTGCTGCTCACAGTGAGCTGGACCCTCCCACATCAGTCATCAATCAAGAAAACGTACCAAGGCTAACTAGGAGGGGCATTTTTTTCATTGACGTTCACTCTTCCAAAATGGCTCTCTAGCTTGTGTCCAGATGACATAGAACTAGCTGGCACAAATAGGCTCCTTTGTTGAATGTGTATATGAATGAGTGGCCAAAGTAGGACTTTAAATCATATAATACAAAATAAAGATAATTTAGGCTTAATGGTTGAAACCAAGATAAAGATTGTTTTTTAGGAAGGACTTATAGCTGCCACATTTTAAGGTACATTCTCCGTGAACAATTATAAAACAAAAGCTCTGCTGTCCTAACTTGTACCAGGAATTTGGCAATACATTCTTCTGCAAAGAATGATGTTACAATCATCCTGAGTAAGGTATCCCAAAAGCAGAAAGACACACATGGTATATACTCACTTATAAGTGGATACTAGACCTATAAGATAGGATAAACATACTAAAATCTGTACACCTAAAGAAGATAAACAAGAAAGAGGACCCGGGTAAGATGATCAATCTTCAGTTAGAAAGACAAATGGGATGGACTTTGGAAATAGGAGAAAACAAGTAATAGGACAGGAGCCTACCACAGAGGCCCCTGAAAGACTCTACCTAGCAGTGTATCAAAACAGATGCTGCGACTCATAACCAAACTTTGGGCAGAGTACAGGGAATCATATGAAAGAAGGGGGAGTTAGTATGACCTAAAGAGGACAGGAACTCCACAAGGACCAAATATATCTGGGCCCAGGGGTCTTTTCTGAGACTGTTTGTCCAGCCAAGGACCATGAATGGATATAACCTAGAACCCCTGCCCAGATGTAGCCCATCGCTGCTCAGTATCCAAGTGGGTTCCCTAGTTAGGGAAATAGGGACTGTCTCTGACATGAACTCAAAGGCTGGCTCTTTGACCTCCCCACCCCCCGTGGGAGGAACAACCTAGCTAGGCCACAGAGGAGGACATTGTAGCCAGTCCTGGTGAGACCTGATAAACTAGGATCAGATGGAAGGGGAGGAGGACCTCCCCCATCAGTGAACTTAGAGAGGGCAGGGAGGAGATGAGGGAGGGAGGGTGGGATTGGGAGGGAATGAGGGAGGGGGCTATAGCTGGGATACAAAATAAATAAACTAATTAATATAAAATTAATAAAAATTTAATTTAAAAAAATAAAAAAAGAATGGTGTTACAAATACATGACTTTAAAACTTAGTGTGTATGTTAGGACAGTTATGTGCATTGTTGGAAATTACAAGAAATGGCCTCAACTTAACCACTAAGCAAAGTGAAGGCAGGAATTGAACAAACTTGCTCAGGTATTAATCCAGAGGTAAAACCCAAAGGCAATGTGCTCACAACACTTTTGGATGAGATGATAGATGCAGCCATATTAGCCTTGGTGGAAGGGTCTCTTGAATCTACCAAACAGTGCATGTAGGTTAATTTGGTCCTCCCACCTCTTCCTATCTGGCTGAAGGAACACATTGTTCTGCTCTAGGGTGTGCCTGAGAGCCATTGGAAGATGGAGTACTTTGCAGGAATGGAGAAGAGATTTGCAAACACTCCTGCAGGAAGGGGGGATCTGAGGGCTGAATGCACTGCAGGTGATGTACAAAACATTCTTGTACTGTTGACACATTCTTATACTGTTGACAACTTTTTTTTTTTTTTTCCAGACTGGAGGTAGCTGTATATCCCTGGCTGGCCTGGAATTCTCTGTATAGACCAGGCTAACCTCAAACTCAGAGTTCTACCTGCTGCCGTATCCTGGCTACTGGGTTAAAAGCTGGATGTCACAGGGCACAGTCTCCTCAATTTCAATTTTTTAATGTGTCTGTGTACACATATATATATATACAGTATACATACATATACATTCATGCATACCCAGAGGATAAAAGAGGGAATTGGAGCTCCTAGAATTGTAGTTACAAAGAGTTGTGAGATAATAGTGTGGGTGCTGAGAATCAAACCCAGGTCTTCCGCAAAAACAGTAAGGACTCTTTACTGCCAGCCATGAACTCTTTTCATTTTTTTATTTTTCTATTTTGTTTTGCTTTTGTGGTTTTGGTGTTTTGATTGGCTTCAGTGTTTTTGAGACAGGGTTTCTCTGTGTAGGCCTGGCTGTTCTAGAACTTGCTTTGTAGACCAGGCTAGCCACAAACCCAGATAATCTGCCTGCCTCTGTCTCCTGAGTGCTAGGATTGAAAGCGTGTGTTACTACGCCCAGCTACCAACTATGAACTCTTAATAAAACAGATCAGAATTGAATGAGAAGTAAGCTATAACAATACACTCTCCACAAATTCAGGTCTGACTTTGGTATAGCTTTTTGTACTATAAGGAAGATTAAAAGCATAAATGTGAATGATTCCTTTCTTCTGCTTTCTCCCAAACTTGTTTCTTTCTAAAGTTTTTAAGTTATAAAGAATGATAATCATAATAACAGTCTGGTCTGGGAAGAGAGAAACATCAACTGAGAAATTTTCTACACTAGGTTGGCCAGCCAGCATGTCTTTGGAGCATTTTTTTAATTGCTAATTGATGTAGGAGGACCCAGACCCCTGTAGGAGGGGCCATCAGGGGTCCAGCAAGTAGGCCTGGACTATCTAAGGAAGGGAGCTGAGCAAACCAGAGAAAGCAAGCCATCATCCCTGCTTTAGTTCCTGCCTCCAGGTTGAATTCCTTCTGTTTGAAAATAATATTCCTAATGTCACACAAACAAAAGGATCTTTTTTTCTTGCCAAAGGAGTGTGCCATGATCCAAACCCAGGCTAATAAGCACATACCTGATAAGAACTTTACTTAGATTTTATTCTAACACAGGAGGTGACAGTGTCTAGACAGTCAAGTCTTAGGAGTGTACAGAGCTTGGGCAAAGAAGAACATAAACTTAAGTTTCAAGACAATGGAGGTTTATGGAATATTGGCCATTGGTGGGATAGCCACCTTTGATCAGAAAAAAACATTTCTCGTAATTCTCTTTATTATACATTTTTATTTTTTTCTTCAAGGCCAACCAGTGTATGCTGACTTTCTGAATTCTCTAATAATATTATATTATTATGCTAAACGACTGGATATTGTTTGGTGAGAACAGTCTTGATGTGGCTCTGGACAAGGCTCCTAACACAGGAATTAGCCATTTCTCCTATCTGATTAACATAGCTTAAGGTGAGCCCACCTTCCTAGGGAAAGGCCTTTGGCTGGGAGACTAACCTGACTCCACTGGGATGCTAGGTCTCCATCCAAACCATCCATCTATTCTCTTGACCTTAAGATTTCTCTTAACAGGCCTTTACTGTAACTGTAAAATTCCTGAGAATGAATGTCTGAGAAGAAGTTAGAATCATTTGCAAATCAGATCAGAAATCAGAGCCTCTAAGACACTTTTGGCATTCTCAGACTCTGGAAAGGATGAAGAAGCCCTAGGGCATTTCCAGCTTTTGGCTAAGAGAGAAACTGGTTACTTCTTTTTTATTTCTGGGGTTTTTACCTTTAACTACCTAGCCAATTTTTGGCCTCCTCTTTTCATCATCCCCTCCTCAAAGAAGTAACGCTAACTGTACTATGGAACTGGGGTTGTGATTGACCTGGATTATTCCAATTGAATGGGGGTGTCAGATATGTCAGCCAGGGTATCTGTCAAGTGGTCCTATCTAAAGGACCCCAAAAGTGCACCCTTGGTTCCATGATAGGGGTTGGTCTCATGTTTGTATTTTAACGCTAATTGCTGGCCCTCAAGATCTGGTTACTGTCCTATTCTTGTTGTGTAAACCTGCCTAAGACAATTATTCCTGATTGGTTGATTAAAAAGTCTAAAACCTGGGCAGGGCAGAATGGGGTAGGCACGGCTAAGGTTCCAGAGCTTTGGGTTCAGGAGAATCACAGAAAACAGATGGGAAGAGAGGAAGAAGGAGGATGCCACGATGGGTTAGCATGGAGAAGAAACCACATGGGCCAGGAGGAAGGGCTCCGAGGAGGGCATGGATGGAGAAAACACCAAAATGAAAAAATATAAGCAAGTATTTATAAGATTATGGATGAGTGCTCGCTTCAGCAGCACATATACTAAAATTGGAATGATTATGGATGAAAGGTAGCCCTGATAAGGATGGTTGAAGCGGATGGCATTGGGTGGGGGCTGGGAGGTGGATGGTGAGGTTATTGAGATAGTCTAGGTGGAAATACCTGTCCAGCCCAAGGTAAATTAGGCAACTATAAAATCTAACAGGTGTCTTTGTATTATTAATTGGGGTTGTGGGTTAAATAACACTGCCACAATAATTATAGGGTTAATAACAAAAATTACCTAGCCCGACACTATTTAATTTACAACAACAGTTCCATTTCTATAATGGTTAGATATAGGGAGGAAGGAAAGCTCTTCACTGGAACATGGAGGAGATGGGAAGGGGAAGTAAAGGCAGGAGCAATTAGCATTACAAGTCCTAGGCAGAGAAGCAGAGAAGGTCAGACCAGAGGATACATTTTTAATCTCCAAATCAAAGTCCCTTAGAATCTCTTGATGGGCTCCCAAGAGCATCCATCCTCCTCAGTTTTCATTGGCCTCTAAGGCTGGTCTACAGCATGCTGAACCCAGGATCTGCTCTCAGGCCCTCTGGTAACTGTTGGATAGCTGGAGTCAGCTGGAGGTCCCTCCCAGATGGCTTTAGAGATGGGTTGAAAAGAAAAGAAATCATTTAATTTTTTGGTTAAAATGATAGTGGGTTTGTCTCTTGGCTTGTAGGTCAGGGTTGCAGCGAAGTATGAAATCATTAATCTTCTGAAGAAGAAAGTCCTTCGTGAAAAATAGTTGTCAAAGTAACATCTCATATGGATTTAAGTCTAATGTTTAGGGAATGCAATCCCTTGGGTGGTTAAAGAAATGCACCAATCATTTTAGTCTTTTTCGATATTTCAATGTTGGGCGCTTAAGGCCATGCAGTTGGCCAAAATGAATCATTTTTTCTTTCATGTTGTCAAGGCCACTTGAGGGTCTGGTCCCCAGGGGTCACTTGGACTTGAGAAGAACCTCTGGCTCCACTAGCCTTCCTTTGACCAGTTTTTCTTCTATGCAAGCACAAAGCTTTGCTCAACCATGCCTTTGTTTGGAAGCACTGAAGAAAATTTTCTTCGGCATTGGCCCTCCTATTTGTAGACTGGACACTGGCTAAAGTTCACCAGGTGGGTCTCCATGGTCTCCCTAAGCAAAAGAACAGGTGACTCCCCCCTGTTACAGGGCATTTCAAGAGCTACCCACAGTCCTCTCGGACCTAGTTGACAATGGAGAAGAAGCAAAATATTGTCTCTTTTTAATCCCTCTGAGAATGTCAATATGGGCCTCCAGGTATAGTTATTGAACACACAGAGATACCAACCAGTCTAGTACTTTTTTTTTTTTTTAAGACAGGATTTCTCTGTATAGCCCTGGAACTCACTCTGTACACCAGGCTGGCTTCAAACTCAGAGTTCTGCCTGCTTCTTTTTTTTTTTCTTTTAGATGGGGTTTCTCTCTGTGGCCCTGGCTGTCCTGGACTTGATTTGTAGACCAGGCTGGCCTCCAACTCACAGAGATTCTCCTGCTTCTGCCTCCCTGAGTACTGGAATTACAGGTGTGTGCCACTGGGCCTGGCCTCAGTCTGGTACTTTTAATTACTATCTAATATTTAGATAAAGCTAAGGCAAAAAAAGAAAAAAACCTACACATTTTAAAATAAACTTTGATTTGGCATACATTTTTATTCTTTAAGACACTCCTTGTAATTGTTCTGAAGAACAGACCCAGTAAGTCTATTAATAAAAGTAAACTTTGACCTTAGAAATGTTAATATCATACACATAAAGTCTTTCGCATACCTCATGTAACTTAATCAGGACTTTATTTCCAGCTTTCTTTCCCATTCTGGAATAAGATACAGCTATCTTAATCTATTAAAATATTAAAATATTTTAATAATAAAAATATTTCCACTATTACATCATTCTTAGATTTATTTATTTATTTGTATATATACCTGCATGCCAGAAGAGGGCATCAGAGCATAGTATAGACAGTTGTAAGCCACGATGTGGTTGCTGGGTATTGAACTCAGGACCTCTTGAAGAGTAGACAGTGCTCTTAACCACAGAGCCATCTCTCAAGTCCCTGTTACATCATTTTAATGTCTAATACTACCCCCTGGTTTTCTTTCTTAATATCATAAAATTTTTTTTTCCTGGGAGAATAGAAGTGGAGATCACTATACCAATTTTTTTTTCTTTTTAAAATCCCAACAGCAGATCAAAGTTTGATTTTATCTAAGTTCCCCTTGAAGAACCAATAAGTTTCTTGAGCTCACTGATGGGTGAGGGGGTGAAAAGACTATGGGTGACCTGAAAGCAGGCACACTGGAAAGTCTTTTACTCAGTATGGGTGGTGGCTTTTCCAAAGATGCATATATGGAACCCCCTCTCCCTAATCTTTCCCATTCTATATACTCTAGCCCCTCTCCCATGATCCCAATACCACATGAAATTGGGGAAGAATCACATACAGTTGTCTAGAAGGACTGTCTAGATACTCAGTTGCCCAGAATTCCCCTCTTTCTATGAAAAGGAAACATCAAGAAGCTTATCTCTGATGTTCTCTCTTTCTTTCTTTCTTTCTTTCTTTCTTTCTTTCTTTCTTTCTTTCTTTCTTTCTTTCTCTTTCTTTCTTCCTTCCTTCCTTCCTTCCTTCCTTTCTTTTTCTTTCTTTCTTTCTTTCTTTCTTTCTTTCTTTCTTTCTTTCTTTCTTTCTTTCTTTCTTTTTCTAGGATTTCTCTGTGTAGCCCTAGCTGTCCTGGAAGTCACTTAGTAACTTAGTAGATCAGGTTGGCCTTGACTTGAACTCATAGAGATCCACCTGCCTCTGCCTCCGGAGTGCTAGGATTAAAGGTGTGTGGTATCACACACACAGCTTCTGATGATCTTTTTTATAAGCAGGCTCAACTGTTCTGAAAATAGCCATTGTTTGGCTTAAAGGGTAGGGCTGTGTAACAACCACCTCAATAAATGAACTATATATTCATAGTTCATTTCAAAGCTGAACCTGAACTATATATATGTATATATATATTGTGTGTAACATTATAATATATATAAATATATATTGTGTGTGTAACATTATAATAAGTTAATATTACCTATATATACTTTGAAGAATGGGCTCTTGTAAGTTTCTGGCTCAGCAGTTAAGATCCCTTGTTACACTTGCAGAGTCCCACCACCCACATTGTGGCTCATAACCATCTATAACTTTAGCTCCAGTGGACCTGACAAGCTCATCTGTCTTCCACAGGCACCACACACACGGTGCACAGCAATACATCCGCATGAAATAGCTAGATCTAAATACATAAAGTTTTTGCGGTATGTACCGGTCCACAGAATGATCTGCCACAGGCATGCTTCTGGCTTTGAGTGAGTGCAAGTAGCAGACAGAGAAAAACAGCAACACACAGTAAAACATCATCAAATCAACATTTACAACATTGGCCAAGGAAGTTCTGTTAAAACTAAGATGCTGGAATTACTACTGTGAGAATACATTGTTGTGGTGGTGGTTGTTAAGCAGAAATTCCTGTGAACTGTAACAGTCTTTTACTTCATTGCTTTTTTATTTGTTACCTGAAAGCTAGAGAGTATAGAACACGGAAAACAACATCTAAGAGAAACTGGGAAGACACGGCATCAGCTTGTTCTTTTTCTTAGATTGTTTCTGGCACTGTAACTAGAAATTCAAAACAAAAGCAAGAGTACCCATGGCTCAGTGGGGCAGAAACGAAAGCAGACAAGCATGGAACAAAGGAGCCTTAAGAAGGGAGAGTAGATTCTGAGTTAGAGGAAGCAGTCATGGAGATGCTGAGCCGAAATATCAGGCATGGAGACACCACAGAGGTTGCATCTTCCTCCTCCCACCCAAGCGGGCTGGTCCCTTTTTCCTCCCGGATGTTGCAGCATCTTTCCTAGCACCCGGCAATCCTGTAGATCTGCGTTTTCCCAAGTTCGCTGTTGTAGATTCCCTCCGAGCCTCCCAGATCTAACCGTCTCAAAGCGTCAGCTCCCATTGGTAGCTGGCCCGTGTTGGAGGCACCGTGACGATATCGTGAGAAACAAGCGTCAAAATCAAAAAACCAAAACTACCATGGAGGTTTGGTATTACTGCCTTAGTTTGATATAAAAATCCATCAGTCTTATCACCTGGCAATAGAGCCCGTGTTGGAGACTCCCTTGGGTCTCTCATTTCCATCATCCCATCAGACATCCAAAGAGGTAAAACCCAAAAAGAGAAGAGGATTGGGAAGTGGGGCTGAGTGTCTATGGTTCAGGAAATTTTAGAGGTTCGGTGATTCCCTGATTAGTAGTACTGGGAAGTTTTGATGGTACATGAGCCAAGATGGCAATGAAGTCATATGGCCCTTACCTTCTTGATGATATCATTAGTAAAGATGGCAAGTAAGTTATATCGTTGCCACATATTTTTTAAGGCATGGTCTCTCCATATAGCCCCCGGCTTTCCTGGAACTCTCAAACTCACAGGGATCTACCTGCCTCTGCCTCCCAAGCGCTGGGATTAAAGGCTTGTGCCACTACGCCCAGTGGTAGCCTCAGTCTTGATGAGGACGCTAGTCAAGATGTTTATGCTGGGTTCAGATTCATGAAAAAAAAAAATTGCTTTTTTTATCTTTGGCTCATAGGTACAAGCTCTTGCCAGGAAGGAAGTGGAAGGAATGGGAGCGGTATGCCTACTGCCTACAGGTGGCGCTGTCGTTTGGGAAGCACATGGAGAAAGAAGACAGTTTCCTTGCCACCATTCCCCACCCCCACCCCAAGCATGATGTGGGCAGAAATCAGACACATCTGTGACTCTCTACAGTAGCAGGAAATTAAGTCTCTGAGAAACTAACTTGTTAAAATAATTAAATCTGATTGAAAAACCTCAGTAATCTTGTGTGGTGCTTCTACATAGTCAGAAGAGCAACTCTCAGCTGGCCGTGGAGGCGCACGCCTGTAATTCCACCACTCGGGGAGGCAGAGGCAAGCAGATTTCTGTGAGCTTGAGTGCGGTGTACAAAGTGAGTACAGAAAAGACTACAAAAGAAACCCTGTCTTGAAAAAACAAAAACAAACAAACAAAAAAAAACTACCCAGGAACCTCGCAGTCTAAGGCAATGTTGAACCTAGCAAACCAAGAAGCTGTCTGTTCTCCCTTCCTCCAAAACTGATCCAAAGTCTCTTTCCTTCTCTGGGGGAACTGGATGGAGAGAGAAAGAAAGGGAAAATCACATGGACGTTTCTTTGACATTGTTCAATGTCTCCTTAGTCAACCCAGGGAGAAGTATATTGAATGAGGTCGCAGGTTCTCTGGGCCGGTCCAGGAAGTTGTTTTAGCCCTCTGAGACGGAATCCATTTCTTTTCTTTATTTTTCTTGGAGCTCAGTTTGTCCTGATTGTTTCCCATTCCAGTCCAAGTTCCTTTATAGTTCAACCCTCCATCCCTAAAGAGGAGGTTTCTTGCTTCTAAACTGAGTCTTTTATAGTTCAACCCCTCATCCCTAAAGAGAAAGATCCTTGCACTCCAAGTTGCTCTGGATCTCCACAATCATGTAGGAAATTTTTTTCTCTTCTCCATGATGTTTCTTAACTTGGTCTGTGCACAGCTCTTCCTGGAGGCTCTGGGATTTTCCTAGGCCCTTTCCCACACCACAGAGAATCTCTCTGTTCTGGAAGTATTACCAATCTGAAAGACTGTCATTTGGCTAAGACCCTGGGGGCCACTGCAACGGGACCACAGATGTCAACGTCTCCCTCACAGAAAGGTGTTCAAACACTCTTCCAGATGGATTTGAAATCTGGGACCAGCCTCCAAATTGTTGTTTCACACACACACAGAAAGTAAAAGGAAACCTTCAAGACAATTTCTTTTTGAAAAAAGGGTGGTCTGTGACTTAAAAGGCTAGCAAGTATACATTAGGGAATGTCACTTAGTTTTTATTCTAATGTAAGTGGTGACTGTGTCTTACTCCAACGGTGATGATGGATTGTATTCTGCAAGCCAAATAAATCCTTTCTACCTCAGGCTGTTTTTGGTCCATGTTTTAGCACAGAAACAGAAAAACAAAGTAGGCTACAGTCTAGAGTAGCATTTTACCCCACTCTGCTGGAAACGTAAGGACATTTAAGTCAAGGGAATCACTGTGCAGACCAGCCTGGCCTTGAACTCTCATCCTTCAGCCTCAGCCTGTCAAACAAATCCAAATTCCTGTAGAACACATTTAAGAAAGTTCATTGAAGATGCCAGCATAAATATTTGTGTGTACTACGCTACTCTACAATGCTGACATGGAGCATATACCAACAGGATAGATTGAAGCCATTGGTCCAGGCAGATGGTAATCAGAAAAAAAAAAAGGCCATTTTTCTAGTGATGTCATGGAGGTTCCCCCACCCACACTTAGATGTCCTTTTATTGTAATGGCTTGGATTTTTTAAATTAATTAATTAACTTTACATGCCTATCAAAGTTTCCCCTTTCTCCTCTCCTCGAAGTACTCCTCCCCCACCCCACCCCATCTACTCTTCCTCCATTTTCTTCAGAAAAGGGGAGGCCTCTCAAGGGTATCAACCAGCTCTGGCATATCAGGCTACAGTAAGACTAAGTGAATCTTGAATCTTCTCCAATTGAGGCTAGACAAGGCAGCCCAGGAGAAGGAAAGGGTCCCAAAGGCAGGCAAAGGGTCAGAGAAAGCCCCAGCTCCAGCTGTTAGGAGTCCCACACGAAGAGCAAGCTACACAACTGTTACATATGTGCAGAGGGCATAAGTCAGCACCACTCATGCTCCCTGGATGGAGGTTCAGGCTCTGTGAGCCTCTGTGGGGGCAGTTAGTTGATGCTGTAGGTTTTCTTGTGGTGTTGTCAACTCCTCTGGCTCCTACAATCCTTTATCCTCCTCTTCCACAGGATTCCTCAACTCTGCCTAACGTTTGGCTGTGGGTCTCTGTATCTGTCTCCTTCAGTTGCTGGGTGAAGCCTCTCTGATGATGGTTCTGTTAGGTTCCTATCTACAAATATAGCAGTGTCAGGAGTGGGCTTCAAGAAGGCATTTTTTGTGATTCACCCACTAAGTTTATTTTTCTCACCAGGCAGGGAGACACTTGTTGTATTTTACACAACTGTGCATTTTGCATGGAATCCTCCCTCCCCAGCTCTTCGTGCTTTCAGCTGAGAGCAAAGATAAATAAAATGTTAATTTTGTGACCTGTAACACGTCAGGTATGAGCTTCTGTTTCGATACCCCAGAGAATGAAGACCAAGAGAAGAGAGGATTTAAACTCTTAAACATTCTAAACATTTAGCATTTTAAACATTCCATTGCCCTCTTCCCAAAATGAAGACTGGAAGATTTGAAGTTAGATTGAATGTCAAAGGAGCAAGGAAAACACAAAGATTTATTACAGCACTTCTCAGATTTTCCCAAAATGTTCAGCTATGTAAAACGCCATGTGAACACAGCACTTCCTCCTGCACAGTCCCACTGAAAACACGTCTGATGATGTTGCTAACTGTCCAGGGAGCAGGATATTTGCATTTTATTCAAATACACAATCTCTGCTTCTCCCTCTGTCTTGGTGTGTGTGTCTCTCTTTCGTACTCTTATTTATTCACCTGTACAAACACTTGTGCATTTTATTTATGTACTTTGTTTACACACACCCGAAGAAGCGTGAATATGTGTGTGGAATGTACATGTCACAGCACTCGTATGGAGGTCAGAAGACAAGGTAGGAGTCCATTCTCTCCTTTCATCATGTGGGGCCCCAGGCTTGAACTCAGGTTGACAGATTTGCCAGCAGGCATCTTTGCCCTCTGAGTCAATACGTTGGAGTCAGGGTATTGTTCTATAGGCCTGCCTAGTCTAGTACTTACCATGTAGCCCAGGCTGACCTCAGACTCTCAATAACTGTCCTGCCTCAGCTTCCCAGGTGTTGGGATGATAATCATGTGCTGTGGTAGGTAGAATAGGGGACCCTTGAGAGCTAAGAGGAAGAAAAACAGGAAAGAGCCACGCAAGCTACACAAGTCCATGTGTGTACATGCAGGCTGGTCTATAGTCTCTATGGGTATGCAAACTGATCACGTCTCTCCTGTAGTCCCCTGCTTTTCCCTTCTCTTCTCATTTTGTCCTTTACTGCCTCAGAGTTCAAAGCACCCAACAAGAATGCATATAGCCATATATAGGAGACAGCAAAGAACAAAAAATGTATAAAAGCCCTATCTTTGTTTGAGGCCAGCCTAACTACATAGCATGTGAAAAGACAGCCAAGACTACAGAAGAAGAAGAAGAAGAAGAAGAAGAAGAAGCAGAAGAGGAGGAGGAGGAGGAGGAGGAGGAGGAGGAGGAGGAGGAGGAGGAGGAGCTTCAACTTTGTAACATTCAAGGCTCTTTAGCATTTGGCTAACCATGTACTAAAAGCCTGATGGCATAATAACTGCTTCCTACTAAAAGGTGTCTCAGGATACCATTTCTTAGAATAGTGCCAGCATCCCTCATCCCTGGTTTGTTATTTCTTTTATCCCATCGCCCATCAACTACACAAAAATTAAACAAAGTACATATTTAAATAATTCTAGGATTTTTTTTGGAGGGGTTTTATTTTGTTTTTGTTTGTTTGTTTTTGAGAAGGGTTTCTCTGTGCAGCCATGGCTGTCCTGAAACTAGCTCTGTAGACCAGGCTGGCTCCATAGAGATCCGTTTGCTTCCCAAGTGCTGGGATTAAAGGCATGCACCACCACCGCCTGTCAACTTTGAAAGTTCTTAAATGCCCTAGTAACATTAGGTTTTGGAAGACGAGTAAATTTATGTATAAGAAAATAGCGTTAAACTGAGCTGTTCAAAATCCTATAAGCAAAGGTCAGCCTCTTATGTTTGAGTGGATTCCCTCTAGGACTTTGTGGAGGTGTTTGGGGGGGATGTTTACATGCTTGTTTCTTCAGATAAATCCTCATTGTGCAGTTTGGGATGGCTTCAAGCTTTGGGTGCTCATGCTTCAACCTTCTGTTCTGTCACTTGTCACTCCCAGCTTCCTCTTTGTTTCTTATCAGCATATACGCATACAACAAAGCCTGGGAATGGTGGCACATGCCTGTAATCCCAGTACTTGGGGGGTGGAAGCAAGAGAATCCTGAGTTGAAGGTCATCCTTGGCTACCTAGAAACTTTGATGCCCTTTTGTGCTTGGGATCATGTGCACAGGTGTAAAAGGAACTTTTATTCTTCCGCTTCAGTTGTTGTCCAGGAGGCTTACTGCCTCTGTCTGTTAACCTAGGCCTAGTCCTAGAAGCTTCTAGCCTCTGTATAATCTAACTTAGGCCTAGACTGTTTTCAGCCTCTGAGACTTACTGTTTAATAAGCTCACTCTTACTTGTTGCTGCTGAGCTCTGGGCTGGCTGGTTCAGCTCAGCTGTTCTGCCTCAAACTCCACTTGCAGCAAACTTATTCAACCCAGCTTTTCTCTCAGCCTCTGAATTTCTGCTTGGCCTCAAACTAACTCAAGCAATCGGCTCTAATCTCCTGGCTCCTTCTCATCTTGCTCATTCTGTCTTCACCAGTGTTTTTTTTCTGCAACTCATCTCTCTGCTACTGTCCCGGTAAAACTGCCTCCTCTCTCTCTCATTACCCCTTAAGTAGCTTCCCTTTCCTCACTGTTATCCTGAGAGTTAGGCATATCCTGTTCTGTCAAATCTTTCTCTGATTCCTCACTGTTCCTGCCACTGAGTTAGGTGTCACTTTCAAACATGGGTGCTTCTTTCTACAAACTATCTTTACCTTCATTGTTTGGGATTAAAGACATGTATCCACACCTGGATCTAAGCTTTTCTTTACCTGAAACTTGCTCTTTACCAGGTTGGCCTAAACTCAGATCTGCTTGCCTCTGTCTCCCTGGATTAAAGGCGTGTTTATATGGTCTTTGGATGTGAACTCTTGCCAGAGCAGCCATGTTCTGAATTAACATTCCTTTACACACAGGCATGTACACACACACACACACACACACACACAGACACACACACGTTCCAAGAAGAATTTTAGTTTATTTATAAAATAAAAGCAATCTTGTTTTTTTTTTTTTTTTTTTATTGTTTGTGCGTTTGTGAGGTCTCACTAGTAGACCAGGCTATCCTAGAACTCCTAGAGACCCATCTACAATTCCTTCCTGAGTGCTATGATTAAAGGCATGTGCCTTACCATACCTGCATAGCAATCTTTTTCTAAAGCTTCTTTTGCTGAAATCATCAACCCCACTTTTGTAAGCATAGACCTATATGCATTACTCTCAATAGCTGAATAACACCCTATGTTGAATGTTCCAAAGTAGGGTGAACCACTGCCCTTTTAGCACTTATCCAAAGTTTCGAGTGAGACTAAAATAACAATTTGTAGTAGGTTTCGGTTGCCAATGACAAACCCAGTCTAACTAATTTAACCCAAACAGGAAATTTATTACTCCACATAACTGGCAAGGCTAGCCTGAGAATGGCTCTCAGCATGTCTGGATGAAAGGCTTAGACGTCACTGCCATGGTTAATCTTGATTGTAAGCTTGATGAGATTTAGGATCACAGTGGAAACAAACTTTGGGGATATGTCTGTTAGGGATTTTCTAGACAAGGTTAATTGGAGGGGAGAAGATCTGCCCTAAGTGTGAGTGGCACTCTCCTACTTGCTGGAGTCTCAGAATGAATAAGAAGGAAAAAATGGGGCTGGAGAGATGGCTCAATGGTTAAGATCACTGACAGCTCTTTCTAGAAGACCCTGGTTCAATTCCCAATACCCACGTGGTGGCTCACAAGTGTCTGTAGCTCCAGTTCCAGGGGATCTGACACCCTCACAAAGACACGCATGCAGGCAAAACACCAATGCATATAAAAATATAAAAATGAAAATAAGCTAGGAAGGGAGAAAATGAGCTGAGCACCAGCTTTCATCCTAGCATGCTGACTGCAGAGACAGAGTGACCAACTGCTTTGAGCTCCTGACGCCATGCCTTCCCCGCCTTGGAGGAGGGTACTCTCCAACCCTGAGCCACATCCTCTCTTCCTTTTGTCAGGTGTTTTATCATCAGAACAACAACACAGGTAACTGAAACAAATGCCCTCAGATATGTCTGCCCCTCTCTTGGCTCTGCCTTCTGTAGGTTGCCCTCATCCTCTCTGGCTCTGGGAAGACTGGCCTTGTCCTGTCTGTAAGGAAAAATGGCCATAGCCGTTTCTGTAATCCAGTTTACCAGGCTGAGGAGGACATTTTTCAGTAGTGAAAAGCAATCAGAGACTCCAGTTCTTGCTAAAGTAATTCAGTTGTTGAGAGTAGAGGTAGAAAGTACTTTTTTAGACACTTTAATGACAACCACCAGTGATTCAAAAATATCAGGTACCAGAGGTAAAGCTCAATGAGAGAACAGCATCTTAGCATGCCTGAGGATCTGGGTTCACCCTAGAACCTTCCCACTTCAGCCCTTAAACAATCATTGGCTATCTAATCACTAGAGTCTGTCTGTGGACATGAGGCTAGTTGGGAAAACCTCACAAAAGGAGATTACCCTGCAGGCTCTTACGGTTGCTTTTGTATGCAACTATCTAAGAGTTCCAAAAATTTAAATGTAGTGTGAGTTTATTTTGATCAAAGCTTCAGTGCCTGCCCAATAATGCTGAAGACATTTTAAATCTGTTCTAAAGATGGTAACATTATAGTATCAAACTCTTTACTATGGAAGCCAGCCAAACAAGGTGTGTAATGTGTTGTCTTTTTTTTTTTAGTTATTTATTTTTATTTTATGTACATTGGTGGTTTCGTCTGAATGTATGTCTGTATGAGGGTATTAGATCTTGGAGTTACAGACAGTTGTGAGCTGCCAGGTGGGTGCTGGGAATTGAACTCCGGTCCTCTGGAAGAGCAGTCAGTTCTCTTAACTACGAAGCCATCTCTACTGCACCATAATATGATGTCTGACTAAACTATATATAGGATTAAGTTCAAATGCTTCAACGTAAAACTTGAGTTTCTATTACGATAACTTGAAAAAATGTATTATATGAGAGATGGTGAATGACAATTGAATATCAAGAAGATTATTTTATTTATTCCACTCAGTTCTATTAGGGACTGAAGGCACAGAACTAAAAGACGCATTGATGCTTCTTTTGAGAGCCATGGTTCTCAACCTGTGGGCCGTGACCCCTCTGGGGGTCAAACTACCCTTTCACAGGGGTTGCTTAACACCATTGGAAAACACCTATCTTTACATTACAACTCATAAAAGTAGGAAAATTACAGGTAGGAAGTAGCAGCAAAAACAATTGTATGGGTTGTGTGCTACCACATGAAGAACTAACTGTGTTAAACAGTCACAGCATTATGAAGGTTGAGAGCCAGTATTCTAGAGGAAGCTAACCTCCAAATTTGTCATTCAGATAATAAAAACAAAACGGTGTCTAGAAAGTTCGCAGATGGGTAGTGGTCTTAGAGTATGTCTCATTAGACAAGGACGGTGCCTTATAAACAGCAACTGTTAGAGGTGTCTCCTGTTTCCGTCCCTCTGTTTATCTCAACAGTATTTTATGAAGTGAAAGGCAATTCTGGTGTTGTGATCACATTCAGGTGCTTGAAAGTGTGTTTTAGAGTCATTCAGGTCCTCAGATAGTTAAAGTTGCCCACAGTGAGACCGTTCCACAAAGCTCAGCACAGCAGACCCCAGCAAGCATGAGGTGAAGTTGTGGAGTCTAGGCAACCTGGTTCCTTGAACTACGCCATCTTGGAAAACTGTTCCCCACCAAAATCATGCAGCCAGATGAATGAGGACTCCAGAAATAGGTATGACTCGCTCTCCAGACTCACCACGTTCCTAGAATTTCAAACTCATTTTTTATGGACTGTTGCCCAGGTGAAGAAAGACTTAGCCAAACCCAGCGCGGTTATGAGCAATGCCTCCCAGGGAGCCGTTCCCAATTTGGAGTACTTGTATGCTGAGCATTTCTGACAGTCCTGACTGAGACACTCTGCCTGTCTGCCTTTGAGCCCCGCAAGGATTTTGGATACAATTGAGAATGGCTGAAGTCAGTTTCGTGTTGGAAGGTACCAAGG
Organism: Meriones unguiculatus; assembly: GCF_030254825.1. Lineage (NCBI taxonomy): Eukaryota > Metazoa > Chordata > Mammalia > Rodentia > Muridae > Meriones > Meriones unguiculatus. Next base: position 86,081,029 of record NC_083353.1, read on the forward strand.
TTTTAATCATCGAGTTAGCTTTCTGCTTTAGTGAATGCGCAAGCTGGCATAGGCTGGGGAATGTTTCTGCTTCCAGACTCACAGCTTCTGCATTGTTCAAATGTTTGACCTTGATCTTTGACCTTGTCTCTCGAATTCAGACAGGACTGGGAGCTCTCCCAGCTGAGTGATGGAAGCAAACACTGGACAACACTCCTTTTTTTCTCTCTTCACTCCTTGGTCTTTATTTTAAAACAAGGATTACCCTATTTTAGACTGACTCAGCTTCCTTCAGTTACTAATTTTACTTTAGCATGCAGTCTTGGTATGACTTTATTTTTTTTAATTGACGCCATTAAATGTAAAAATATTACAGCTATGCCATCCCCTTGCTAAGGCAAGCTGGCATTTCCTGCCATTGCTCTCCAGATGGCTGGGAACGGTTTCTAGGTTTGTGTCTTACAAACTTTTCAGATTGCTGTTCATGGGAAGAAAAGGAAGAAAAGCAGTTTTCATTTCTCTCCAGCTTATCTTTGAACAGACACACTTGTACACGTGACTGAAACCAGGTCTCATGACACTATCTTATCTTTCGCTCCAACAGAGGTTATGATCCATCTTTACTCTGTTCTTTAACCTGCCACTGCATGACCCATGAGTTACGACTAGTTTTACCTTTGTGAGTGGACAAAAAGCTGTGATCAAAATGATGACTGTGATGGTGGCGAACATTTTCTCAGTGAGTTCCCACTGCGCTGGGCATGCGACTGAATGCCTTATGAGGCACATTTATTTAATGCTCTCCATTTTACAGGCCAGAGGATTTGACCCATTTTACAGGTAAGGAAACAGAAACTAGACGAGGCCGTACAACTGGAAGAGAGCCATATGCCTACGAAGTAGTGGTTGGGATTTAAGCCAAGGTTCTCTGCTTCCAGACTGAAGGTTTTGGGTGTGGTTCCTTGCCTATGGCCTGATGTACAGTGTGGGACCAATGCATATTTGAAGGCTGAGTAAGCACTGTGCAGGCACGAATGATGGACACTGAGAAAGTGAGTCTCCCTTGGAACTTGACCAGCCAAAAGAACATAAAGGGAATAAGGAAACATTTCGTGTAAGAGATTACATGTAAGTGCCTCAAATATGTTTCCACTCTTGAATCCCATAATGCTACTATGATGCCTCTATGGGACAGGTGTTGTCCAGGGGATAATGGAGACAGAGGTCAGGTTTAGAGAAGTCAAATACCTTTCCTGGCATGATACATCAGCATTCACATCCGTGTGACCGAAAAGAGACCCGTGTTTTTAACCGCAGTGTTTAGGTGCTTCCATTATTTATGTATTTCTGAGGCAAGATGTTACAGTGTAGCTCAGGCAGCTCAGGTTAGCCTCAAACTTTGTTACTCCTCCTGCTCCTACCTCTCAAGTGCTGGGGCTACAAGCCAGCACACCAGCTTCCGTTTTTAACTTGCGTACTCACAAGCAGGGCTGCAAGCCTGTGGGTTTTCTGGCCAAGTAAGCAACGTTACAAAACCTTCATTACCTTTGACTGTGTACTCCACTAATGTGTTTATTAAAAAAAAAAAAAATCCCAGGTAGATGAGTGAGTGGAGGTGCACAAGTACCTTCCAGTATATTTCATGTGGGTCTATGTTACTAAAATATTGTTCCATTACCTTTTCAACTTTTCCTCTCTCTCCTAAAGATTAAAGCTTGTTTTTAAAAAGACACCATGAAGCATGTGAAGTGATTTTTATTATTATTATTTTTTAATCATCTTTAGTCATTAGGGAGATGTAAGCCAAAGCCATGAGGTACCTATGTATACCCATGAGGCCCGCTATACTTTGTAAAATGCTGACAACGCGAAAATGTCAGAAGCTTTGTGCGCTGCTTTGGGAATACAAAATAGCATAATGACTGTAAACAGTTTGTCAGTTCCTCAATAGGCTAAATTACATATAAGCCCGCAGTTCCAACGTACGCACACCAGAAGGACTTAAAAAAAGGGTATATGAGCAAAAACTTGCACAAAAATGTACAAAAATATCCATAGCAGTACTATTTACAATAATCAGAAGGTAGAAACAACTCAGATGCCCTTTGGTGGATGAATGCATAAACAAAATGAAGTCTATCCATATATATACACACACACACACATACATATGTATGTATATACACACATATGTGTGGAATATATATGTGTATATATATCTCTACACAATGAAATATTACTCAGCTGGAGAAAGGAACTAATGACTGACACACCAAAACATGGAGGTACCTTGAAGGAAGGAAAGCACAGAGCCTGTGTTGAACATCTTGGTTACTTTTCTTGTTGCTGTGACAAAACCCCAAGGATGTCTTCCTCCAGAAAGACTCCACCTCCTAAGGGTTCCATAATCTTCTGAACAGCACCACCATCTGGGGACTAAGTGTTCAAGCATGCAGCCTATGGATGACATTCTCATCCAAGCCACCATGGGGTAATATTCCATTGAGATGAAATATCCAGAATTCATACAGTCTAGGAAATGGTCAAAGGCTGCCGTTACCTAGAGGAAGGAAATGTGAAGTCTCTTTGTTTTGTTTTGTTTTTGTTTTTGTTTATAGAGATAAGGTTGTTCTGTGTAGCCTTGGCAGTCCTGGAGCTTGCTCTGCAGACCAGGCTAACCTCTAACTCACAGAGATTCACCTGCCTCTGCCACCCAAGTGCTGGGACTAAAGGAATGCACTGCCACTGCCCAGCTTTTAGAACAATCTTAAGAGTCCTGGGATTTCTCCAAGCAGGTGACAAACTAAGATGAACATAGGAGATCAGAAATGGTTGACAGCGATTAATTCAATATTTCAAAATAACTGCAGTAGAGGAATTTTGAATGCTACCAAAACAGTTATGTCTGACAACCACTCCAAGTGCCAAGTATGAGTAAGCACAAGCGCTCAGCTATGGATGAATCACCTAGCCTCCTGCCTATCTGTGGCACAGAAAATATTGAGAAATAATGGATGAAATAAGGTAAGGACTGACAGATAAGGAGGAAAGCTCTGAATGTTGACTTCTGGACACAATGTGGCTATTGCACGATCAGCTCATAGCAGTTATGATTACCTGCACACAATCAAGCTAGTTAAAATTCCTGCACAAACTAGAGAGGAGACCCCGAGGTGCCAACCTTGGCAGAGGAGCTATTAGCTATCGGTTTTGCTGAGGGCAGAAGGGTCACTTTCCTTTCAGGATATAGCAGCTGGCATAGCATCCATGTCCTGGAGGATGGCTCTACGCCCATGTGCATACAGAAAACATTAACTGGACCCAGGGGATTATCAGGAACAACAAAAAGAAAGAATGACAGCTGGGCATGGTGTCATGCCTTTAATCCCAGCACTCGGGAAGGCAGAGGCAGGCAGATTTCTGTGAGTTTGAGAACGACCTGGTCTACAAAACGAGTCTGGGACAGCCAAGGCTACTCAGAGAAACCCTGTCTTGAAAAAAATAAAAATAATAATATAAATAAAGACAGAAAGAAAAAGAAAAGAACGGAGGACATAAAGTCGGAAGGGACATCAGGAGGGACACTGGAGAGAGTTGGAGAGAGGCAATGGCGGCTTGACCAGAGTACCGTGTATGAAAGCATGAAAACTTCAAAGGATAAAACCTATTACTAAAAAAGTTATGTCTGAGATGAAAGGTATCCCTGTTTCCCCGATTCAGTCACTACATTTTGTACATACTAAAGAGTATTTTGTTCCCAAATATATATGTACAATTAATATATATGAATTAATAAAAAAATATATCTTTAAAATCTTCTGGGGTTGAAGATACAGCTCAGCGGAATGACACTTTCCTAGAATGTAAAAGGCTCTAAATTTAGCCCTAGAACAACAACAGGAATAAAATAGTAAACTGTATTTAATGTGAATTTTTAAAAACTCTCTAAACTGGACATAGTGGTGTAGGCCTTAAATCACAGCATTTCAGAGGCAGAGGCAGACAGATCTCTGTGAGTTTGAGGCCAGCCTGGTCTAGACTGGTTTAATGGGTTCCAGGACAGCCAGAGCTATACAATGAGACCCTCAGAAGAAAAAACAAACAAACAAAACCAAAACTCTCTAACATCACTAAAAATTATGATATATTAAAACAACACAGAGCTGGGCATGGTGGCACACACCTGTACTCCCAGCACTCAGAAGGCAGAGGCAGGCGCATCTCTGAGTTTGAGGCCAACCTGCTGTACAAAGTGAGTCCAGGACAGCCAAGGCTACACAGAGAAACCCTGTCTCAAAAAACAAAACAAAATAAAACACCACAGAGAGAGAAAGAGAGAGAAAATGAGCTGCTGTATATTGTATAACTTACAAAGGAAAAATTACACATTACAGGAAACAGTATTCAGTCAGCAAATTGACTCGGGTGAAGTCAACTCACAACAAATTGGTTACAAGCACATCAGTATAACTGAGGTGAATGTGGCCCATGGCAAAACTTTGAACTTTTATACAATATAAAAAAAAAAAAAACATTTTTTTAACTCAGTTTTACTGCTCACAAGCATGAATTTCATAAAAAGACAATGTCAAAAGAACTGGAACCCCATTCTGTCACACAATGCCTAACATGACCTCAGACAAGTTTGTAGCCTATCTGAGCCCAAACCATCTCCAGATGTAAAACATGTATGATTGTGGTTGGTTATTGCCGAGTATTTCTCAGTAGGTTGACACTTAGCCTAAGAATAATGATGATAGCCAACCCGTACTTCATTCTTCCTTTCTCGTTGTGTGTGAACTGAGTGTTGCTAATCTTCTTAGTGGTCATCCAGGAGCAAAATGATCTAGGTTTGCAGAGATAATCATATTTTAAATGGCTTTTTATCTCCATACGAGGTTTCCTCCATCCCAGGAGAAATATTCTATGAACAGGTCTTTGAAGTAGTTTCCAAAGGAGTAGAGCAATTTATAATAACCATTATATAGGATTATATTGAAATTTGGGCTAAATTTCTATAGCTAGAATTTTGAGGCTGGTCCCAACCTGGTGTTAAGCAATGGGATTAACAGCCAGGGGATCTTTGCATTGATAGAGAAGTGTTTAGTGTTTATTAAGGAAAAAAAAAAAAAAAAGGCATCCATTTTCTCTCCCCACCTCTTGAGAGTAAATAAGCTGTCGCTGTGAATATCAAGACTGCTAATTTTTTTTTCCCTGTGTCTCATTTGTGCCCTCTCCCCAAGGCAATGACGGAGCAAAGCCTGACGCGGCTCCAGAAAAATCTCTGCAGTTCCTGAGAATCCTTGGTAACCGAAAAGCCCAAAAATGTTTAGAGGCAAAGACAGTTCCTTTCTGGGCACAGGCTCCGTTACAGACAGTCCCTCCCCCACTCAACCTCGCAAGAGAGCAAGCAAGAGAATGTCCTTTCTTGAAGCCTGTCCTCCAGCCTCTGCTTTTTCCCCTCTCTGCTTCTCCGGGGAGTTGAGGAACGCAGGAAAATAGCTGCAGGGTTTGGCTTCCAGTTGGTCAACCCTGATGCTAATTTCTCTATGGGACATTTTTAATCTCCATTCTTGGCAAGAAAGTGCAGGACTACAAAAGCTGCCAGCTGCAGGAAAATATGTTGAAGGGGGGAGAGTGGTGGAAGAGCAGGGTGTCTGGGAGTGGAGGGGTTTATCGGCCTTCCCATCCCTGCTTAGGCTCATCTAGCTACCAACGCTAAGAAATTTTGACTCACATTTTACCTGTTGCATGAATATAATCAAGCGGACTGGAAAAACAAAGCCAAACCGAGTTTTGAGGGGGTTGGTTGGTTTGTTTTCTTCTCCTTTCTTTTCTTTTGGACAGTGTCTCATTATGATAACCAGGCTGGCCTTGAACCCGCAATCGTACCTCAGTCTCCAAAGTGCTGGCAGAGTGTGCTTCCATGTTAGGCATGAAGTTTTTCTATTCCATATACTTTCTGCCCTTTTATGTGACTTCTCAAATTAAACACCCCATGTTTGCTTAGTAGCTCCCAATTTCCTCATTCCTTCTGAAATACGTGCTGCCTACTGTGAGCGAGATTGTTTGCTACACATTACAAATGGATTGATTCTTTTGTTCATTTGATATGGTTTGCATACCTAACAAATGAAAGGCAATATTTGCGAGACTAGGAAAACATCACCACCTAGATGGGCAAAGGCCTCCTTATCTATCTGTCAGTCAGTCTGTCTGTCTGTCTATATTATTTGGTTATTTTTCACGATAGGCTTTCTGTGCATATTCTGATTGTCCTGAAACTTGCTCTGTAAAACAGACTGCCCTCAGACTCATAGAGATCCACCTGCCTCTGCCTCCCGAGTGCCAGGATTAAAGGTGTGTGCCACAACTGCCCAGGTTAGGTTTTTAACTCCCCCCTTTTTTTCTTATTCTTTTGTGTGTGTGTGTGTGTATGTGTTTTGTTTTGAGCTTGGAAATTACCAGGCAGGCCTCAAGCTTTACAGCAATCTTCCGGTCTCTATGCAAAACCTTGATGGAAAAGCTTACATTTTTCATGGTGAAATACACACAGACACATTTGAAAATTAGTGCTATGGAAAAGACATAGGAGAACTTCGATGCTCAGGGTGGAGGCGGTTAGTGGTAGGTGAAGGTTCATGGCAAAGTTTCTCTATGAGCAGAGAGCTGGAGAAAGCAAGAGAATTGATCAAATAGTTACCCAGGAAGAATGTGCCATAGGTGGAAAGAATGGCAAGGGCACAGACCCTGGGAGGTGGCACGAAGCCCAGAGATAGAAACAGTGTAAAAAGCTTTGCCCCTCAAGGAGCACAGAGTCTTTCTGGGGAAAGACTAATTACGCATCTCCACAATAGCTGTCTAAAAGTGCTGTGTCAAGGGGAAAGCCCGGGGACAACTAGAACAATGCAGTAAAGACTCTTAATCGAGGGCTCGATTGTCTACCAACTACAATGTCTCGGCTTTGTACACCATAAACTGGGCACAGTGACACGGGAATTCAGAGCCATCCTCTACTACTCAAACGTTCAAAGCTAAAAAACAACAACACTCTACCCTTAACTAGGGAAAGGAGTAGCTTAGGGCACAGAAACTGAAATCCAAAGATGCAGAAATTAATGAGCCAAAGAAGGATGACTGGGAGGAAGCGGGGCGTGCCTTTCCTTTATAAAGGGAAAGGGTCAGGCTCGAGAGTAAAGAACGCAGTGCTAGCTCTTTTGGAAAGAAACGACCAGAGAGGTCAGTGTGCAGAACAGTAACTGCCCGAGACAATCCACTACAGGGACTTTGCATTGACTGAACTGATTGAATAAACATGTTTCCGGTCTCTGCTCCCTGCTGGATCAAGCAGAGCTACAAACCTGCTTCATTTACTTCTGTGTCCTCTGCTCCTACCCAGAAAAATACTGTGCAACAAAGGCATTCCAGCAAACTGGTATCATCCGGTATCATCTGAAAGCCTTAGTAATGAAGATACCAGTGTCCTGCCAGATTTGGGGTTTAAAAAAGGCCAGCCAACTTGTCAGCGCTCAAAACTGTGATTTTTATTTGAAATCTGTACATCAGAGCTGGCGATAGGGCCAGTGAGATAACTCCACAGGTAAAAGCACTTGCCACAGACACCTGGTGACCTGAGTTCAATGCCAGGAACTCATATGTTTTAGTTTGCTTCTCTGTTGCAGTGGTAAACACCATAGTCAGAAAGAACTTTTGGAAAAAAGAGTTTAATTTAGCTTACAGGGTTATAGTCAGTCCATTATCGACGGAAGCTAAGGCAGGAATCTGGAGGCAGGAAATAAAGCAGAGAGACCATGGAGGAATATTTATTGGCTTATTCTCCATGGCTTGCTTGGCTTACTTACTTTTTCTTCTTCTTCTTCTTTCCACCTCCCACCCCAAGACAAGGTTTCTCTGTGTAGCCTTGGATGTCCTGGGCTCACTTTGTAGAGCAGGCTGGCCTCGAATTCACAGATCCACCTGCCTCTGCCTCCCCGAGTGCTGGGATTACAGTCATACCAACTTCATCTTACTCTCCTATACAACCCAGGACCACCTGTCCAGGGGCAGGACCACCCATAGCAGGCTGAGCCCTCCCACACAGATCATTAACCAAGAAAAATTCTCCACAGAAACACCTACCAGTCCATCTAATCGAGGCAACTTATCTGTTGATGTTCCCTTTTCCTAGGAAACTCTAGTTTGTGCCAAGTCAACAACAACAACAACAAAACTAACCATCACATACATCATAGTACTAGGTGGATGGAGAAGACTGACCCCAGTGTTCTGGACAGATGGTGGTGGCATACACCTTTAATCCCAGCACTAGGGAGGCAGAGGCAGGCAGATCTCTGAGTTTGAGGCCAGCCTGGTCTACATAGTGGGTTCCAGGACAGGCTACACAAAGGAGTCCTGCCTCAAAAAACCAAAATGATGATGATGATGATGATGATGATGATGATGATGGACATAATTGTCCTCTGACCTTTATAAATGTTCTATGACATATACATACCCCCGTACTGATAAAGTTTGTTGTTGTTGTTTTAATTTAAGCTGACTGTAACAACAAAAAGCTTCCAAAAGGGACAGAATCCACAAAGCCCTTTTATTGCTTCATGGCAGCAGGGTGAGGATGCTTCACATCTGGAGTAGGTGTCAGTGTTCTTGGCTGGGGGCTCTGCTCACTTGATACATTGTGTTACAAAGTAATCTGGTTGGACACAGATAAGAGGCAGCACCCTTTCCCTTTGAGATTACGTGTAGGGTTTCTGATCAGGACACCCTCCTTCCCTGGAGAAAAAAACAAGACATGCTACAACATTGAAAGAATGTACAGAGATGGAGCCAAATCTCTTACTTTTTTTTTTTTAATTGTTGTTGTTTGTTTGGCTGTCTTGGACTCACTTTACAGACCAGGCTGGCTTGGTGCGTCCGACTGACTGCCTCCCAGAGCGCTGGGGTTACAGGCGTGGGCCACTGGGCCCAGCTCTTACTTTTACTTTATTTAAAAATGTATGTATGTAAGCAGACACATGAGTTGGCACACAGGTGGAGGTCTGGGGCTACTTCTGGTTGTCGGTTTTCTCCTTCCACTGTGAGATTCCTGGGGCCTGAACTCAGGTCCTCAGGCTTCCCAGCCACCAGGTACCTTTATCTACAAAGACATATCAGTGGCCCAAACCGCTTATGTCTGTAAGTTGAAAGATGGATGTTTCAGAGACAATTCCTTTTTTTTTTTTTTTTTTTTTTTTGTGTGTGTGTGTGTGTGTGTGTGTGTGTGGTTTTGCTATATGACCCAGGCTGGTTTCAAACTTCTGGACACAAAGATGTCTTCCAAGTAGCTGGGACTACAGATGCACTATCTGGCTCTGGACTTTCCTCTCACGGCTGATGTGACAGATTTGACGCTTCCCTCAGCAGCCTCCACTTCCCCCTTTCCTGCTCCTCAGAAGTCCTCAAGTTCCAGCAGAGGAAAAGAGGGTCCTCCCAGGACGGGAGCAGATGGTCTCTGCGCAGCCCACAGGAGCATTCAGCTCCCCCTGGTGAGCCAGCGCTGCTGCATGTAAGCTCAGGGGTTGTGGTTGGTGGCAGGTGGAGTGCTCTGACAGAGAGGCACACTTCGTTGTGACTCCAGACAGTGTGGTGGTGACACAGATACAGGTTCGATGCCACTCACAGTCACCCTGAGGTCAGGGCTAATCCAGAGGAAGGCATCGATTAAGGGAGGGAAGGAAGACACTGGAAGAGCCTGGGCCCAGATCCCACCTGGAGTCAGCCCTGCTTCTGGACTCTTCTCAGTCCCTACATTCACTTCATTTCTCACTTAAAATGGGGCTTTGTGAATTGGAAGCCAAGTTTTCCTAGGCGGTAAGACAATGCTGTGCACTCTAAGATGAAGCAATGGGAAAGGAGATGAGGGTGAGGGTGGAGTTGCTCCAGGATCCATCTTGAGCCTTTTCAGTGATGTCTTCCAAGACTTAATGCCTTAAACATATCAGTTAAATTTGGGTAAGTAAAAATGCATGCTTTATTTTTTTTTTTTAATTGCCAGTAGCTGGAAAGGCTTATCGGTAGAGCATGCGCTTGCCAGCCGCAAGGCCCTGGATTCAAGTCTTAGCGCACACACACACACACACACACACACACACACTAGCAGAGGGAGGAGGAGGAGGTGAATGAGGGGAAGGAGAGAGAGAGAGAGAGAAGTACTAAGTAGTTAGTGTTGATCTTGGCTATCCCCCCTCCTCAAAGGTAACAGTTTCATTAAATATTCTGGGCATGGGTCTCCATTTCAGTTGGTGTCAAGGTGCTGCAGATAGTAAGCCTCCTGCTTTTCTTGCTGAGAAAAAAAAATAACTTATAGGTTGTCTTGTACCTGGAAAAAATTAAAATTACATTTATTCATTTATTGTGTGTGTGGTTTAGTGTTCCGGCAGTTGTGTGGAGGTCAGAGGACACCTTTCAAGAATCAGTTTCTTTTTTCCACCTTGAGAAACGCAGGATTGAACTTGTGTCATTAGGTTTGGCAGCACAGGCCTTTTTGACACTGAGCCATCTTGCAGGCCAAACATCAGAAAATATTAAAGCTGTTTTTTTTGTCTAATTTGGTGTGACTAGCAGCATTTCACTGTTCATTTCCTTGTTCTATACTACCTGCGTGATCATGTCAGCCCCATAGACAATCCATATTTCCTGAACCTCCATCGTCCCCTTTGCATCAATTCGCTAATCACATCAGATTGGGAAGATGAGCTCCCACCGGTGAGATGAGACAAAGTTGCCCCTGACTTCAGGAATAGAGGACAGAGGCCGTTTTGGCTAAGTGTGTTCACGGGCTGACTTTGAGTGCGGGCCCACCAGTCTTGCAAGAAGAAAATCCCTTGCTGGTTTACTTTTGCTTGGCTCATATGTTCTTCTGTGCAACACCGATGTTTTGTTTATTTCCCAACTCTTTGCAGGCTTTCTAGGATTTCAAGTGTTCAGATACCCTCCCTCGGGGAAGGCTCACCCTGCTTCCGTTGCTGCAGCCCCCAGCTGAGCAATACTCTTTCGGATGAATAATGATCCCAGGACAGAAAGTTTCTCAGCCACATGAGAAGGAGCGGGGAGGGCCCCCCTGCCCCCAATTAAGTAACTTTCATGTACAAAGCCGAGGTAGGATGTTTGAAGAATGGCGGAGTAGTTTTTGCTTGGTTGGGTTAGCCTGGAGACTGAATGAGGGATAGTGGGTAAGACTTGTTACTGAGGCAAAGTGAATGGGGAGTCGTGATCCATGGCTCCACAGTGTCCTTGGCAACTTCTGTTTGCTAAGAAGCGCCTAACACAGCACATGGCCTCAGCAGGTAATCGTTGGAGATGACTGAAGCATTCAGAGTCAGAGTGCAACAAAAGGCTCCATTAGGGAAGGCTGAGATTCTGATTAGTTATGGGAGTATGAGAAACCCCCATTATGTAGGGCTGAGACCGACAGGTTAACTCTTACAAAGCCAGGATGGGAAGGAGGTAAAAAGAGCTCTAGGGAAACAGAATCCTCCAGACCAGCTTCTCTGGTAGAGCCAAAGGCTCCATTGTATATTCTGTCTTATTTCAGTCCACATCAGGCTTAGGTAGGGCAAAATAGCACCAAGGTCACGTTTTCCTTTCCAATTTCTTCTTATTATCCTCAATCAACAGCAGCACCCATGGACATTGAGCACACCTCCCATTCTATCTGCTTCTTTCATGGGCCCTCAACAGTTTGTATCAAGGAATAAGGGTGGGGGGTCAAAATGGAACCTAGAGATCACTTCTTGGTGCCCACTAGGTTTCCATAAAACATCTTGCTCTCAGCACTACTGTCTTCCACGCTCCTGCTAGAATGGCCCATTAAGCCCCTGTTACACGCCCAACTGCTTTTCTAGTCCATAGTTACAAAGTCTGCTACATTTCGCCAAAACCCAAGACGATCAGGGTGTTCACAGCAACACCTCTCTCCTGTTACTAGCTGCTGTTCTTGTTACTTTTCTACTGCTATGATAAAACATGACCGAGGCAACAGAAGGAAGTGTTTATTTGGGGGCTTATGGTCCAGAGAGTTAGAGTCAATGACAGCAGAGCGGAGGTAGTGGTGGGAGCAGCAGCTGAGAGCTCTTGAACCACAGACAAAAAGCAAGAATAATGCACTCAAAATGGCACGAGTCTTTTGGAATCTCAAGGTCTGCCCTCAGTGACACACTTCCTCCAGCAAAGCCACACCTCCTAAGCCTCTCTACCTGTCAACTTGGGACTGAGCATTCAAACACCAAAGACTATGGGAGATGTCTGGTTCAAATCACCACACATGCAAATTTGCAACAGCCCAGTGAAAAGTTGGCCAAGCCCATATGCCACCCAAGACCTAAAGGATGATTGTCAGGCGCTAGACAAGTTACTGACAGTGGGCCACTAACACAGCTAGAGGCAAAGAGAAGTCAGTCTTGGGCAGGAGGCTAGAGATGCTGGTTCTGCTGAGTCTTAAGGCCTGCCCTCTGCTCAGTGTCTCCAAGCCTGTTTTTCTCCAACTGGTGCAGAGTATACTTTCCATTCTCAAGATTCCCTTGCTTTTCTGTATTTTCTCATTGCTTCTGTTTCTGCCCCAATGAGCCCTGGGTACCCTTTGCTTTCATTTTTACCAGTTACAGTTACATAGACAGGTTAGAGAAATAAACAAACTATAAAGATGGCATCCCTTTCTAGGTTCTTTTTAACTCCGGTGTCATAGTTCTAACAGAGTTTCCTTCGATGTGTTTGTTAGATGTTGTAAACATCAATTTGATGTTTTTTACTGTGCGTTGCTGTTTTTCTCTGTCTGCTACTTGAATCATTCAAAACCAAAAACTTGGCTGCGGTTTGGTTTTATCATAGCTGGGATTATTGAATATTGATAAATATTATAATGGCTGGCTCCCCCCCAACACCAAGAAAGGGGAAAACAAGGTGAAAAGCTTAAGTAAACTATGAAGTTCACATAAAGTCACATAAAGTGTATGTAAAAGATAAGACTCAATGCATACGATATTAAAGCTGATAAGTTCAATAATACCTTAATGTCACACTGTTGCTTAAACGTATAGGTAATCAGTTTATTTTTAAAGAGCTTCCCCCCTCTAGCTTTATCTAATTATTACATAGTAGTTAAAAGTACCAGACTGATGTAACTGACATTCCAGGTTCTCAACACACATACTGGGAGGCCTATACCGATGATATGGTTGGAGAGATTTTTTTAAAAAGATCATATTTTGCCTCTTCTCCAATATCAACTACAACCTTGGGGCCTCTGGGCCACTCTTGAAGTGCCCTGTACCTATGAAGAGTCAGCTGTTTTTTTGCTCAGAGAGGCAGAGGATACCCACCTGGTGAATTCTAACCAGTCTACAGAAGGGAGGACCAACACAGAGAAAATGTCCTCCATTCTTCCAGGCAAAGCCAGAGTCAAGCAAGGCCATTGACTTATCCCCACAGAGCTGAAACAACTGGTAAAGGAAAGGTGGAGAAGCCAGAGGTTCTTCTCAGGCCAAGTGACCCCTGGGGAGCCTCAGCGGCATTGACAGTAAAACGTGATTCATTTTGGCCAACTGCATGGTCTTAAACACCCAACACAGACGTATAACCGAAGACTAAAATGATTAGTATGTTTCCTCAATGGCCCAAGTAACCATACTCTCTAGTCATTAGTCTAAAATCCATATGGGATGTCACCTAGACAATTATTTCTCACTGTGGATTTTCTTCATAGCATGAAAAATGCTGCCCGGATAGAAGACTTCAGGCCTTGGTTCTTTGCAGCACCAACCTACAGCCAAGGGACCCGCCCACTATTATTTTAACCAAAAGTTCAATGATGACTGCATTTCTTTTCTCTCCATCTGGAGGAGTCATTTGGGAGGGACCTGAAGCTGGTCTCGACACTCCGACGGCTATCTAAGGACCTGAGAGCAGATCCTGGGTTCAGCATTCTGCAGACCAGCCTAAGAAGCCAATGAAAAATGAGGAAGATTCTAATAGATGGATGCTCTTGCGAGCAAGAGAGATTCTAATTGACTTTGATTTGGAGATTTAAAAAAAAAAAACTTTTCTTCTGGCTTCTGCTTAGGATTTGTGATGCTAATCACCCCTGCCTTTACTTCCCTGTAGCATCTCTTTTGAGACCTCAGTCAAGGGTTTTCTTTCCTCCCTGAATCTAGCCTTTAAACAAAATGGAGGTTCCAAAGCACTTTTGGGGTCTTTCAGATAGGCCTCCTGGACCAACAACCCCATCTGGATGGACAAAGCCAGATAGATTATTGCCCCAGCTCTATTAAGGGAGTTAGAGTTACCCCTTCAGAAAGAGGGGAGGTGATATAAAACGGGAAAATTGTGAAGAATGTTTAGTTTGTTTTGTTTTGATTTTGTTTTTTTATCAAAGGTGATTAGATCTTCAAGAGCCCTTATTTCCTGAACTGTCCCCTTCTCCTTTGTGCCTTTAGCCAATCATGTTAAATCATGACACTGAGCTCTAGCTAGTGGGATGAGAGCAGTCATCACCTATGTCAGGGCTAAAGGAGGACATGTTACCAGTCTGGTTTGGGTTCTGCTGAATCCTTTTTGGAAAAAAAAAAATCATCTGTCAAATTACTCTGTTTATGTGTTCTTTTGTGGGACGCTGAGATTATTTTCCCAACACCTGCAAACAGCGATGAGATGCTGAATTTATTTAATCAGTGTAATGAAGTGGCAGCAGCAGGCACCTTGACAGGCATCTGAGGAAATGTGTTCAAACACCTGCAAACAACTGGAGGTTTTCTTTCTGTTTTTGTTTTTTCACCTCTGCAACCTTTTTAGCCAAATGCCTGCACAGTCCTTTTGGCTCCAACCTTTAGCTACCTTATACAAAGCTGGCCAAATGTTTTTGTATATGCTTTGTTTGTATATACTTTGTTTGACAGCTCTATGACGTGTTCTAAACAACATGGTATGTAAATAAAGGATGTTGAACCAAAAGGCTTGCATTGGAGACACTTGGAGGATTCAAACCTTTTTTGTTGTTATTGGCATGTAACTCTCTTTGCTTCCTACATGTAGGTGGAGTCTTTTTCCTCTTTTACTGAACTATCTGTTAGTTTATTCAGCATGTATTTATTGTGAGGGAGTCCTGGCTACTTAGCCTTACATCCAGGGCATCATATTCTATGTTCTTCTGAGAGCTGGCAATGGGGCTTGATCAGGGTACAGTACTCAGTAGTTATAAATAGCTAACATTAAACAGATGTTGGTTACAACTGTTTTGATGGTAATTTCTGTAGATACTTAGTTTGGACCTGTATCAGAAGGGGCCATTACCCAGTGAGACAACTGAATATTTATAAGGAAAACAGACAGTAGGAGCCCCCTAATAGTGAACTGAGCCATCACTTCATACAGACAAAATCCAGTCACTGACTACATGCTATCACAGAAATGGCAATGAGTCCCATAGTTTGCCTCTTAATTCATTACTTATAACATTGTTTATTTTGTACCTTTAAAAAATGCTTAATTTCCTCTGTTTTTTTTTTTTTCATCACCAAATATGAAAGGACCAATGTTGGATCATCATTTGTAGTAGGCCGTGTGTGTGTGTGTGTGTGTGTGTGTGTGTTATGTATGCAGTGTTCATGCATACATGTTTGGGTGTAGGTCTACATGTATTGTGTGTATTTGTAGGTGTCTCTGAAGGCCAGCGGTTAACATCATTATCTTCTTCTTTCACTGTCCATCTCATTGTTTTGAGATGGGGAATATCACTGAACCAGAGCTAAGGGTTAGGATGGTAGCTTACTGGTAGAGCACCTGCCTCAAATACATAACGTTCTAGGTTCAATCCCTAGGACTGAGGGGAAAATGGAGCTATAACCAGTTGGGTAGACTGACTGAGTGTCAGCAAACTCAGAGGCCCTGCTTGTCTCTACTCTGCCAGCACTGGAGTTACAGACATGCATCACTGCACCTGGCTTTTATAGGGGTGCCAGGGATCTGAATTCAGCTGTTCATGCTTCCAGGACAAGCACTTTACCCAATGAGCAATTCCCCAAGGCCCCAGAGTGTTTTTATAGTTGTAACATTTCATTCCATCACATAATCCCCACAATATTAAAGCTCTAAGATGTGAGAGGCACTGCTAGGAAAATGAGCTTGGCCTCATCTGTGGCCCAGATGCACTGTTGCTGACAAAGTGGTGTGTTATTGAAATACGTTGCCTATAAGAAAATCCATGATCACAATCGTTACAACCAGACCTAGAAAGAACTATTAAACGTGAACTCACACCAGGCCCCATCCTTATAATCTCAGGCTTCATAACTCTCTCTTTAAGGAAAAAAAAATCTAATGATAATTTTTTTATTTTTCATTTTTATTCACTTACATGTATACATATCTGTATGAGTGTATGCCATATGTGTACAGGCGCTCCAAAAGAGACCATTGAATTCCACTGAAGTTATAGGCATTTGTGATCTGGGAACTGAACTCAGGTCCTTGGAAGAACAACAAGGTCTTTTGTTTGTTTGTTTGTTTAAGGCCGGGGTGGGGGGTGGGGAGGGCTTCTTTATGTAGCCCTGGCTGCCCTAGAACTCACTCTGTAAAACCAGGATGGCTTCAGCTCAGAGCCCACTGCCTCTGCCTCCCAAATGTTGAAATTAAAGGTGTGTGCCACCACTGTCCCGCTTAGCAAGGTAAAAATACATTTCTTGTTTTCTCCATCGCTGGGCTCTAAGCTTCGTTGATGAAATCAGTCTGTTTGTCTATCAATTTTCTCTCTGTGCCTAACACTGGATAGGTGCCCAATAAAGTAAAAGTGGATTTATACCTGGCCACAAACCCAGGCAAGAGTACTTTGCTGTTTCAGTTACTTTTATTGTTACTGTGACAAAGCACCCGACAGAAGCCGCTTGGAGAAGAAAGGCTTTGTCTTGGATCACAGTTTGGAACTGGGGAAGGCATGATGGCGGAAGGAAGCGGGAGGGGGCTGATCGCATTCCGTCCTTAGTGAGAAAGCGAAAGGAGGTGGTTGCCGGTTCTCGCCGGTTCTCGGCTTGCTTTCTCCTCACGCAGGAACTCCCTGCCCTTGGGGATAGCGGAACTCCCACTTAGAGTGGATCTTCCCTCCTTAGTTAAGTCTTCCTGGGGAAACTCTCACAGACACATCATGAGGTATGTTTTCACGGTGGTTTTAGATTCAGTCAGGTTGACAATGAACGTTAACTGTAACATTTTTATGAGAAACTAAAGTGATAACACAGACAACAGATACAGTAAACTGAGAACAGAAAGGCGCATACAGTAACTCAGTGAAAAAGCACCAGTGAGGCAAGGGCTAGGAGTTTCCTATTCTTAGAGGGGATGAGGTCTCACTATACAAACACAGGCTAGCCCAGGACCCACTGTCATTCTGCCTCAGCGTCCCGGTTGATGGGATTATAAATGTACACCACCATGCTCAGACTATGAATTTCTTTGTGTTTAACTACAGGATGCATACTTGTCCCTGAGGGCAAGGAAATGAGTTTCCTTCATTGGTGAAAGGAAGCCCCCACCTTCACCAGCTTCTGAGAAAACAGCCTAAGGTGGTCGCACTCTGTGTACTATCAAGAAATGTGACAAGAGTCTATCATAAAAGATGACCTGTAGACCCAAACGGACCCTTCCATCAAATTACCTTGAGACGCTGTGCAAATGATAATTATCTCTTTCATCATCCCCTCTGAGGTCAGAATATTTTTTTCATTCATAACTGAGTCTATATAAAATGATTTCTCTCAGACGCCCCAGTCATAGATGGTATCAGTCACCTCCTGAGATCTATGTCAGTTGACACTTTAATCACATCTTAAAACAAACAAACAAACAAACAAAAAACCCTTTAAATCAGGTAAAAGTTATGTTGGGGCTATCAAGAGACTAAGCTCATTAGGGATTTTTGGATTTCAAACAAAACTTTCCCTAGTGATGAGTGGAAATGGAAATATACTAGAGGAGTTTCAAGACAGAAATCTGTTCAGTTGTATATTGCATTTTAATGCCATTTTTAATATTTGAATGACTCAAGAGATAAATGAACTTCAGAATGCATTCTGAAGCTGTAGGTGACCCGGAGCCAAAATAAAGACCATCTGACCAACTCTGCATCCTCAGAGGAATGATAATAAAAATCTTAATCTGGAAGAATGTTTCATTTTATTGCCCAAATCTGTAGAAGTCCACCATTGCTGATCAAACTTTTAATATCTGGTCACAGCAGGACATCACTCCTGATGATGCCCAGCTGCACAGAACGTGCTTGGAATTTTCATTTCCCACCTTTGTGCTGCCAGGGATCCTGCATCTTTTCAGTCTTACACAGTTTTTAAACATTTCTTCACAAATCATTTCAAGTGTCAAGAAAAATGAGAAGCCGCCAAACTCCCACATGCCCGTTAACGGGATTCACCCATTATTGACATTTTGCCTATTCATTCTTCATATATGGAAGACATATTTCTGTTTGTGACAGTTTCATTCACTATGTAGCATTACCCATCAACCCTTGTGTTTCCTGAAAATGAGGGTATCCCTGTATGTAACCACACTGCACTTACCTACGGAAGGTAATTAAGTATTAATCAATACGGTTTTCAAATCTACTGTCCATAGGCCGGTTTTGTCGACTGATTCAATAAAGGCTTTTATTAATTTTTTAAGTACAGCATCAAAATCCCAATCAGGTATCGCATTGTGATTGTCCTCTTTAATTTCAGTCAATGCCTCAGCCTTTCTTTATATTTCACAATAATGACATTTGTAAGAACACTGGTCCATTCTTGGGCGGGGGGGGGGGCAGGAGCAATGAACTTTATTGATCATATTCAAGATAGTAGGGTTCTGTAAGCCTGCCCCTACTTCTTCTGGGTGTCTGGGGTGGAAACTGTGAGGCCCAAATGCTCAGTGTCAGGAGCTGAGATGGGACAGGGACCCCTCAGCAGCCCAGGTCCTCCCTCTCTTCCTCTCTGTTCTTGCTGGGCAGGGTGGCCCAGGGCTTTCTACTCCTTAGAGGCCATGAAGTTTATGAGGTATGCTACCCTGTTGCTGTATCCATATTCATTGCCATATTAGGAAATGAGCTTTGCAAAGTTGTCATTGAGAGCAACACTTGAAAAGATAATGATTTTTTTTTTCTCCACCTTTCAAGTGAAACCTGGCCTTCTCCATGGTGATGGAGAGCCCAGCAGACTCCACAACACACTTGGCACTAGCATCACCCCATTTGATATTGGTAGGCTCTCTTTCCTGGAAGATGGAGATGATCTTCCCATTGGTGACAAGTTCCTTATTCTCAGCCATGACTGTGCTAAGGAACTTGCCATGGGTATAGCCATACTAGAACATGCAGACCATGTAGTTGAGGTCAATGAAGGGATTTTCGGTGGCAACAATATCCATTTTGGCAGAGTTAAAGGCAGACCTGGTGACCAGGATCCCCAAATAGCCAAATCTGTTCATTCCAGCTTTCACCATTGTGTCTCAAGGATGAATGTGGCATTGCAGAGACAACATGGCTGTCTCTGGGATGGAGAAGAGCAGAGAGGCCACTGACCCATTTTTTAAAGATGTATTTATTTGTTTTATATGCCTGCTCTATTTACATGTTCACCTGCAGGCCAGAAGAGGCATCAGATCACAATATAGATGGTCATGAGCCATCATATGGGTTCTGGGAATTGAACTCAGGTCCTCTGGAAAAGCAGCCAGTGCTCTTAACTGCTGAGCCATCTCTCCAGCCCCCTCACTGGGCTATTCTTAAACAAATCATGTAGTTTTTTTTAAATGTAGGTCTGAGGTCGTTAATTCCCACTTCCACTAACAGCTTTTGATTGTAACTGTTAGAAAGAGTGAGAACATTGCACAGCTCCTCATTCCGTCCCATGAGTTAAGTCCACGATAAACCCACCGATACAAAATATGTTAAAGCAGTGCCTGGCACAATAGAGTAGGGCCTACTGAAAGTCTCTGTGCGGCCTTCCCATCGCCAAACACAGTGCGGAAGAGGACCACATATGAAGCTAAATGGCGCGCTCCCTCTCTTTCTTTTGTCTTTTAATCACATCTGTAATTATAAGATGGGAAGAAATCGAACAGTTATCAAAAGCCTGCCTTTTCCAGAAAAGCAGGCTTTCCCAGCAGGCATCTGGAAGACTGCTTCAAAGAGTGATCGGTTTATCCCCCAAAACCGTAACACCCACTAACATGTTCTGCTCTTTTTCCTCAAGTTGATGTATATCATCTCCCCACCCCCACTCCGCCCGCCGTTCTTTCCTTCTCTCCACATTGTGGGGCACAGTAGCTTGCTTAGATTCTGCTGGGGTGAAATTGTGGGGTTCTTGATAAGTCCTCCATCATCTAAACATTCTACACACATCTTGAGAAACCAAACATTTTCAAGGGGTGCTGTTGGTCTACTCAAGGAAGCTGGGAGTGTCTTGCTTTGTCATCTTTTGCATAAAGGCAATGAGTTCACGGCAAGCAGGTGCTTACTGAGATTTAGTTATCATTCAGGGAGTAGGCATTGTTTCTGTTTACTTTGCTTTCATCCCTCCACAGCCATTTTCAACCACAGGTAGTGTAACGGACGCTTAGAGAGAAGTCCCTAGCTCAAAGTCAGACAGGTGGGATTTGAATACAGATCCTTAAGTTCCAACCTGGATGGATCACTCTCTGCCAGATCTGTTTGATATACATTAGTGCATATAGCCCTGCATCCTGGAAGACAGGGTAAAAATGTGTTTAGGTAACAACAAAGCAACACATACACACAAACATACACATACACACAGAAGTGGGGGGTGGTTGGGAAAGAGCTTGCTAT
Organism: Meriones unguiculatus; assembly: GCF_030254825.1. Taxonomy (NCBI): domain Eukaryota; kingdom Metazoa; phylum Chordata; class Mammalia; order Rodentia; family Muridae; genus Meriones; species Meriones unguiculatus. The sequence continues at coordinate 86,101,889 of NC_083353.1, forward strand.
GCAAGATGAGGACCCAAGTTTCGATTTTCCACACTTATGTAAAGAAATGACAGGCACAGCAGTGTGTTCCTATATCTCAGCGCTGATGAGGCAGACAGGAGAATCCTTGGGGCTTGATGCCCAGCAAATCCAGCTGAGTTGTTGAGTTCCACACACGGCGAAAGACCCAGTCTCCAAGAGACAGTGGATAACAATTGAGGACAGCACCCATGGTGGACCTCTGGCCACATATTCATGGACACACACAGGAATACGACCACACACACACAAATAATTAGACACGTGCTACACCAAGAAAATCAGTGAGGGAACTCTCGTCTTCTTTTCATTTCTTTTGAGGTTGTTATTATTTTTGAAATACCAGGGAAATGTGGGAAGGGGCCATCACCATCTCTTTATTCCTCAGAACCCCTCTTAAAATTCTAACTCCAGTTCTGGGTCCTTTAAAAAATAATAATAAAATGGTGTTTCATTTAAAAATATTCTTTTCATTACTTCAGAGAAGGCTTCGCTTACAGCGAGCTAATGAGCTTTCCCTGCAAAATGTGGCTGGGAGGGAATGTGCTTTCAAGTGACTGCTCTCCAGGTACCTGGAGTGGTTAGAGCAGCTCCCCAGAGAAAACAAGGTACACGAGAGCACACAAGACCTGTGTCTCAGGGTGCTACATGTAGGTTTCAGGAGTGCCATCGGTTTCTGACTTTTCATTCTTTATGTTAAGTCAGCTAAAGAGTACGTTTTCACTTTACACCCTGAGAAAGTGTTCTTCTCAGTACTTACTAGAGAACTGTACTCATTGTTGAGGTTTATTCTTCTCCTTCATTTGGAACAGGGTCTCACGATGTAGCTATGACCAGCCTAGAACTCCCTATGTAGACCAAGCTAGCTTTGAACTCACAGAGATTTGCCTGCCTCTCTGTGTCCTATGAGGTAGATTAAAAGGCATTCATCACCATGCCCAGCTGGGGTTTTATTTCTTTGAAAATTTCCCCACTGGGGGCCACTGGGGAATAAGTTGAGGGATGATGTTAGTAGGGATATGAAAGGAATTTTTGTTGACTTAAAAAATCATTTAATCGGGCTGGAGAGATGGCTCAGTGGTTAAGAGTACTGACTATTCTTCCAGAGGTCCTGAGTTCAATTCTCACCAACCACATAGTGGCTCATAACCATCTGTAATGGAGCCTGATTTTCTCTTCTGGTGTGTGTGAAGAAAGGGTATATAAATGTAATTAAAAAAAAATAATTCAATCATCTATCAACTCGCCTTCACTTCCTCCTCCTTCTTCCCCTCTCTCTGTCTTAGTCCTCTTTCCTTTTGGGTCTCACTCAGATAATCCCAGGTTAGTCTGGAACTTGCTCTGTAGTAAAAAATGACTGGAACTTCTGATCCATTTGCCTCTGTTCCCCAATCCTCTGCCTCAAGGATTGCAGGCATGTGCCACCATGCCTGGCTTATGGGGTCCTGGGGATTTAATTGTACACTAGGCAGGCAAATACTTTGACCCATACCTCATGTATCCCCAGCATCATGTGTTTTTTTCATATCTGTGATTCACTGTTCGTAAATATTGTTGGATTCATTAGATTATCTATACTCAATGTTGTTTACCTCAAAAAAAAAATCACAAAATCTGAAGTCTGCTTTTCAATCGTACCCATATAAACAGATGAATGAGTGTTGTCTAAACAGATATATGCCTATAATAATTGGAGTGAGTTCGCTCTGCCTGATGGCTGGTGGGCATGCCAACTGGTGACAGTAACCGTGCTTATTATTGAAGGAGCAGTTGCTATTTACAGGCCTGTCAGAAGGCACTTCACTCTCCTGACCTCAAACCTCAGAGCCAGTCACGGGAGTAATCTGCTTTAGTAGATGAGGATAATGAGCCTGGGAAAGATTATAGGCGAGGCAAGCACCGCAGCTCATGATCCCGTTCCACCCAACATCATGGGCTAGGCTTTGTTCTGCTTGCAGCTGTCAGGAGGTGTCTTGGAAGGGTTTTGGTAGTATCTAGGAAACCAGAGAAGGAGCTATTGCTGAGGTCTAGGTGTGTGGGCACAGAGCCAGGTCTAGAATTTCAAAGGTGAAACTTTAGGCACGTGGATTGAGTTGAGAGGGTCTGCTGGTGAATTGGTTAGGGACACAGGGTGGAAGGAGGATTGTCCTGGGGTCCAGCCCCAACAACGTGGCAAGGCCAGGTGGTGTTGGAAAAGCTACAAAGGTTGAGACCCATCCAAACCTCTATTGTGAGGTTGGGGAGATGCCCCAGCGGTGAAGAACACTCGCCGCTCTTGCAGAGGACCGGGTTCTGTTTCCGGCACCCACACTGGCCGCTCATCACCACCAGTTCCAGTGGATCTGACTCCCTCTTTGGGACTCTGGGAACACTTGCATGCCCATGGTCCACAGACTTACACTCCAGACCACATGTGCATATAAAATACATGATATTTTTTTAACCATTTTGTTGTTCTGACTCCTCAATAGAAAACAGCCAATGAAAATTAGAATGAGGTAGGAAAGATGAAATGTTTGAAGGGAAATAGTTTAATAATTTCTAGTAAGTGTACCAAGGCTATGCAATGATTCCCTGGTCTACCCCGAGGTTTCTTTAATAAAGAGAAACAGTTTGCAATTCACAGATCAGCTGGATCCAAACCAGCTTCTGAAGTGTTTGGAGGTGATTAACTGCAGTTTGCTTTTTCGAGTAGCTTAAATACTCCCTTTGGAAATCTTGCCAAGCCTGTCATTTGTTTCCAAACTCATTCTCCTTTAAAACGGGACAAGATAAACTCTGGCTGAGCCTGTGTCCCACATAATGAGGTTTACTCAATTAGAAAGTATCGACTGGCCAAGGGAACCTGTATCTTCTACATCAATAGAAACACTTAAAAAGATTTATTTTATTTATGTGTATGCGTGTATATCACTGAGTGTATTTGCACATGTGTGCGTTAAGTACCCTTGGGGGACAGAAGAAGGCATTGGATCCCATGGAGCTGGAGTTAGAGGTGTTTTGAGCAGTTCAGCATGGGCCCTGGGAGCTGAACTCAGGTCCTTTGCAAGAACAGTGAATGCTCTTAAATGCTGAACCATCTCTTCAACACCTAAAAGCACCTTTTTTCTATCCCTTGATCTCTCTTCCACTTAAGCTTTAGCTGGCATTAAGGGCTGTTTTAGAGACACCTATATTTATTATTTTGCCTTCTACTAAATAGACTGATATGAAACAGGTCAGGATAAAGGCCAGGGTGGTGGTTTGAATGAGACTGGTCCCCATAGGCTCATGTATTTGCATGCTCAGTCCCCACCTGATGAACTGTTTGGAAGGACTAGGAAGTATCCTTGTTGGAAGAGCGGTGCGGTCTTTGAGGTTTCAAAAACCCACACCATGGTCAGCGTCTCTCTTTCTGCCCGCTTCTTGAGGATCAGGATGTAAAGCTGTCAGTTACTTCTCCAGTGTCATGCCTGTCCGTCTCCCACTGTGATGATAACAGACTAACCCTCTGAAGCTGTAAGCAAGCCCCCAGTGAAATGCTTCCTTCTAGGACAGTTGCCTTGGCCATGGTCTTTCTTCACAGCAATAGATCACCTACACAACCCAATGAATATGGAGAAGTCAAAGAATATGGTGCCTATGTAGAGCCTGTAGGATCCCAAACCAGAGACTAGATAGCCTAGGGACCTAGGAAAAAACCCAAATACTACTGTTCTACCAAAAAAAAAAAAGGAACAAAAAATTATTTTTAATGGCATTCTGCTATACTCATAGATCAGTGCCTTGCTCGGTCATCATCAGAGAAGCTTCCTCTTGCAGTAGATGGGAACAAATACAGACACCCACAGCCAGACATTATGCAGAGAGTAAGAGCCTGTGGGCCATTCAGCTTGAAATGTGAGATCTCCATCAAATTCCTCCCCTCAGGATTCAGAGAACCCCTAAGAAGAGAAGGTGAAGAAAGTTTAAGAGTTAGAAGGGGATGGAAGACACCAAGAAAACAAGGCCCTCCAAATCATGATCAACACATATATATACTTACAGAGACTGTGATATCATGCACAGGGCCTGCGTGGGTCTGCATCAGAAGGCTTCCTGGAAGGAAAAGAAGTGGGCACATGCCCCATCCGTAATCCAGAAGCAACCTCCAACTCATAATTACTTACAAAGGAAAAATCATATATTTTTTCCTCTCTTTTTAGTTAATAGGCTCTTTGAGTATATATTATAGCTTCCAGTTTAAGTGCGCAAATGAGTGGGTGCCTGTTTCTTGTGCCTTATCTTGGGTTCTTTTCATTCTGTTTGTATGTTTTGGCCAATTCCAATGTATCAGTTTTTGCTTTATCTTTTTATTATTGTTCTATACAAGCCTATTTGTTTTTTTAATGAGAGACAGAAAGGGGGTAGATCCACATGGGAGGGGCGGTGGGCATGGCAATCAGGATACATTATGTGAGAAAAAAACAAATTCTATTAAAAAAAAAGTGGCCAGATGTGGTAGCTCACACTTTTAATCCCAACACGTGGAACACAGAAGCAGGGGGATCTCTGTGAGTTGAGGCCAGCCTGATCTACAAAGTGAGTCCAGGACAGCCAGGGTTCTCTTACACAAAGAAACTCTGTCTCAAAAAACCAAAGTGGAGGAGGAGGAGAAGGAAGAGGACTAACCAAGACAGCAGAGACTACACGCCTTGCCTGAAATGCATAAAGGATGAAGGAGGTGGGCGTGGTTGGGGGTTGTTTCCTCTGACATTTGCTGCAGACCTTCCCAGGCCAGGTCTACCTTCATTACCTTCTTTAGTCCTCCCAGCAGCCACGCGCAGAGGGAGCATCAGCACTTCAGGTAAGCGTGCCCACCTCTCTGCTGGCCATCTTGACTGTTTATCACTCATCTTGACTGTTCATCACACAAACGACTCATGGGACTCATGTTTCTCCTCTCCTCCCTTTCCTGGTACCATCATCATCTCACCTAGACTTACTGATTCCACTGAACGTCTATTTCCTTCTTCCGTCCTTGTGTGTCTGCCCAGTTCTTAAATCCTGTGTGTTTTGTTGACTGTCCCTCTGGATCCATTTTCTGTCACTGCTATAAATCAGAGACCACATCATATCCTCATTCCTTTCTCCGTTTCTCCAGAATCACATAGCCTTTCTCCCTCATTAGGAGTCACACTTATCTCTCTTCCTCTCACTTGTCTATCACGATGCTCACCCAGGCATCCCAAGACAAGCTACCTCTCTCAGTATCTCTGGCCTGAGGAGGGAGACGCCTATAGAGGACAGGGAACCTTCCCTCTGTTCTCTGCTTTCCAGGGCTTGGCCTTTGTAGATCCCACATGTCTAACTATGCCTGGATTATTTTATTTTATTCCACACAGTGTATTTTTTATTTATCCACATTTCACTAATGACATGATTTCCTGCCTGTTTTTTTTTTTTTTTTTTTTTTTTTTAAATAGCATCTCACTATGTGGCTTAAACTGGTGTGTGGCACCCAGGTTCAAGCCCTCCTCCCATGTCAGCTTCCTGAGCATCTGAGTATCTCGGTCTAGGTGCATGTGGCCAGTAAGAAGCTCTGCTTAATTTTTTTGTACTTATTTATTTACTTTATTATCATTCACGCTAATGGTATAGATGGAGGTGAGAAACCAAATTCAAGTACTTTAGCTACGAGAGGCTTTCCAAAGCAGGGAAAGTCAGGGTTAGGGAGCTGTCTGGGTTAGAAAAGGCAGTTGACTCCAGCCTGGTGACTGAGTCCGGTCCCAGGAACTGGAATGGGAAGATGAGAGGAGCAGCTCACTGAAGTTGTCCTGAGATCTCCACATGCCCCTTCCCACACAGGAGGAATAAGTGTTAAAAAAAAAAAAAGCTTAAGAGAAGCTTAAGCTTATCATTGTTGTCACCATTCAATTCAATTAACTTCATTAAATTGATCAAGTTGTATATGTAACTGTTTCTGTAATCCCAGTTCACAACATTGTTCTCATATGTTTATCTGCAGTTCATTTCTGTTTTTACCTCCAGCCATGTGCAAACCATTCATACCTCTCTTGTTTCTGTGGACTTGTATATGTAAGTGGAGTTTTACAGTATGTGATCTTTTCACAGTGATTTCTTCAGACATTGTTCTTATATGGACATACATTGCTGTACATATCAATGCTTCTTTTCTTCCTATGTGGATGAGCAAGCCGCGTACTCTTCCTTTTTATGGTTGACTAATACTTTACCTTAAACCATAGTTCGCTTGTCCGTTAACTGGATCACTCTTTTGGGTTATCATGAAAAACTTTGTTACAAATCTTCACATATAAGGTTTTGCTTGGACACATGTTTTCATTTCTCTCAATATAGAGAGCTTGAAATGGGTTGGGTACATTACATAGTAACTGTGCCTGCTTTTGTCTTTTGTTTATGTTTAATTTTTAATATTTAATTTTGAAGAAAATATGTCCTATCATTCAAGCCAAGCTGTGAAGGCTGGAAAAAAAAAAAAAAAAAAGCCAAGAAAGGGGGAAGGGAAATGGTCTAGGTGGTGGAAAAGCACCAGTTTCTTTGTTCCATATGTTATACCTTTAAGGAAACAATTATATTTTGCATTGAAAACCCAATTCAGAATAATATTAAGGGAGGCTGGAGAGACCCCAGCACCCATGTGACAAGTTGGGGGCATCCTTGGGCACACGTGTAACCCATTCCTGTAGGAGCAGAAACAGAAGGAGCGATGGGTCTTGTTGGCTGCCAGACAAATAAAACATGAGCTCCAGGCTCAAGAGACCCTGCCTCAAAAGAATGAGACAGCCAAAGAGTGCAGCACCCAGTGCCCTCCTCTGCTGTCCACACGTGCAAAGGCAAGTTTTTTTCCCCTGCAATATGTGTACATAATACACACACATGCACGAATACACACATATAGGTGCGCACGCGCGCGCGCACACACACACGCGCACACACACACACTAGCATTATGAGAGGAAATGTTCCCCCTTTCTTGAAAGTCATAAATATGCCTTGAAAGTCATAAATACGCTAGCGCTGACTTTTCCCAGCCTGAATTGAAAAATTCAAAGAGAAATTACTTTCTCGGCCTCCGCGCTAATGAAAAACAAGGTGGAGTATGCAAACAAACAAAAAACCCAGACCCTGGCCTGATGCAAAGGTTGGAAGGGGCATGTGCCAAAAGAAAGAATGTGTGACTGCTCCACACATTTCCTGTCTGTGCTGGGGCAAGTAAACCTCCTCCCACGCGTTTGCAGAGCTCGAGAGTCACAGTTCTGATTCTGTTGCTTCCCAAAGGAAAAATGGCATTGGCAAATACAGTAGGATGATCATATTCAAGCCGAGTCTTTCTGAGATGCTGTTTTCCTCTTTGTCAGTTTGTTTTTTTAAATGTTGTTTTGTGTGCGAGCCTGGGTGTTTTTCCTCTGTCTGCTCTCGAGTGCAAGACAGAGCAAGTTTTCATGACTCTGGGTGAGCCAATCGGTTGAGTGCACAATACCTTGGTTAATCCACAGTAAGCTACATGCTCAAACACTGCCTGCACAGACAGCTTCAGAACAACGCAATTACATTAAAAAGTCATGGCATGGAATTTGGAGATGATTTCTAATAGGCCCCAAAGAGAGCTTTTAGTTCTTAGGCTTATGACCAGAAGTTCATGGCACATTAAATTTTCCATCTGAAAACTAGGAGAGTCCCTTGTTACAGCTTACAAAAGTGATTGGAGAAGGAAAATATCGTGCATTTCTCTCAATGGCAAGTATTCTCCAAGTGCAATAATAAAGCTCACGTTTCTTCTCTGTGATTTAAAACTGAACAGAAGACAAGGACTGGTGGTCCAATCGTCTCAAGGTCAATGCTGACTGTCTTTTTCATCACCTGCTTGTAGTTCTTGTTTTGAACTTTTGGAAATGGTCCTTTGATTTTCCGTTTTGACATAGATTGTCAAGTTCATGTGGTTTGTTTGGTCCTTGACTGTGCCTCAAGGATAGGCAAATTACCTAGACTTGAACAACTGGAGAAAGGCATATGTGAGTCAATGTGTTTGGCTCAGAAATGGGCACATGACCCAACCTGGGCCATTGAGAAGCCTGGAACTTTTATTAAAACTAAGAGTCCTGTTGACTGTGGATTGTTAGAGTGGGAGAATTTATGTTGAATTTATGTAGTTACTCAGGACTATCTTTGATACCCGATGGAAATCTTTCCATAAAAGGAGAGAAAAATGCCAGCCATGAGGACAACGGAATCCAGAGACAGGAAAGCAGGTATCAGATGGCATCATCTCAGCCTCTAGGATAGCTGAACTACAGCGCTGACTACTTACCGACAGAGAAGCCATTTCCTCTGTGCACATCCAAAGCTCTGTTCATTGCACAGGAGCACAGACTTTCTTCCCACCCCAACACGCCAACTCTCAGACATTCTGAAAACAACCACAGCAATGAGTGTGGCTTCAGTATGTTTTTGCTCTGAATGCAGGTGCCACGCATCAAAACTTCAGTAAGTTAAAGCTGGAGGAATCCCAGAAGGCTTGCTACTTAAAAGGTAAAGTGACTGTCCCTGCGCCATCTGCTGTGGTATAATTGGACTGTCATGATGTTGGAGTTCGGTGAGTATACTTTAGTAAAACGGATTTCAGAACTGAAGATTCTTCATGGGAATGAATTCTAGGATCAATTATTAGACAGTGATCAGCTTTTCAAAAAGCAAAGACCATATATATATATATATATATATATATATATATATATATATACAGATATATGTATATATATACACACACACATATATATACATACATATATCTGTATATATATACAGTATGTATATACTGTAGTGAGTCTGATAGATTCTATGCATTTTTACTGTGGTTCATGGTCAAAGTTAGAAAACCTCTTTAGGTGATATCAGAATTTCTTTTATGGGTGTGTTTTTATCAAAGAGGAGAAGCAGTATATTTTCCCTGTCAGTAAAGGGTTGCCTAGCATCAAAGGCAAGCCAGCCCCTGTGGACAGCACGGATTCTAAATGAAAGCTCTGAGCCTGAGTTAGAGACACAGATTTTCCCTGTTTGCCGCCTGCATTACCAAGCAGTAACAAGGGTGTGCTTTGCAGTGCTCTGCGAGTCTTTGGGGGTTGAAAGCACTGCATAAAATCAAGTCTAGTCTGTTTATGGATGTAATTCCCTGTGCCCGGAGATCAGGATGTGTGCTGTGGTCTGAATTACACTGCATCTGATTCTCATTAACTGCTCGTGATTCCCCCCTGGATCCGGTTTCTCTGCCCTCTCTGAATTACTGTGCACATGGCTAGCTTCTGCAGAGTGCTCAACCCTGGCCGTCTGCAGTCAAGTCTGTTGCCCTGTTATAACCTATTATAACCTATGCTGCAATTGCAGTAGACTCTAAGAGGAGTCTTTCACACACACACACACACACACACACACACACACACACACACCCTGTCTAATGATCAAAGAAACTCACTGAGCTACATGTTTCTGCGTTGGTGAGCTGATTACCAAGCAGTATGGGATGGGATATGTGTTTTGATTTCTTAGGCCCAGAGAAAAGTAACAAGACAATAAATGTTTATTGCCAGCACATACATACTGTTCTGGACTGAACTGTATCCATTTAACACGGGTGTGTGGAAGATCTGGCCCCCAGCATGATTTGGAGAGAGGGCTTTTAAACAGTAAAGGACATGTGAGGAATTAAGAGTGAGGGTCTAATTCAGCAGGATTGGTGGTTTCATAAAAGAGGAAAAGCAAGGAGGAAACCACTCTCTTTTGTCTCTTGTGCACCACACACACCAAGGAAAGACCAGGTGAGCCCATAGGAAAAAGATGCCCATTTGCCAACCATGGTGGGAGCCTTTACCAGGAACAGACCATGCGAGTACCCCAATTCCAGCCTCCAAAACACTAGGAACACAAATGCCCAAATGCCCATTGTTAGAGCCATCTACTCCATGGTATTTTGTTATGGCACCCCAAGCTGCCTTAAGACAGATGACAAGCACAGCCTCTCTTGAGTCCCTCTTCATACAAGAACACTGTTGAATAGTTCTTAGCACAAAATATCCGTGTGTAGTGCCTACTGTGCGGCCAGCATGCTCCTAATCCTTGGTGATTATTAATTCACACAGTCTTCATCACAGCTCCCAAAAAGTTGAGATAATATTCTTGTTAGTTTCTTGTTTGCTTGTTTGTTTGTTTTGGTTTTTTATCAGTTTGGCACAAGTCAGATTTACCTGGGAAAGGTAAACATCAACTGAGGAAATGACCCCATCACATTGGTCTGCACAAAAGTCATGAAGGAATTTCTTTGATTGAGGTAGGAGGGGTCCAGTCTACAGGGAATGGTGCCACCATGGGCAGGTGGTCCTGGGTAGTATAAGAGAGCAGTCTGAAAGGATGGGGAAATGGCTCAAAGGTTACGAGCACTGGCTGCTTTTCCAGAGGACATAGGTTTGATTCCTAGCACCTACGTGGTAGCTCACAACTATCAGGAACTCCAGACCCAGTGGATTCAGCACCCTATTCTAGCTTTTCCAGGAACACATGTGGTGAGGCAGATGTACGTGCAGGCAAAACACAAAAACAAAATTAAGGAAGGAAGGAAGGGAAAGGAAAGGAAGAAAAATAAGAATGAAGAAAGAGAGAGAAGGAAGGAAAGAGCAGAATGAGCAAGCCGAGGGGAGCAAGCTAGGAGGCAGCAGTCCTCCATGGCTTCTGCTTCAGTTCCTGACCCTGGGTTCCTGCCTTGGCTTCTCTCAGTGGACTGTGTTTCAGGATGTGTAGGACAAACAAAACTCTTCCTGCACAGATTGGGAAGTCAAACTGAGACATCTAAGGAACACCGCAAAGACAAACTCCCAGCGTTCAATATTTAAAGCCATACATGCAGCCATCTTCTTCACCCATGGACCTTTCTTGGGTCTGGAGCCAGGGAAGAAAGGTGACTCATGCCTTCTGCTTTGCATTGGCTAAAGCAAGCCCTAAGGTTCACGGCAGGAAACTGAGGAAGTACTCTTCTTCTATGTTCCTAGAAGAAAACGAAGCAGGCATCTTCCGTGAGCAGTAACATATCCCAACCATCCTACAAAGAACAAGCTTTTCCTTCTCTTGTTTTACAAATAAGGCACAGACAGTTTATAGATCTATGCCCTAGTTCATGCAGCTAATAAATAGAGTAAAGTCAGCAGGCATAGCAAATCAAAACACACAACACCTAGTTAAATTTGAATTTCAGATAAGCAACAAATAAATTTTTAGTAGAAAAATGTCCCAGTTCCGAGTAAGGAATAAATGTACACTAAACAGCGGTTTATCTGAAACACAAACATAACTTAGTACTTTGTGTTTTAGGCAGGCAACCTTAATCCAGGCAATCCTCAGGATTTTGGGCTTCAGGGACGAATAATATTCTATTCAGTACCATTCTTTTGCTCCTGTGACCTTCTTTTGTTCCTCTGCCAATGTTAATTTAACATTTAGTCCTTAACCATATGACTAAGGCTGAGCAAAAAATTAGGACCTCTCTACAGGAAGGGAAAGTGTTTGGGAAATGTTTTCCCACTGATCACTTTTTGATGAGGAAATGGAATCTCCCCTGCAAAAATGGGTCCTCCTATGTTCAGACATGTTTACTGAGCTGCTGCCTAATGTTTCTCAGTTCATGGAAGAAAAGAGGTGGGGCAGATAATCATGACAGTTCATCCCCCAAACTTTCCCAGAGGAGTTAAAAACTTTGCATTATGAAGCACTTAGGCCAATAATGCAACTACTTTGTTCCCTCTGACCAAAGTTGCTGAGAACTTGGGTTTGAGGGGTTGGAGCCATACCAATGGTGGACAGTGGTGACATCACCATGTGTGACATCACCACCATAGGGGTGGGCATGAGAGGGCAAGTTTGCAGCCAGCTGAAGAGTCCACATTTATGTTTTGTTTTGGTGTGTGTGTGTGTGTGTGTGTGTGTGTGTGTGTGGTGTAGTGTATGCTAATCTATGAGATAGGAGGCCAGAAGAGAACCAGAGGAAGATGTTGAGTGTCCTGCTCTATCATGCTCTGCCATATTCTCTGGGGGCTGGGTCTTTCACTGAATCTGAAGCTAGGCTGAGAGCCAGCAAGGCCGGGAAATCCTCCGGTGTCCATCAACAGCAGTGCTGGAGCTATAGGACATACCCAGCCATGCCTAGTTTTTTACACACATGCTGGGATCCAAACTCAGGTCTTCATGTTTGCATATCAAGAACTCGTACCTACTGAACTATCCCTCTGGCCCCGGAGTCCACATTTTAAAGTAGATGTCTTGAGCACCTAAGTAATTAAATATTGAAAATGGATGCAGCTGACATCTCATTAATATTTAATTAGTAACTAGTAACTTCACTGCCAGGCACCGAGTCTGGCACAGAGTGTGAATTAAGTGGTTTTTTTGAATTAGAGGACGGTTAATGCCATGTGAGGTTACTGATACCCTCTGATGCATATTTTGCAAATGAGGAACAGGAAGGCAGGCTAAGGAAGCCTCTGATTAAAACTGGCCGACTTATAAAAGGCGGTGAGAGGAGTCAGTGACTTTGATTTATCTGAGGATGTGTTTGTGGGATTCCTCATTACTTCTCCTGATTTGACTTGGCCTTCCAAGGTCTGAAAACAGCATCAAGTGACTGCAACCGGTGACTCATGGCCCCCGCTAGGATAATGACTAACAAGCCGTTCGGAAGAATTGATTAGCATGCCTGATCCCTTGCGTGAAAGGTAATCAGTACATGAGATTAGTTTCTCCTTGGCAAGATGTGGCTTGAGTTTTGCTTCCTAATCCTCTGAAAAATAAGACAAAACCTTTCCCTAGGCTAGATTTTAATTCAAGGTGTTTCTTCTAATTTTCTGGCCCCAGCAAGTTAAGTCCATACCTTTCGTGAATGTCTTGTCTTGCAGACACAAACTGAGTGTCTCCATTCTAGAATAACTGTTTTATACAAAAGCAACGTTATGCTTTTTCCCTTGTTCTTTCTTTCTCCTTCCTTCCTTCCTTCCTTCCTTCCTTCCTTCCTTCCTTCCATTTCTTCCAGTACTGAATATTGAACCACAAGCATCACACGAGGTAGGCAGGTACTCTATCATTGAGCTACAGCCCCCTCCCCCCCCAGGCTGGTCTTAATCTCACTATCTACTAAGCTTAAAGACAGTGTCCCATCAGTGAGACCTTTTCCAAGTGTTGCTGACATGAGCACTGGAGATTCTTACTGCACACTCTAGAGCAAGGACCAAGAAAAAGTAAATGAAAGCTCAAGAAATTTGTTGAGGCTGCTCAATGCTGATGGGCAACTCTGCCTCTTCTAAGATGGGTATTCTATCTTGTGGACTTTCGAAGTTCTCTATTGAGGACACTAACTTTTGTTTATTCCTATTGTCCACATGCTGTCCTAACATCTTTGTAAGGATTATACTTTACAACACCCAGCATAGTCTTGTGGACTATTCTAACACTGCTCTTGGATCACAGCTTGGTAGAGCTAATTTAGAAAGTGGGTTGGTAAGACTGGGGATGTAGATTGCTTGCTTAGCATCTATGAAGCTGTGGGTTAGATCCCCAGTATTGATAAAACCTGGAATCATTATATATACCTATAATATCAGCTGTTGTGACATGGAGGTAGAAGGACCAGAAGTTCAAGGTCATCTCCTTCTCCATAATGAGTTCCAGGTCAGCGTAGGACACGTGAGACCCTTTTGAAAGAGGAAAATAAAATTGTTAAATTGCAGAATATGAGTATACTATATGAGCCAGCAATTCAGCTCAATATCTACCTGACAGGGTTGATTCATATCTTCACCAAAAGACACATTCTAGGCTGTTCTAGCAGCACCATTAGTAATAGTCTCCAAATAAGAATTATCTAAATGTCCACCTGGTTGCAATGGGCAAGTATGTTATAGATTGTGGTATAGCCAGTGTTTTAGTTACTCTTGATTGCTGTGAGGAAACACCATGACCAAGGAAGTTTATAGAAGAAAGCATTTAATCGGAGGCTTGCTTACAGCTTCAGAGGATTGGTCCATGGCTATCGTGGCAGGGACCATGGCAATAGGCAGGCAGGCAGGCACAGCACCAGAGCAATACCTAAGCACTTACGTCCTGATCCACAGGCAGCAGGCAGAGAAAGAGACTAGGCCTGGCCTGGGCTTTTGAAACCTCAAAGCCCACCCCTCCCTCCTCCAAGGAGGCTATACCTCCTAATCCTTTCCAAACAGTTCTACCAATACAGGACCAAGCATCAAGCATATGAGCCTTTGGAGGCCATTTTCATTCAAACTATTGCAGTCACACAATAGAACACTAAAGTCAGCGATGCGGATACTCATCTACAACTGCGTACAAAAAGGAATGAGGAACTTACAGTATATAACCAGGGAAGTAAGGCATGGAAAACATACAGTAAGGCATACAGCACTGTATGATCCCATTTTAACAAAGTTCTTTTAAAAAAGAGTGAAATTGGGCTGGAGGGATGGCTCAGAGGTTAAAGCACTGGCTGTTCTTTCAAAGGTCCTGAGTTCAATTCCCAGCAACCACACGATGGCCCATAACCATCTATAATGAGGTCTGGTGCCCTCTTCTGGCCTGCTGGCTCACACGAAGTCAAAATATTGTATAAATAACAAACAAACAAATATATCTTTAAACAAAAAAGAGTAAAATTGTCCTGTGTGTATAAGTATTTTGTGTGCGTGCATGTATATACACATACCATGTACATGCCTCATGACTACAGAGGCAAGAAGAGGGTACCAGAGTCTCAGGAACTAGAATTACAGACAGTTGTGAGTACTGAGAACTGGATCTGGGTCCCCTAGGAGTATGGTGAGTGCTTTTAACCACTGAGCCATCTCACCAGCTCCTGTTTCTATGAATTTTGAAGTCAGATAAATATGCTGAGAGGCACCAAGCAGTGGTGTTGCCAAAGACAGAAGTCTAAGGTCAGTTCATGATCTGTGCTTCCATGATGTAAGGCCCGCCCTTTGATGTGATAGAATATTACTCCTTGTGGTCTTAGTCTCAGGTTTTGAGCACTGTGGAGACTACCCGGATGGTTGTGCATTTTCGGGAGGTAGACAGTGGCTAGGACTTTGGGGGTCACACCTGTCCCTGGCTCTGAGGTAGCTTCCTCTGAGTCCTGTCCACCAGTGTATGACCAGGTTACCTCCATATGCTCCAGCTGCCATGAACTGTGAAATGCCTTTGCCTCCCTGATGGACTGAAGTAAACCCTTTCTCTCGTTAGTGGCCCTTGCCAGGCATTCCCGTTACAGTGACATGAAAATAACTAATACATCACTCCTGTCATTAGACTTGCTAGCTACCCAGCAGGTGATCTAAGGCAGGCTCACGTAATTAGGTGAGTTCTTGAACGAGCAGTAATAGAAGCCGGAGAAAAAAGGTCATTCTGGCCTAGAAAGAAGCACCAGCTGTGAACTGCCTATGGGGACTGTGGGCAGCCTAGAGGAGCCAAGAGTGGTTCCTAGCTAGCAAGAGGCAGGGAAGTGGGACCTCAGTTGTGCAGCCACAGAAACGAAATCCTGCCAACAGCTCGAGTGAGCTCGGCTGCAAGATGAGAAGCCAAACTCTGACTGACACCTTATTTCCCACATGGGGAGACGGGGAAGAGAAGGTCCAAGATGCATGTGCCGTGCCGTAACAAAGCTGCATGGCTTTAACCAGCTCAGCGTGTGGCGATGGGCTAGGACAGAGAGCTAGTGCAGGTGGCAGGGATGGGAGGGGCTGCCAAGGTGCTGGACACACTCTCCATCTTGATCAGGTGATGGCTAGGTAAGAGCACTGAACTTGTGGCCTCACCGAGCTTCAGTTAACAGTGGATGTGCTTTTTGTGTGTGATGTGAGAAAGGTTTTTTTTTTTTTTTTTTTAGAAGCTGGAGAGATGGCTCAGTGGGTAAAGTGGTTGCTTTGCAAGCAGAAAACCTTGATTTCAATCCCCAGAACCCACATTAAAAAATAACAGCCAACCAGATGTAGTAGCATGCATTTGTAATACCAGGACTGGGACTGTAGAGACAGATGGATCCCTGGGGCTTGCTAAGCAGCGAGCCTAACTGCTCGGTGAGTTCCAGGCCAGAGAGAGATGGTACTTCCCCCCGAAAGGAAAAAAATACTGAGGAATAGCACCCAAGGTTGTTCTTTGACATTCATGGGCATATTTATGTGTGTGCATGAACCAGAGTGCACAAAAACACAAACATACATACAGGCTCACATACACACAAACTAAAAACTAATGTTAATCTTAAGAATACAGAAACCAAGAGACACCCAAACCCAGGCCCACCTAGATCCATTGTACTGAGGCTGGGCCTTCCCACCCATGGTCAGGCAGTGGAAACCTCCCTTTCCTTGGTGGAGCTACTTTAAGTGGAACACTGCACAAAGAGAGGAAAGAAAACAAACGAGACTTGTGATTCTTGACACTGAATGAGACCTGTGAGATGACGCCATTTTGATTACACGGAAAACCTTACTATGAATTCCAGTCATTCCTCAGTGAGGTCATAGGTGACTGTTTATCGCTGTCTCTCTGTCACTCCTCATCCCAGGGACCAGCAACAATTGTGTCTAGAAAAAAGTATGACCTTTCGTCCCTGCTGCCCACATCCACGGATGAAAAAAGAGATTAGAGAGAGGTAGGAGTTCACTTGGGGCATTTGTATGGGAAGGCATCCTCAGGTCAGAGCTTTCTTTAGAGACGAAGCAAACCAAATGGTGGACAACCATCTTCTAAAAGTCACCGGTGACTTAAGCAAAACCAAACAACTCCAGAAATTAAACCATGCCAAATATTTAAAAAAAGTTTCTCCTCTCTATACAGGACCGTTACTGACTCTTAAGCATAACTTGTCCTTGCTTTAAAAATAACCTGTTGGCGTGGTGCACTCTTAACACCAGCATTTTGGAGGCAGGGGTGGGCTGGTTTCTCTAGTTTGAGGATAGCCTGGTCTAGTGAGACCTTGTTTTAAAGAAAGAAGGGAAGAAAGAAAGACATAAGGAAGGAAGGAGGAGGAAGGAAGAACATAAGGGGGAAGGGAAAAAATGGAAAAAGGAAGGGAGAAGGGAAGGATGAAAGAAAGGAAGGAATGAAGAGAGGAGAGTGGGGGGAAGAGGGTAGAAGGTAGAGGAGTAAAATAAAAAATCAAGAACTGAACATTTACTAACTTTAGAACGATAGCACAGCATATGCACATTTAAAAAACCCCTGCATTTAGCTCTTGAAATCTGATTAATTTCAATTATTCCTATGGCTATATATGGAGAATTTCATGTTTAGAAAAACAACCCAGTATCTCATAAAATTATATTTTATAAATGTTAAAATAATAATTTGGGCACGTAAGTCTATATAACATATTTGAATTATTTGATTATATAGTCTCTGTGTCTCATGATAGCTTTCTATTGGGTTGGTTGATCACTGGAAACTTGAAATATTTCACAAAAGATATCTACAAGAGATAAACTAGGGCCTTAATTACATGATATCATCATTATTATTTCTGTGTGTGTGTGTCTAGGGAATGAGCCAAGGTCCTCACAAATAGTAGGCATGTTTTTTAGTGATTTTTTCCTTTTCAGGTTATTGATACAGACTGAATATTCCTTATCTGAAATGTTTGGAACCAGAAGTGATTCAAATTTTTAATTGGAGGAGGAGTTGAATTCTTACATAGACATAATAAGCTATTTTAGTGATGAGATCAAAATCCAAAATGAAATTCATTTATATTTCATGAGAAACTTTTGTATATAGCATAAGGGCAATTTCATACATTTATTGTGCCTTCATCTTGACTATGATCTCTTACATGAAACCAGTATCCTAGTTGATTTTTGCCAACCTGACAAAAGCTAGAATTATATGAGAAAAAAAAAAAAAACTCAGTGGAGAAAATGCTTCCATCAGATTTCCTGGAGGCAAGTCTGTTGGGCATTTTCTATGGATGGATGTCAGACCACCGAGCAGGTCGCTCAGGGATGGTAATTGGGTTTTCATCTCTGGGCAGGTGACTCTTGGTTGTATAAAGAAGCAGGCTGGGCAAGCCAGAAGGAGCAAGCCTGTTACCAGCATTTCTCTCTGGTTTCTGTGTCAGTTCCTGCCTCCAGTTTCCAGCCCTGAGTCTTTCCTTGACTTCCCCTAATGTTGCACTATGAGCCCAAGAAACCTTTTCTTCTCAAAGTTGCTTTTGATTATGGTGTTTATCACAGCAATGGAAAACTAAGAGACCAGATCTGGAAATTTCAGTTAGGGTATCATGTAGATCTTAAAAAGGTTTAGATGCAGCATTTCGGGTTTAAGATTTTCATAGCAGAAATGTTCAACTTGTATATCAAAACACAGCAAGAAAAAAATCAGAGATATAGAAAGTCATAATTAAGTAGGGAAATTTCCCGTAATGAAAATTATAGTTTATATTAACATTATGACATATATCCTTATAAATTACAATATATACATATCTATTATATATTGTCTGCTCTGCAAACTTCTTTCACTAAACTTATAATTTTTTTTCCATAATGACATGTATGTGACTATCTTTTTCATGGAAATGTACTGAATCCAATATCTTGTTTGCTAATTGTGTGGTGTTTTCTTTATTTCTTTTTCCAGCTTCAAAATTGCTACCGCTGTTGATGATTCCACACATAGCTCTTATGGCAGTTGATCAATCATTTCTTTAGGATTTATTTCTAGAAGAAACATTCCTGGGTAAAAAAGCAGAAACCAAAAGCTTTAGATTCATACAGTGCCTTCTTTGCTAGGTTTTTTGTTTTACTCTTGCCAGTAACTTCCCAGGCAGAGAGACTGTTTCACTCCTCCGCGAACTTTACTGAAAGAGAACATTTCTTAGGGGTTGCCTCTTTCCCACATCTTTTCAGCTTTTAAATTTGTTATAGCTGAAAAATAAGTTGTGTTTTCTTACGGAGGAATCTAGGGGCAATAATCAGGGACTTCTCTCATTATTGGATCATCATCTGAGGTATTTTAGCTTCTCAGTGGTTGATGTTGGTCTCAGTCAACTTTGAGCAGAATGGCTGAGACCCATGTGGCTCAAGAAGGCAATCCAAGGGTAAGGATGCTTTCAGCAGAGGCTGCAAAAAAAAAAAAAAAAAAAAAAAAAAAAAAAAAAAAAAAAAAAAAGTAAATACTGTCGTCAGCTTGTGACGTAAAATCTCTATGGTTATTTAACTAATAATAGCTCCCATAGGCTCATAGATTTGAATGTTTAATCATCAGAGAGTGGAACTGTTTGAAACGATTATAAGGTTTAGGATGTGTGGCCTTGTTGAAGGAAATGTGTCACTCAGGGTGGAGGGTAGCTTTTAGGGTTTACCCAGGCTCAGCATCTCTGTCTCTGCCTGCTGCTTATGAGTCAGGATCTAACGCTCTCAGATACTCCCCATGGCCATGTGTGCCACCTTGCTCCCCGCCATAATGATAACGTGCTAACCTCTGAAACTGTAAGCAAGCCCCCAATCCAACGCTTTCTTTTATAAAAGTCCCTTTGATCATCGTGTCTCTTCACAGCGACAGATCAGTTACAAAGCAGCTCCCTTTAACATAAAACACAGTGATGAAGCCAGAGGGTTCTTTTCTCTACATTTGAATCTGTGGGTTCTAAGACACTTTTGTGCAAGTGACATCTCACCGTATTACAGGTATACAATTTCAGCCTCCTTGATGAGTGCTTGGATCTTAGTATGTACCCAAGAAGCACTGTTAGGTTTCATTGATTTTGAAGAGGTCATAAAGGCCAACTAGCCTAATCACTGTAGGGACGGGATCAGAACCACCATGCAAGATACCCTGTCCTGTACTTCAGTCTTACAGTGAATAATTCCAGGAGCCAAAGCCATGAAATTAATGTTCTATATGATACATTCTTCTTCCATGGAGAAAAAAAAATGAATATGCCACCTAGGAGAATTCCAGGAGTGCTTAATCATAAATTCATAGCAAGTTTAGCACGCTAACTCTTCAAGCAGTGCTTCCATGCCAATTGCTATAATTAGGTGAATTAAAAGAAACATTCAGTTCCATGTACCCAATCGTTATGCTAGTAGTGGCAGCATTAGTTTTCAGAAGTGTATTCTTAGAAACATTTTTTTGAAAAGTATACACATATCTCTAAGGATTTAAAATCCATAGATTAACATCGGTTCGTTGGGGATGAAGCTCAGTTTGCAGTGCTTGCCTAGTAAGCAGGAAGCCCCAGGTTTGACCCCCAGCGAAGCACAAGCTGTATGTGGCGGTGCACGCCTTTTATCCCAGCACTCAGGAGCTGCGATCAGAAGCTCAGGCCATCTTTTGTTTACTGTGGTGGTTTGGATGAGAATGTGCCCCCATATGCTCGTATACTAGCATCCATAGTACCCAGCTGATAAACTGTTTCATAAGGGTTGGAGCAGGTGTGTCACTGAGTGTGGGCTTTGAGGTTAAAAGCCCATACTGGGCCCATTGTCTTTCTCTCTGCCTGCTGCCTGAGGATCAGAATGTGAAGCTCTCAGTTAGTGCTCCAGTGCCATGCTTGTCTGCTTTCTCACGTGATGATCGTGGACTAACTCCTAAAAGTGGAAAGTGAGCCCCCAATGAAGTGCTTTCTTTTATAAGAGTTATCTTCTTCATGGTATTCCTTCACAGCAATAGAGCAGTAACTAAGTCCCTATGTGGGAGTGAAGGGGAAACTTTGAGTTTCTAAAGAACTCATGGGCTCAAATCAGAAAGGAAGAAGTCAAAGTATCACTATTTGCAGATGATATGATAATATGCATGAGTGACGCCAAAAATTCTACCAGGGAACTCCTACACCTTCAGCAAAGTGGCTGGATACAAAATTAACTCAAAAAGATCAGTCGCCCTCCTGGATACAAAAGACAAGTAGGCTGAGAAAGAAATTAGGGAAACAACACCCTTCACAATAGCTACAAAGGACATAAAGTAACTTGGTGTGACTCTAACCAAGCAACTCAAAGACTTGTATGAAAAAAAAAAACAAAAAAAAAAACAAAAAAACTTCAAGTCTCTGAAGAAAGAAATAGAAGAAGATACCAGAAGATGGAAAGATCTCCCATGCTCATGGCTCAGCAGGATTAACATAGTAAAAATGGCCATCTTACAAAAGCAATCTACAGATTCAATGCAATTCCCATCAAATTACCAATTCTTTACAAACCTTGAAAGAAAAATTCTCAACTTCATATGGAAAAACAAGAAACCCAGAAACGCCAAAACAATCCTCTACAATAAACGTTCTTCTGGAGGTATCTCCATCCCTGATCTCAAACTGTACTATAGAGCAACAGTAATAAAAACTGCATGGTACTGACATAGAAACAGACTGTTGGATAAATGGAATCAAATAGAAGACCCATAAATAAATCCACACACTTACAGATACTTGATTTTTGACAAAGATGCCATAACCATACAATGGAAAAAAGATAGCATCTTAAACAAATGGTGCTGGTCTAACTGGATGACTACAGGTTGAAAAATGCAAATAGATCCATACTTATCACCTTGCACAAAACTAAAGTCCAAGTGGATCAAATACTCAACATAAAACCAGACACACTAAACCTATTAGAAGAAAAAGTGAGGAAGACCTTTGGCACGGGAGACAACTTCCTCAACAGAACACCAACCTCACAGGCTCTAAGATCAACAATCAATAAATGGGACCTCATGAAACTGAAAAGTTTCTGGAAAGCAAAGGACACTGTCATCAGAACAAAACGACAGCCTACAGACTGGGAAAGGATCTTCACCAACCCTATATCTGACAGAGGACTAATATCCAGAATATATAAAGAACTCAAGAAGTTAAACAACAATAAAACAAGTAATCCAATTAAAAATGGGGCACAGAGCTAACAGAGAATTCTCAATAGAGGAATATCAAATGGCAGAGAAACATTTAAAGAAATGTTCAACATCCTTAGCCACCAGGGAAATGCAAATCAAAACAACCCTGAGATTTCACCTTACACCCATCAGAATGGCCAAGATCAAAAACTCAAGTGACAACACATGCTGTAGAGGTTGTGGAGAAAGAGGAACCCTTCTCCACTGCTGGTGGGAATGTAAACTTGTACAACCACTCTGGAAATCAATCTGGCGCTTTCTCAGACAATTAGGAATAGTGCTTCCTCAAGATCCAGCTATACCACTCCTAGGCATATATCCAAAAGATGCTCAAGTACACAATAACGACATTTGCTTAACTATGTTTGTAGCAACTTTATTTGTAATAGCCAGAACCTGGAAACAATCCAGATGTCCCTCAACTGAGGAATGGATACAGAAATTATGGTACGTCTACACAATGGAATATTACTCAGCAATAAAAAAAAAAAAGGAAATCATGAAATTTGCAGGTAAATGTTGGGAACTGGAAAAGATCATCCTGAGTGAGGTATCCCAGAATCAGAAAGACAAAACATGGTATATACTCACTTATAAGTGATATTAGACATATAATATAGGATAATCATACTAAAATTTGTACACCTAAAGAAGCTAGCAAGAAGAGAGACCCTGAGTAAGATGCTTGATCATCATTCAGAAAGGCAAATGGAATGGACATCGGAAGAGGGAGAAAACAGGGAACAGGACAGGAGCCTACCACAGAGGGCCTCTGAAAGACTCTACCCAGCAGGATATTAAAGCAGATGCCAAACTTTGGGCAGAGTGCAGGGAATCTTATGGAAGAAGGGAGACATAGGAAGACCTGGAGGGAACAGGAGCTTCACAGGAGAGCAATAGAACCAAAAAATCTGGGCCCAAGGGTCTTTTCTGAGACTGCTATTCCAACCAGGACCTGGCATGGAGATAACCTACAACCCCTGCTCAGATGTAGCCCATGGCAGCTCAATATCCAATTGGATTCCCTGGTAAGGGGAACAGGGACTGTCTCTGATGTGAACTCAGTGGCTGGCTCTTTGATCTCCTCCCCCTAAAGGAGGTGTGTGTGTGTGTTGGGGGGCTTAACAGGCTACAGAGGAAGACAATGCTGACAAATCTGGTGAGACCTGATTGGCTAGGGTAAGATGGAAGGGGAGGAGGACCTCCTTTATCAGTGGACTGAAGGAAGGGAATGGGAGGAGAAGAGGGAGGAAGGGTAGGATTGGGAGGGTACTACAGCTGGGATCAAAGTGAATAAATTGTAATAAATAAAAAAATAATTAATTAATCAATTATTTTTTTAAATGAACTCATGGGGCATGTGATGACACATCTTTAATCCCAGCACTGGGGAGGCAGAGGCAGGCGTATCTCTGTGAGTTTGGGACCAGCCTCATCTACAGCATGAGTCCAGGACAGCCAGCACTGTTACACAGAGAAACCATGTCTCAAAAAACCAAAACCAATAACCTCAGGGGATTGCCCTCAAAAGGAAGGAAGCAATATCTGAAATTTTGTGTCATGAATCCACTATGCCATTTTGTGGTTTTTAAGTAACTTCTCTATTTGTAGGCATTTCTCCTTTTCCCCATCAGATCTCAGGCAGTTCAGAGGTGACAGAGAGTAGTTAAATAGGAAGCAGAGCAAGGAAAGAAGCCCTGCCCTGTTTCCACCGTAAAATAGAACTTAGATGCTGGGGAGAAAAGCTAGAGCTGAATGACTTTGCCATCTTAATATCTGAAGAAGGGATTATAAGTAAGCAACTGTTTCCAAATAAGCCATGGAATCTGCTCTAGACATTGACCTGAGAAAAAGAAAGTACAGGAATGAAGGTTTAAAGATGTCAGTAGAGAAAATAAATTTGTATCTTTCTATACTTATCAAATCTAGCTCAGTTAGCTAGCATCTCCCAATAGACTACTGTTGCTGTGTGTGACAGGGGTGATCTTCACTGTCCACTTAGAATCTCCAATCACCTTGAAATGCATATCTGACCTGTTTGTGGGAAGGTTTCTTGAGAGGTTTAACTGAGAAGGGAAAACCAAAACCCTTGCAGTGTGAAACATCACCCTCTGACCTGAGGTTCTACACTGAATAAAAAGGGAAGAAATGAGAACAGTAGCTGCGTTCTCGTGTTCATCTCTCTCTGCTGTCTGACTCAGATACAACCTGACCTTACATTCCTGCTACCGTGTCTTTTCTGCCATGATGGACTGTATCTCCTCAAACCAAACAACAACAACAAACCCCTTCCTTCCTTACATTGTTTTTGTCTGTTATTTTGAGACAGCAGTAAGAAAAGTAACTAACCCACCATGTGAAAGATAGCTCACCATCTGCAGTGACATAATTGATGATGATAGTGTGGCATTTGTTAGGGAATACTCAAGACACACGACTAATGCCAGATGGTTCTCCTACCGTGAAGAAACCACCAAGCCATGGATCTGGATCATGGGTTACTATTAGAAATGCTGAATCTCAGACCCTATCCGAGACACACATAATGACATTCTGCATTTTAACCAGACTCCTGGGTAATTCATGTTCATATTATAGTTTTGGTTGGTTGGGCTAGAAACTGGGCTAGAAACTGAGGCCTCACACGAGCTAGGCATATAGTTTACCACTAAGCTATAGCCACAGACCCATATAATTTTTCCTTTTGTCTCTACTGGTATTAAACCAGGGTCTTGTTCACATAGTTTAAGAAGCATTGATTAGAAAACTTAATATAAGCCGGGCAGTGGTGGCACTTGCCTTTAATCCCAGCACTTGGAAGGCAGAGGCAGGCAGATCTCTAAGTCTGAGGCCAGCCTGGTCTACAAAGTGAGTCCAGGATAGCAAGAGCTACGCAGAGAAACCCTCCTTCAAAAGAACAAACAACCCACAAAACAAAAACTCAGTGTATTTCAGATTATAATTATATGCTATACAGGAAAAACCTTCATTTATTTATTTATTTATTTATTTATTTATTTATTTATTTATCTGAGATAGGGTTATATGGCCCAGAAAAGCCTGCAACTCAAAATCCCCCAGCCTTTGTCTCTTGAGTGATGGAATTGCTGCTGTGCAGCACTATACCCCGTGATGAATTTCTCTTTCTCTTCCCACCATTATGGCATGCTGAATTAGAAAGAATTTAAAACTCTGCGACCTAGGCCATAGCTCTGCTATCCCATCCAAATCGTTTCTAGAATCCCATGCTTTCTTGTAGTTTGTTTAATCACCGGAATTGAAAGGTCTTCTCTGGCTCTGCCATTCAATCATTTTGAGAAATTTTGTATGAGGCAAAGGAAGAATTAAAGCCTCGCTGAAGTTTAATAAAGACTGTGATAAACTGCTTAATGAGTTTCTACAGGTCTTCGATGATGGAGAGTCTTGTCCACATGTCAAGCTCATTGACTGGCCCTTTGTGGTAGCCCGGATGAAAAGTGATTTACGGTTTAATAATAATTACGGTTACTTCCATGAGGAGGAAGCTAGCTCACTGATTAAAAACAAAAAGCAAACAAACAAACAAACAAACAAAAAAACAGATTATTGCTAAAATAAAATAACCTTTAGAGTGGCAGGTGGCTAGGAGTTTTTAGATTGTTTGTATTGGAATGATAGGTAACTTTTTTAAAAAATATGGATTGATTGATTGATTGATTTGCTTACTTATTTATTCAGAGACAAAGTCTCATGTAGCTCAAGCTAGTCTCAAACTCCATATGTAGCAAAGGAAGTCCTTGAACGTCTGGTCTTTCTGCCTTTACTTTCCTCATCCCGAGATCGCAGTTGTGTGCCACCATACCCCATTTTTAAAATACTATATTTAATTAGTTGTTTATTTGTTTCGTTTCTTGTGGGTGTGTACACAGGTTTGTGTGTATGTGTGTGTGTGAATGTATATCTATGGATGGGGATGTGTTAGGCAGATGTGGAGGCAGAGGACAACTTATAGGAGTGTGTTTTCCCTTTTTTCCTCATAGAAGTGGGTTTTTGGAATAGAAATCTGGTTGAGGGGCTTGCCAGCAAGTACCTTTACCCACTGAGCCATCCCATGGGCCCCCCAGTTTTATTCGTTCTGGAAAATAAACTTGGGGCTTTGTGCATGCTAGGTAGGCAATTTACTAACTGAGCTACATCCCTGGTAGATTACTTATTTGAAAGCCGTAGCTAATTGGGATTGTTTGGGTCTATAAAATTTTTGTTTTGTTTTGAAGAAAAGAGCAATTGCATATAGTTTACCACTAAGCTACAGCCACAGACCCATATAATTTTTCCTTTTGTCTCTACTGGTATTAAACCAAAGCAAGAACCACGTGCAGTAACACAAACTTGTAATGAGGTAATGTGGGCCAGGGAGAAAACCAAGGGCTTGAAAAGTGTGGTCCATGAATATCACACTTGTGACCATGTCAAAGTCTGCTTTCCTACTGTCTTTCAGCTTTATACTCCTGAAGGAACCGAGTTGGACTGTTCCAATCTGCATGTGAATAGATCTCCTTCAATGGGACTGCCTGGAACTTTGGGTGGAAAAGTACAGCAGGGCCTCAAGCAGCCTGAACAGGAAAGAAGTGATCAATTAGTAATGTCTGCCCTGAGCAAGGGAGTAGGGAGTGAACAAGGAAATTCCATTTGTCTGCAAATTCCTTCCTGGACTAGAAGATCTCTGAGGACATTGATTGCATTAAATATTTCATCCTGAAAACATCTACAGAAAAAAGCTGTATAATAGGAAAAAAAAATCTAAAGAAACTGATTTCTAGATTTATTATTGCTATTTTGTCATCTTTTAACAGCTTGAAATATATATGTTTTTCTGTCTTAATAGCCACCTGAGGGACAAGCTCTGAGGAAAAGAAAAATGCGCCTGGATTTAACAGAAATTCAGTGTGAGGTATCTGCTAGGTCGGAAGTGATTTATGTGAGGAATCCTGTTTTGTCAGAACGTAGGTTGTGTTGTTCCGTTCGGAGCCCTTTATATGAAACAGATGCCCACTCTATAAATCAGGCACCCTGCAGTAAAGGGGACGGAGTTTTGTATAAATTACGGTGCATAGAGGAAGTTGAGGCGTAGATGAACAAATTTTCTTTGGCTTTTTGGTGTAGGAGTCATCTTATCAATCTTCTCCCTGTGGTGATCTCCGGCGACCCCTCTCTTCCTATTAGGGGAATTGGTGATGACGAAAGAGTTGGAAGGGGTGCTGAGAGTCTTGTCTTTGACCTCACAACTCCTTAGTCCTCAGGTCTACTGTGACCCAAGGGAGCTGTGTGAGTCCCTTTCAGCCTCAGTTGCTTTTGGTTTGGGTTGAAATTTAATGCCCAAAAGAAACTGGATCAGAGTCTTCTTGTGGAGTTCCGAGAAGGAGTGTACTTTTTTCTCCATCATTTTCTTCGGTGATGTATGTTTGCCTTCCCACTTCAAAGGTGGAGGGGCTGTGTAGATGGCTCTTTCAGTAAAGTGTCTGCCTTGTAAGCATGAACACCTGAGTTCCGTCCTCAGCACCAAAACAGTGAAGCGTGATGACACACCTGTAATCCCAGTGCTAAGGAGGCAGCTAGAAGTGGCTCTTGGGGCTCACTGGTCCATTAGTCTGTCCTACTTGGTAAGTCCCAAGAGACCGATGAGAGACCCTTAAAAGACAAGGTGGATAACACCAAGGCAGGAACACACACACACACACACACACACACACACACACACACGCAAGGAAATTTTTTTCCCTGTTAACTCCCTGATGGATAGTTTTGAGACAGTTAATTGATCGTTTCCTATGGAATGAAAGCAGGGAGTTCCTAAATTCACTCATTGCTGTAGTAAAACCTGCTCTTTGACTCTGAGAGTGAGACCCACGGCTCGCCTCCCTGGTTAAAGTTCATGGTGTGGCCAAAGACCAGAAAAGGTTCTGAATGGGAGGCAATTCAAATATGGGTTTCAACTGATTTTGAAAGCACTTTCTTTTTTTTAAAAAAAAAATGTTAATTTTCTTTATTCTGAGCTTGTAATACGAGATGACAGTATATCCACCTGCTTAAAACAAATTAAGAATGCAAGGGGGCAGGTGAGATAGCTCAGTGACAGAGGTTTCCCCAGCACTAGTTAAAGTACAAAGAAATCAAAAGGAATGATCATTCTAAGTCCTTACTCCACCTACCCAATTCCCTGTATCTCCTGGCTTCTTCTCTGCAACAGGCCTTATTCAGGTGTTGTGTTGTCTTCCGGCTGTTATTTCTATATAAATATTTTGTCACTCCTTGTCATTTTCACGGAAATCAGGACGCCTTGTGCTGTTTTGCATTCTTCTTTTTTTTTCCACCTAATGGTTTTCCTGAGGTGTTTTCTACAAGGGACAGAGATCCCCCGTTTGCCAGCTGAGTAACTCCTCAGCCTTGTAGCTTGGCTTGTTTACCTACCTGTCCTGAGACTGGCAGGGGGCCGCGTCCAGCCCATTGTTCCAGTTCACAGCCCTAACAGGGTGTCACTTTGCTTAGTGCTGGTTTAGGTACAGATGTAAAACAAATTCCTGGGTGTGGAATTGCTGAGCGAAAAGTCAATGCATTTGTAATTTGGACCTCCATTGCCAGCTAGATCCCCACAGGGCCGTACCATTTTGCGCTCATGCCAACAGCTTTTCAGAGTGCGGCACTCTGCTGTTTGTTCCAGAATGTGTTATAAAAATTTGGAGACTGAACCTTTGCCAGTTTAATACGTAACAATGATATCCCTGTACAGTACTGCCCTGTATTTTCCTTATTATTAGTGAAGTTGAACAGCTTTAATATAGCCAGAAGCAATTTATATTTCTCTTTCTGTGACCTGTTAGTGCTTTGAGAATTTTTTTTTCCATGAAAAATCTACTCAAGTTCCAGAACATATATCTTAAAGATCTAAGCTAAGTTTCTTTTACACATGTGCTCATTTAACTTTCATGAACATACCTGCAAGTTGGGTAGAACTGGTCTGAGTGGGTTTTCCCCCCTTTTCCTGTGTGTGTGTGTGTGTGTGTGTGTGTGTGTGTGTGTGTTTGCATGTATGTGGGCACACATGTGGGAGGCTAAAAGTGTGCATTTGTGCTTGTACACGGGGCGGCCTGAAGTGGATGGCAGGAATCCTTCTTGATTGGTCTTCCATGTTATTCTTTGGAGTCTCCCCCACTCTCCCCCTCACCCTATCTCTCAGAATGAGTCTTGCTGTCTGGCTCTGGCTGGCTGGGAATTCACAGGTTTCTGTCTGCTTCTCTCTCCCAGAGTGCTAGCATCAAAGTTGTAACCCACCACGCCCGGCTGAGGCAGTCTCTTAATGAGACCCAGAGCTCACCTTTATGACTAATCTCACTTGTCAGTCGTCTGCCCCAGGGATGCCCTGTCTCTGCCTCCCAAGGGCTGGGATTACAGGACGGGCATCTCTACCACATAATATTTATGTGGGTTCTAGGGATCTGAATTCTGGTCCTTTCGCTTGGGGTGGTGAGTGCTTTAACCTCGGGGCCATCTTTCCAGCATGAACAGTCCGTATTCTCAAAAAAGGAAACTGAGATTCAGACTAGCTGAGTAACTGAGAGGCCCACACAAATAGGAAAAGGCAAACCTGATTTTCAGGTCCCTGAGACTCTTACTCACGAATCAGCGGGGGTGGGGGATGTTTGGGGGGGGGGTTCGACCTCTGTAGCACACTGTTTTTATTTACAGAGTTCATGCTCAAGAGCCGCACAACTGAGTGACAAAAAAAAAAAAAAAAAAAAAAAAAAAAAAAAAATCAGCAAAACAAATGTTTCAGGTAAGTTTACAACTTTGTCTTTGTCTCCTTTGTTTGGACACCCTACCTGACGCTCGGGTGTCTTAGACAACAGCCAGAGTTAACGCGTTTGAACTGGTTTTCATTTCCAAACACTCAAGCAGCCGGATGGAGACTCACGCCGCTCGGTTCATTCTGGAGGGGTGTGAAAGTCCAGCGGAGATCAGAAATCCAACACGCAGTCTACCCAGCCAACAGTACTCACGGAGACCGACGTGGACCACCCATACGGCAATCCCATGAAGCCTAGACAAAGCAGAAATGACATCCCGCTTTCCACCCGCAGGAAAAAAGGTCACATGGTGTCGCGAAGTGTGCATGGTCCCTAGACAGCAAGCACATAGGCCAGACTTCACCCCAACCGGCCTCTCCCCGTGGGTCAGAAAACTGCAGGCTGCTGCAGCCCCCTTGGCCCTGGCCGCCCCGCATCAAGCTGGTGGGAACCGGGTCACGCGTGGGCCTGGAGCCCTTCCCCACAGTCCTCCAGCGGCTTGCCCCTCACCTGGAGGACCCGCAGTGCCTGAGAACCCCGTTTCCCCTCCCTGCTGTCCTCTCCGTTTAAAATTGCTTGTGCTGCAGATGGGAACTGAAACTGGCCCCCGAAGAGAAAAGTGAATAAAAAACTTGGTGCGTTTACGGCTCTTGACAAATCTGCAAGATTGGGCACAAGCGCATTACTAAATGATTAAAACCCCAGGTTCTCCCCTCTGGGAGTGAGTGTGGAAGAGTATTAGATTACTGCTGAATAATGTAATCGCTGCAGCTTTCTGACAGCTCAAACATACGGCCGGCAGGGCCTCCCCTCTTCACTCTATTTACCAAAGGCATTCAAAAAGCCATCTTCCTTCCGGCAAGTTTCCCCATTTTCCTTGACTTTATTGTGACTCAATAAAATGTGAACCTGGCGGATTGCAACCTAAAGAAACAGTCACATTTTTTATTTCTTTCTTTCTTCTTCTTTCTTTTTTTATGCAGGGTAGAAGCTGTGTGCTAACAGGATTCAGGAAGTGTTACACCCCTTGGTGTAGGGGGCCAGGAAGGCTACAGGGTCTCTCACACAAAGGAAGGAGAATCAGTTGAACTTGGATTTGCCCGGGTATTTAATTAAAGTGGTACTACCTTGTGCTTTCTGGCATTCACTCTACTGGTAGGAATCAATTTCTGAATTTCTTCCAGATGTCCATATTTGATGACAATCAAAGCAGAAACGTTCCCAGGAGGGAATAATTGCTTTGGTTACTATGAAGCTGGCCGTGAGTGGTTAGCAAAAACACAGAGCAGCTGGTACAACATGGTGTCTAGATGAAAGCCCCTTCCTTCTGCATGCCTTTCCTGTGTGTGACCGCCACTCTAGGTTTTAGCTCCATAGCCTCTAAGGCAATGGTTCTCAGCCTGTGGGTCATAACCCCTTTGGGTTCAAGGTACTCACCAGGGCTGCCTGAGACCAGAAAACACTTAACAGGAGTAAAGTTACAGTTATGAAGTAGCAATGAAAATACTTTTATGTTGTGGGGGGAAAGGGCGTCTCCAAAACACATGCAACTGTATCAAAAGGTTGCAGCATTAGGAAGGTTGAGAACCACCTCTCTAAGCTGTTGGAAAGGGCAGAGGGCTTGGTGAAACGCTTGCCATGCAAGCATGGGAACCGGAGTTCAATCGCTGGAACCCACTCTAAAAATCCAGGAGAAGCACTATCTGCTTTGTACTCCCAAGACTAGAGATCCCTGCTGGCCATGGTACCAGGGAACCCCAGAACTCAATGAGAGGCCCCGTCCCTGTCTGAAAAAAAAAAAAAGTATATAGCTTCTATAGAATGGTAGCTGACTTTGACCTCTGGCCTGTTTATTCATGCGCACATCTGTGCCCCCTCCCCATACACACATACAAGGGCAAGGCCAAAAAGTCAAGTAGTCACTATCACCAACCACTGCCAATCTCAGCACTCAGTCACACAAGCCTTACTTTCTCAGCCATCTGCAGTCACCTGTATCCTTGTTTTGTTGAATGTTTAATATTTTATGGACTTCGTCCCTTGGCCACTGTTTCCTCCCACATCTGACGACGTACTGGAGAGATACATTTTGCAGTGGTCTGAGTGAAAATGTCCTCCATAGACCCATAGGGAAGTGGCATTATTGGAGGTGTGGCCTTGCTGGAGTAGGCATGGCTTTGTTGGAGGAAGTGTACCACTGGGGCTGGGCTTTGAGGTTTCAGAAGCTCAAGCCAAGTCTAATGGCTCACTGTCTCTTCCTGCTGCCTGAGGATCCAGATGTAGAACTCTCAGCTTCTTCTTCAGCACCATGTCTGCCTGCATGCGGGCATGCTTCCCACTATGATGATAACGGACCAAACCTCTGAGCTGTGAGCTACCACCAATTAAATAATTTCTTTTATAAGAGCTGCCATGGCCATGGTGTCTGTTCATGGCAATAAAACCCTAAGACACATTTAATATCTCCAGAGTTAATAAATTGCCTAAGGTAATACCACTAAAAATGTCAGAGCTGCAGCTTGTGCCCAGTATGTTTGATTTTTGAGGCCAGTTGCCATTTTTGGTCCTGCTTGACCGCCTGCAATCACAGCTGGTGGATCCTGGGCCTGGGTGGGAGCAAGACAGGAAGTGCTGGGAGATGGAGACCTCAGGTAACAGTGAGCACAGAGAAGCAGACCTCTCAGGAGAAAGGCTTCGGTGAGACAGCTCATTTATTTGGGAGAACAAAGGCTATAGAAATCTTTGGGGCGTGGCTGAGGGGTCTTTGTGGAGAGTAAACATCATTGGCCAGGGCCAGGGCAAAGAGGAATTTCAGATACTACTTATCTGACATAACCTTGTAAAGAGAGGAGGTCCAGCCTGACTGCCAGGCTATGTGACCACCTCTGAGGGGCAAAGATGGGGGGGCAGCGCATGGCTGTATGGGCTAGGATATGCAGGCCCAGGGGAGGGAAGGGAACCATCCTACTCCCACCAATCTCTGGAGGAGATTTCCCAGGTTGGGATATGTCTGGACCTCACTCTTGCTCTAGACCAGCTCCCCACTTCCACAGCCCTCTGACCCCACTGCCAGTGATCTTACATAGCAGAGTGTTCCATGGAACAGACTGTCCCTATGGCCAGGGCATAGACTGAGGGGACTCCTGGGCTAATTAGGGTACAGATGCTTGGAGTACAGTAGACAGGTCTTTAGGGTGTGTAGCAAAGAGACACAATGCAGCTCTCTGCAAAAGAGTTACAGGCCATCGTCCACCGAGTTGACATTTTATAATGACTAACAACAGCCAGGCAACTCAAATTGAAGAGAAAGTTAATGGAGTAACCCTTAAAAGTTGGCAAAAGGGTGGTAGGAGAGGTCAAATGAGAGCTTAAAAGCTATCCTTTAGGTTTTCCTTCTGATATTTGAAGTCACATTTCTTTACAAAGATCTAAGTATCCTGAGTAGCCTTTGATTGAGTGAGTGTGTTTTAGATAAAGGCAGCTAAAATTCTGTGGTCACAATGAAAGCTTGAGGCAACTACAAAAATATCTTGAAATTTACTTTAAAAAAAAAAACAAACAAGCAAGTATCTTTTTGGCATCTGATTTTTGTTTTTTGTGGACTTTTGTTTTGTGTGTGAGTGTATGTGTGTGTTCCTCTGCGTGTGTGCAGGTTCACATGTGTGCACACTTGTGGAGGTCAGAGGGCAACCTGTGACCTCATGTGTCTTCCGCAGTCACGCTCCACTTTGCTGTATGAGATAGGGCTCTCAGTGTCCTGGAACTCACTGATCAGGCTTGACTGGCTAACCAGTGAACTTAGAAACCCACTGTCAGTGTGGGATTACAAGTTCTAGTGATCTAGAACTTGTTCCGGGATGACAAGTGTCTGCCACTATGCCCAAGGATTGAACTCAGGTCCTCATGCTTGAACAGCACCCAATCTTGCCAATTGAGTGATCTACCCCTCCAGCCTCCTTGGTGCTGAAGATCAAAGAGAGGGTGAGGTCAGAGACATTCTGGCCCTAGATGCAGCAGCCTTTGAAGCAGCCTAACTCTTGTCTGGCTGGGGCCAGTGTCTTTCTCACTCCTCTGAGATTTGATCTCTTCATCTTAAAAAGAAACGACATTTATAACTCCTCTACAAATACGTCATGAAGAATCAATGCTGTTAAAAGAAGAGTCACCTCATACACTTTGTGTCAGTTATAAACAGTCTTTAGATGTGAGTTGGGCTGTAAATCTGACGTGTGACGCCTCTTCTGGGCATCTGCTATATTTATTGAACGCTCCGTGATGATAGATGTTAAGGCTTCTACTAGGAGCCTAGTCCAATGTACATCATAGAGGTTACTCTTCAGCTTGACAGAGGGAGTTGATTTGTGTGTGTTCTTTATTTTGTTTCCCCATTCAGGAAGAACACACCTACAGCACAGCGTGTTCACTGCTTGCTGGATTTTAGATATGAACATATTCAACATACCCCAACCCAGATCAACATGGAGCATGACTCCAGCATGTCTCACCCTCCCAGGAGAAACCGGAAATCTTAAAGAAAAAAAAAAAAAAAGTGCATGTGTAAGCATGAGTGTGCATTTATGCATGTGTGTGTGTGTGTCCATGTATGTGTGTGCTACAAACATGTAAATGTTCAGCCGTGCACATTTGTGCATATAACACATGGAGGCCAGAGCAAGACCCTGGGATTCTTCCTCTAATTCTCTCCACCCTATTGCCTCGAGACAAAGTCTCTCACTGAACTGAAAGATCGCTTCAGGGAGGCTTGCTGGCCGGCGATCTCTCAGGATCCACCTGGCTCTGCAGCCCAGTGCCGGGGTTGTAGGCATGTAAATGTTGGATGTCTGTCATCCTGCTGCCGGGGAGGTGGAGACAGTGAAATCCCTTGGGCCTGGGGACAATTCAGTCTGGCCTAACTGGTGAGCTCCGTGTTCCGTGAGAGATCCTGTCTCAACAGATACTAAACTGGAAAGCAACTGGGGAAGACACCCAACAGCAACCTCTGGTCTCCACACACAGGTACACCTACATACATGCCCCCCTTAAACACATAGGCACACACCTACTTGAACAGAACGTGAGTCACCACACACGCATACACAAAGGAAAACACGGTCAGCTAGTTTGCATATCATTCCTCAATTTTGGCTAGTGTGATGTTTCCTCAAGAAAAAAAAAATCATGATGCGTACGTTTGGCAGTGATGACACAGGATTGCCCTTGTGCCCTCCTAATTGCTTATGACACATGTGGTAATCTACATGTGCCCACTAACTTTGCCTCTTGCTGTTATTGTCACCCATCTGTATTTGTGAGCTGTAATTCTACTATAAAGGGGAGATGTCCTCTTCCCAATTTGATTTCTTTATTTAGTTATTTACTTATGAATTTTCCATTTATGAATTATTATTTAAAAAGCTCATAACTTTTCTTTTATTCAATACTTATCAGTTATGCTATTCTTTTTTTTTTTTTTCTTGTTTTGCTTTGCTTTGTTTAAGATAGGGTTTCTCTGTATAGCCCTGGCTGTCTTGGAACTTGCTCTGTGAACCAGGCTGGCCTTGAACTCGCAGAGATCTGCCTGCCTCTGCCTCCTGATTCTGGGGTTAAAGGCGTGGGCCACCACCACCCACCTTAGTCATCTGGTTTGTGTATTGGTTAGTTGTCTTGTTGCTGTAACACAACATCTGACAAAAAGCAACTTAAAGCAAAGGTTTGTCTTGGTTCACGGTCCAGGCCATCACCTTCCTGTCATGGCAGCAGAAGCTGGGAGCAGCTGTTTACACTGGGTCTGCAGCTGGGAAGTGGAGCCCCTGTTCAACCTGCTTTCTCCTTTCTGTGTAGTACAAGGTCCACCCCATGGATGGAGCTGCACAGTTCAGGCTGGTCCTCCTGTGTCAACCTGTGCCCTCACAGGCATGCCCAGAAACTTGTCGCCTGGGTGTTTCTAGATTCTGCCAAGTTAACAGGAACCGTTACCCCTCGTTTTAACTATTTGCTTACTTGGATCCGGCCTATATAATGGATATCTAATTCTCTTTGTAACATCCATTATTATCACTATTTTTATTACTCATCTTGTCCCAACTGTGCTCACTGAGAGACCCTTCAACTTGACTCTTCTATCCCAACATTAGTTCTTCTTCTTCTTCTTCTTCTTCTTCTTCTTCTTCTTCTTCTTCTTCTTTTTGTATTTTCCTATTTTCTAGAATCACAAAATGTTCGGGCACATCTTGTGCTTTCCCTGGCCCAGCCCCAGAATCAATCATTTCTGTAAGACGCCATTGTCCTTTTCACTGGGAAATGTCCTTGACACCAAGGTCTAGGCTCTTTGTGTGGACAGTGTGATATGATGTCATTGTATCCAAGTTCTCTGAGAAGAAAAAAACTAGAGTTTCTATGTGTGTATGCTAACAAAACACTTGTAATTCTGTAGCTATCATCTTTTTGTCTCTATCATCTGTATCTCAGCACACACACACACACACACACACGGTATCATCTTGATAATTCCAGTTAACAGAGGGCTTCTGTGAGCTTCCATCCTTTTCTTATTTATCATCCTCATTTTTGACCAGCAGAATTACAGTCTCATCCATGATACATAGATAAAACTAAGTAAGAGAGTATGTCTTTACCATGGACAAAGCTCTCACAACATCATAAAATAACGATAATGTATTCACTAAGCTGCTCTGCCTTTTAATCAATATAGGTTCAGAATTAATGATCTATACCCCTTTGAAGTTTAATTTTTTTTGTACATTCCTTATTCTTGCAATATACTAAAGAATGTTAGTATATTTCACATGGGTTCTTTTGCTTCAGTCTCTCCCCACCTTCAGGGATAGTCATATCACTTGAAATACAAGGCCCTCTCTTAGTCTGTGTTCTGTCTGGTTTCCCACTATAGCCTGGTTGATTTCATCCTCTGAAAACAAAACATGAACACAGCTCTACAATTTAGAATTATTACTCAGGGGGCATTTCTCTTCCACTCTTTTCACATTTCCTTGTTGTTTCTACCAGTTCCTTTTTTTTTTTTTTTTTCTTGAGACACTGTCTATGTTAGTTACTTTTCTATTGCTGTGATAGAAATACCATGATCAGGGTGACTTGAAGAATTTATTTGGGCTTACAATTCTAGAAGATTAGAGCCTACCATGTCAGGGAATCCTGGTGGCAGGCGTCTTGGCAGGAACACTTGTGAGTTCAGATTTTGAGCAGCGAGCAGGAAACAGAAAGGAAAAAATAGCATATGACTTTGAACTCCCAAAGTCCACCCACAGTGGCACACTTCCTCCAGCATGGCCACACCTTTCAAATCTTCTAAACAGCACCACCAACAAGGGGTCAAGTATTTAAATGCCCAAGACTATGGGATGGGGACACATCATTAAAACCACCACGGGTTCTCATTGTGTAGCCCTGGCGGGCCTGAAACTTCCTGTGTAGGTTAAGCTGGCCTTGAACTCAGAGAGAGATCCAACCCTCTCTGCCTCCCAGGAGCTGGAATTAAAGACATGTGTCACCGTGCTTGGCTCCACTCATTTTGTTTTTTTTTTTAATGTGTGTAAGCACATTTGGACACTGGAGAGCGAACTCATCTCATCCTCAGGAATACCGCCAACCTCCTCTGACGCAGTCTCTCAATGACCTGAAGATCACCAGTTAGGCTAGACTGGCTAGTTAGCGAACCCTAGGCATATTCTGCCTTCACCTCCCCAGTGCTGGGATCACAAACCATCATGTCTGACATTTCACATGGGTTCTGGGAATCTAACTCATCTCCTTACGCTTACATGATGTGTAGTCACTTTTCTGTTACTGTCATAAAACATCGTGACCAAGATAACTTAAAGAAGAAAGGGCTTGTTTTGGCTTGTGGTTCCAGAGGAACAAGAAGTCTGTCATGGCAGGGAAGCATCGCAGCAGTAGACAGCACACATCCCTAAGTAAGCGGTATGCATTTCTCTCCTAGGTGCAGAGACTGTTCATCTAGCCAAGGAGATGGGTACAGGTCTAGCCTAGGACTTGGGAACAGGCCTAGCTAAGGAGGTGAGGGACTATTCCCCACTGGCTCTCGACTAGAGCCATCAAGTTCACCAGGAGTGATGGAGATTTACAGCAACCCTACGAAAGTATTACAAGGTCACCACCCAGATAACTAATACAGTTGGATAAAATCCTCTCATGCTGCGTGGCGCTTTGCTCAGGGTTTGTCTTAGTTTTCTCTGTGAACTTCCGTGATCACCTGACACCTGCTCAGAACACAAGACAACAGACTTTCTGAGTGCTTCCTCGGGCCTATTGCTGTAGCCTCACTGTTTGTTATAAGATGGTGGTTCAGGACTTTATGTTGTTGTCCTGTCCACCCTTTATAAAAAAAGTCTCATTCAACATAGATGGTTCAAGTGTTTTTCAGATTCAGAGACAAAGTTGAGAGACATGCCAGTGTACCCAAAGGAGTGAAGAGGAAAATCGTTCACAAACAGTAAACATGGGTATCGTTCAAGAATACAAAGCAGATGCTGCAGACCCTTTTCTTATTAAAAATCCCAGTGCTAAGGATGGATTACCTCCTAAGGAGTTTTTGGCTAGGGAAGCCCTAGACACTCTTGAAACAATAGAGGTTACTGCCACTGATATTGGTCACATTCCAGAAGTGGATGATAAGTCCTGATTGCAGAAGGCATCAGATGCTTTGGTTATAGGACCTGGAGAAATACAGCCAAGACTAGGCTGACTGTGTCCCCTCCCTGTTATCTACTTCCTGTGGCGCTAGAAGGTGCTGTTAAGTTGCTAGAGAGAATTATGGCCCGAAGTCCTTCTCAGCTCTGGATCCTGTATACTTCATGATGAAAGTGCCAGCCACTCTCTGTCAGCTAGAACAATAATGGTGTGAGGAATTATGGGGGAAACCAGCTTTCTGATTGGACGTAAGGGCCTGCTCCGCAGGGAAAAATTTACAGCTGGTACTAAGAACAAAGACAAAAATGTGTGGCCAGGGAAATAACAGGTACCAATGAAAAAAATAATTGCTTTTGTTTTGATAAATAACTATGATGCACAAGATGAGGTGGTTCTCAACATTTGTAATTATGACCAGAGTTAATTACTGCTGGTGGTGTTCGCTTGGATATTTTTCCTGTTTCTGATTTTTTTTTCTTTTCCACACGCAACTTATAGCAAAAGAAATACCGCTGAGACTTAACACTCTAGAAACAGAGGGAAAGATTAAAAAAAAAAAACACAATAACAACACAAAACAAACAAATAAACAGAAAAAGACACAAAGTTTCCATGCCCTGCTAGCGTTAGTGAACTAAAGAGTAAGACTTCTGTCACCCCATCCAAGGGATTGTTGCAGAACAGCAGGTGGAAAAAATGTAAGAACTGTTGCAGAGCATTTTCCTCCAAGATGAAACTTTTCTGTGGGGGGGGGGACTTACTAAGATTCAGGGAGGGGAAACAACAGGATATTCGAAGGGGAGAGGAAACATCCCATTCTGCAGAGAAACACATCCAACGCAGGAAGTAAACAACTCAAAGGCTTCGGGAAGCTTCTGAAACCACCAGATTCACTAGGCTCATTCTTGTCCAAACATCTATAAGCCGTAAGGGCTATTTAGAGACACTGGCAGACAAGCTAAGCTTCCTGACAGAAGCAGAGTCCAGTCTAGCTGCCTGGAAGAGGCTCAGAGCAACCGAATTAACTAGAAAGGACACCCTCCAACCTGTTGAGATGCCTGCAGGCTACAAAGCGCTTGTGAGCTCTCTCCCATGCTTGGGTGGGCTTTTGGTCGTGCAGCTACATTCAAGCCATTTCTGTTCCTGTAACTAACTCCATATTCACAGTCTTATAAGTAACACCAGTAAACCCAGGGCTTCACTAAGTTGGACTTTGGTGCTATCCTTACTTTGCTCTGTCATAAGTTTTTATTTGGGATGGTTAGATCTTTGTTCATGTCTCCCAAGAAATAGTATCAGATAACACTTTCTTATATCCTCTTATTTCCCATGAAAGTCTGACAGGTTATAGTTGCTCTGTTGCCGCCTTCCCCATATAATCCATACATTGGAAATAACTTCATCTCCTTCCATGGAGAACTACCTCATTCTCTCTCTCTCTCTTTCTCTCTCTCTTTTTTTTTAACAGCAGCACAGCTCTCCATTGTGTTTTACTCAGCCACTCTGCTGTGTATGGCCAGTGAAGCTTTTTTTTTTTTAATTTATTTTGCTGCGGTCGACAGTAATATAATAACTAGTGTGTGTTCTTACATTATTGGAAGCACAATTTCAGCACAAGTTCCTTAAAAGGGAATTACTAAGTCAAAAGGTAAACGGATACGGAGTCTTACTAGATAATCCAGAATCCCCTCTGTGGGGATTTCCCGGAGTGCGTTCTCCCAGCAGGGCCGGACAACGACTGCTTCCCTGTTGTCCCCCGCAATGCTGACTTGCCAGAGATTGTAAGCCTCATAATCCTGGCAGTGGATAAATGGTGTTTGACAATGATTTTTGATTATGTGTCTATGCGTGTCTGTGTGTGAGCATGTGCACACGGGTGCAGGGACCCCGGAGCTGGAGCTAGACTGTTGCAGGCTATCCAGTGTAGGTGCTGAAAGGAAGACTTAGGTCTGTAAGAGCAGGGTGTGCTCTTAACCGGAAAGACACTTCCACAGGCCTAAGAATTTATGCTGTTTTAATTTTTGTTTAACTAATTAGGAGGAAATTTGAGCCTATAAATTTTGGGGCCATTGTGTGAACACATACATATGTGTTGAATTTTGTTTCTTTATGCTGTTTCTCTTTTTCTTTGTGTTTGTTTTGTTTTCTTTTACTACTGGGTTTTAAAACCTATTTCATTAAAAAAAATATATTTTCTTTAAAGACCTTGTATTATGTACTCAAGGGTGACCTCAAACTTATGACCTTCCTACTATAGCCTTCTGGGTAAGAGAAGGGATCCTGACTTTTTTCTTTCTTCTTATATATATTTATTTTCCATGAGAAGGTATGGTGACCTGGAATCCCTGTCTGAGCTCTTGGAAGTAGAGGCAAGAAAACTATGAGTTCAAGGCAACCCTGACCCTGTTTCTAAAACAAAATAAAACAAAACAAAACAAAACACATGACAAAAGAAGAGGAGGAGGAAGAAAGAAATAAGAGCAGGACAGAGGGGGAGAAGAAAACTTCCAAGGAGTTGCCTCTGGATATGGAATGGCTATCTATGATGCTTGGGACTATAGAAGCCTTCTGGTACACTCATTAAAGGCTCAGAACAAATACACATGGAGTAAGAAATATAAGGCCTGGATCTTTCTGTCTTCTAGTCAAGTTGTGGAGGGCAGAAGAGGATGTCAAATCCCCTGGAACTTGAGTTCTCAGTGGCTGTGAGCCGTCATATGCCCGTGCTGGGAACTAAACGTAGGTCCTCCTAAGAATGTGCTCTCAACTGCTGAGCCATCCCTCCAGCTCTGGTAAAGTATCATTTTATCTTATTCCTGATCGTCTGATGCTCTCTAAAGCCACCATTCTTTAAGACCAGGTGGGTTGTCCTGAGTATTGCTCTTTGTTGGAGTAGCAAGGGGGAAACAGGGCTCACCTATCACATCTCTCTGTAGTTGTCCATCTTTAGCATGTATCAAAGTAACCCAAGGGGGCTGTTGAAACTCTGCTAGATGAGCTGCTGATTCAGTAAATCTAGGGTAAGGCCCAAAATTCAGATGCTTTGAAAGTTCCCAGCTGATGTCAAAGTTGCTGGTGCAATGTGCTACTCAGGGAAGAGACATTTTTTATTATACTATTGAGTGCTGGGATAGCAAGGGGCGTGTCTACATATTCAGCCAGTAACAGACAAACTGAAAGCTCAAATAAGCTGTGGGGGATATGGCCTAGCAGCTAAGAGTACCTGTTCCTTTTGCAGAGGATCTGAATTTGAATCCTAGTACCCACATCAGATAGTTAACAGACAACTCCAGCTCCAGGGGCTCCTCTAGGTTCTAGAGGTGTTTGTATTCATATGCACATACTCCTCTCCCTCGAGATACACATACATACACATAAGTAAAATAAGCAAGTGAAAGAAAGCTCGGGCACATAATGGCTTCTTTTTATGTCAAGAAATATAAATCTTGGAGCTGGAAAGATGGCAAAGCTTACTGAATAATTATAGGACTGGAGTTCAGATCCTAGCACCCACATAGTAAGGTAGGCATCTCTCAGATGCCTGTAACATCAGCTCCAAGAGATCCAACACCCTTTTCTGCTTCCGTGTGCACAGATGAACACACATAAACACACACACATACATACACACACGCATCCTCACATAGACACACAAATCAGTCTGTTAAAAGAAATATAACAAACATCTCTAGTGAATGTTGGGGGTTGGTCTGATGCTGGTATTTTGATGCTAATTACTGGCTCTTAAGATCTGGTTACTGCCAGGATAAACCTATTCTTGTAGTGTAAACCTGCCGAAGACATTATACCTGATCGGTTGGTTAAAGGCCTATACCTGGGCAGGGCGCAATTGGGTAGGTGCGGCTAAGGTTTCAGAGCTTTCGAGGACGGAAGAATTATGGGAAACAGACAGACCGGAAGAGAGGAGGCTGGAGGATGCCATACTAGGTTAGCATGGAGAAGGAACCACATGGGCTAGGAGGAAGGACTCCAATGATGGTGTAGATGGAGAAAACACCAAGATGAAAATATTTATAAGATTATGGATGGAAGGTAACCCAGGTAAAGATGGTTAAGGTAGATGGCATTGAGTGGGGGTTGGGAGGTGAATGGTGAGGCTATTTGAGGCAGCATAGGTAGAAATATCTGCCCAGCCCAAGGTAAATAGGGCAATTATAAAATCTAACAGGTGTCTGTGACATATTATTTGTGATTGTGAGTTCAGTGCTACCACTGCAGTAATTATAGGACAAAATAATAACAATATTTAGCCCAACACTCATTTTTATCGACTACAAGTGAAAATCTATTTTCTTACACTGTATGGATGATATTAGCCATGTAACTGTGTAACTGCCACTATTTGTTGCATTACAGTAACATGAACAATTTTCAAATATTGTCACTTTTCCAAGATTTATTTCTCTTTTAAAATTATGTGTACTTACGAATGTGGGAGGGTGTGTGTGTGTGGGGGGTGTTCATATATGCACAGGTATCCATGAGGGCTAGAAGAAGATGTTGGATCCCTGGATCTGGAGTGATAGGAAGGCTGGTCCACTTGTAATACTGAATTCGGTAACTTTTCCCAGCAAGGAAATGGAAGGCCAAGCATATCAAGTCTCTGTTTCTCTGTACCACAAGAATTTGAACATGCTTTCTTCTCTCTTTGCGGTATTTGTATTTGAGCATAAAGGCAACCACTGCTTCCTACACCAAGGGAAGGGGAGGAGGTTATATTTGGATGTTATATGTCTATTATCCCAGACATAAAAGAAGGTCACCCTGCAGGGGCAAAGTGAGCTCTATTCTGTGTCTTGATGATGGAAGAACTGATTTCCAGGTGTATCTGCCTCCCTGAGTCACAGCACCACCTGTTCGGCTGTGACTCACATAGCATCCCCGGCAGGAGAAAGCTGTCTACAAAAGGCAGATGTCATAAGCCTTGTCTGGTTTGAGTATTTTCCCAAGGTAGAGTTTGTGTCAACAATTGATACACATAATACAATTTTATTTTAAATATTAAAGCTTATTTCCCACTTTAGAAACAACACAGGGCTGAATGGTCCATTAATGTCATTTGATCTGTAGGCTCCAACTCTTCCAGCTGTTGATGCTTCCCAGCAAGGAGGTTGGAGTGGAAGATAGGACAGTCAGAGAAAAGATTCAGTTCTTTTCAGGGCCAAGGGCTAGAATTTGGATAAGGTACTTGTGCATGCATCCCGTTCACAAGAACTTCCGGATAGCTACTCTTGGGTACCGTCAGTTCTGAGGCTGTGCTCTGTGTTCAGGCAGCCATGTTGAAGATACTCAAACTGACTTGGGAGCTTCAGAACTGGGATGGGTTGGGGGTGGTTAGTGACAGAATGAAGCATTGTGAAGCTTTGAGCCATGTCATGAGGAGAGTCACAAACCACCCACACCTGCCTTGCTTGACTTGTAGCCTATCAGAGAGGAGGGGTAGGTGCTCTCCTCTTCCTCCTAGCACCAGTTTTCATTGGCCGAGGTTACCCCACAGGGAGCTAACTTACCTTTTTCTGTAGCATGATCTATCCCATGGAGGCTTCCGTGGAAATACACGCCCTGCTCTGTGAGGGGTGGGTGACCCCCTGTGAATGGGACATGGCGGAAGAGGGAGGAAAGCCAGAAAGGAGAACCCGAGGAAGTTGCCCATGATCTGTGTGCCAATGCACTATTTAACGTCCTTAGACTCTGCTGAAAACTGTTCTCTTTTGGTAGCTTATAAAATAAAATAACTAATAAGAGGCCAATAGAGAGGAGGATTTTTCCATTGAACTTTTAACAAAAATTCTTACATCGTAGAAGAATCTCCAAAAGGAGTTTTGTCTAGCGTCTCAGGAACCTAAGGAAAAAGTCAAAAGTCGTCTTTCTACCGTTCTGCCCTGTGGATATCAATATGGATAAAAACTTCTGTCCCTCCCTTCCCTCCTTTCTCTTTCTTCTCCCTTCCTTTCCTTTAATCCTTCCTCTTGCATGTAATTTATTTTATTAAAAGCTTGACCTCCTTCATAGCACTTTCTTCCCTGGAAAGCAAGCCGAGTGCAAACTGGCCTTTCCAAATGGTTCAGAACAGAGGTGTTCAAGCAAGTTCACATATGCTTTAAGTTGTCTCCGAATGAGCCTGATATATTTGTCTACCGTGAACTTAGAAGTACACATAAATCAAAAGTTAAAGCAGGGGCTGTAGAGGTAGCTCAAAGGTTAAGACTATTTGTTGCTCTTGCAGAGGACCAGGGTTCAATTCCCACTGCCCAAGCGG
Source organism: Meriones unguiculatus (assembly GCF_030254825.1). NCBI lineage: Eukaryota > Metazoa > Chordata > Mammalia > Rodentia > Muridae > Meriones > Meriones unguiculatus. The sequence continues at coordinate 86,146,625 of NC_083353.1, forward strand.
TGATTCACAACCATCTGTAATTCCAGTTTTAGGAGATCAAACGCCCTCTTCTGCCCTCCTAGGGCACCAAACACACACAGCTTTCATGGATTTTGAAACACCCAGCTTTGCTTTCAAAACATTTTTTTTTTTTTTTGTGACTTTCAAAGCATCTTTAAAAACAGAAATTTGCTCCTACTGGCCCTCAGGCTATTTGAGGGTAAGACTACTTTGTAGTTACTCTCATTGTTCTAGAGTTAAATCCTAGGTTTCCCTCTGAGCATCTCAGCAGCTTGGGCACTGAATACCCCCTGAATACTCACCCTTTTCTCTCCATAACCGGAGTTATAACAGCGGCAAATATTTCATTAGTCAGCTGCTATTATTCAAGCAGCTTCTTCACAGGGGCTTTGTGATGGATAATGAGGTTAGGGATGCCCTGTTCCTGTCACAGAATACCTAAGATATCCCAAGAAGCTGTCATTGTTGTCGATAATTGTCGTCATCATCCTATTGTTGGTCATTGTTTTTCCAATGAGATTCTCAGAATAAAATGTTGGCTCTGCTCAAGGAATTAATTTAGCTCCAGGAAAGGATTAAAGGCTGTGTGAGTGGAACTCGGAACAGGCTCAATCTTTCAATTATTAGGTTGTTTCAGACAAAGCCAATGTTATGTGGGCTTTTTTTTTTTTTTTTTTTTTTTTTTTTTCAGAAGTGTCTTAACCCTCCACCAAAGGGCAAGCATGCTTACCATGGTTTCCTGAGCAGTTTCTGTTTTCAAAGCCTGCTAAATGGAAATTCATGGAAAGCCAGGTCTTATCCGCAGAAGCATTTCCTATGCTTAGTGTATACTAGGTCCTGGGTTCAAGTTTAATCCATTTGCTTACAGTCAGCCTAGAGCAATTTTGTAGTTATCCCGTCTGTTCATTAGTTCCTAAAAGAAACCAAGGGCTTGTCTCGTCTCTAAATTCTGCAGCCATAGCCTAAGTGCAACAGGGCTGTTCCTTCAGGTTTTGAACCACGTATCAGTGTATTGTCTCCCGACAGGTTGTGGACAGAATATTTGTCCTCTAAAGTAGCACATCATGGCTTCTTAACCCAGATGTTCCTAACTGCAAAAACAGTGATTCACATGGTGTCTTGGTGTTTGCCCAGGTTTCCCCGTGAGAAGACAGAAAAAGAAAGATGGTTAGGAAGATTCTTCCCCACACTCTTTCTCACTATGTATCCTCCAAGCCTACTGGGTTCCAGGATCAGCAACACCAGGAACTTGGCTTCCAGCAAGGGTGGAAACGAAAGCATGCTGAGTCCTAACGGCTCCTGGGGAGATGAGGTTACAGAGGAGGCTGCCAGCACAGGAGCAAACATGCCAGCACATGAGCAAACATGCAGGCTCCTGTGCAGCTACATTTTCCCCCATGGCTCCTTAAAAATAAAAAAAAGTTTCCTTTGTGACCACCTAGATGGATCTCTGCTTTCCTGGCTTCTCATGGCTGGCATTTCTCAGCTCCAATGACCGACCATTCTGAAGAGTGGCTTCCCATACACTCAGCTGAAGAGCCCCTGACAAATCCCCAAACACACTCTCAACAGTTTCCCTAGTTTATTTTTTTTCCTTTTTAGTTTTTTAAGATGGTGTTTTTTTTCTGTGTAGCCTTGGCTGTCCTGGACTCGCTTTGTAGACCAGGCTGGCCTTGAACTCATGGAGATCTGCCTGCCTCTGCCTACCTGAGTGCTGGGATTACAGGAATGCACCACCTCACCGGCTTCGTATCATTATTTTTAAGCCTGTTTGGTTTAGTTATAGTTTCTCTTGCTGTGATGAAACATCACAACCAAAGCAAGCTTGAAGAGGAAAGGGTTTACTTCTCTCAGACATCAACATCACAGTCCAGCATCTAATGACATCAGGGCAGGAAATCCAGGGCGGAACTTAAGCAGAAGCCGTGGAGAGAAATGCTCCTTAGTAGCTTGTTTCTCATGGCTTACTCAGCCTGCTTTCTCATAGAACCCAGGACTATCTGCCCAGGGGTGTTCCCACCCACAATGGCGTGTGCTCTCCCACATCAATCATTAATTAAGAAAATACACTACATGCTTATCCACAGGCCAGGCCAGTGGGGGACATTTATTCAACTGAGGTTCCCCTTCCTAGGTGAATCTAGCTTGTACCAAGTTGACATGAAACTAACCAAGATAGATTCTGCTACCTAAAATAGCTCTATTTATTTACCATTTTCATTGTTAACTACTCAGCTGATAACTTTATTATTATTATCTGAGCAAATTTCATAGAACATTGTCTGGGTTATTGCCCAAAAGCCCACTCCCGAGGTCTAAAGAGTCTTCCCTTCTTTTGAGTTACCCCTATCTTCTGGACAAGAGACATTTTGGGCTAGTTCCATCTCTTTGTTTTATTTTCTTCTCTTTGGGGCTTTTTACAGACTAAATTTTTCTCATGAAGCTGCATGAGCTTTGTCTTAGCGAGGGTTAACATTGCTGTGATGAAAAAGCATGACCAAAGCAACCTGGTAAGGAAAAGATTTATTTGGATTATGCTTCCATAGCATTCATTTGGTTCATCATTAAAGGAAGTCAGGACAGGAACTCAAACAGGGAAAGAACCTGGAGGCAGGAGCTGATGCAGAGGTCATGGAGGAGTGCTGCTTACTGGCTTGTTCCTCATGACTTGCTCAGCCTGTTTTCTTAGAGAACTCAGGACCACAAAGCCCAGGGATGGTCCTACCCACAGTAGGCTGGGCCCTCCCACATCAGTCACTAATTAAGAAAATGCTCCACAGGCTTGCCTACAGCTGATTCTTGTGGAGGCATTTTCTCAATCAATATTTCCTCCTTCCAGATGACCCTTGGGTCAAGTTGGCACAAAACTAGCCAGCACAAACATTCTTCTAATATCCTCCATCAAGCAGATGCAGAGTCTTATAGCTAAATATTAGGTAGAACTCTGGAAGTTCTGCAGAGGAGGTTGGGGAAAGATTGGAGGACCCAGAGAGAGCAAGGATAGCACAAGAGATTGGCCCATGGATTCAACTGGCCAGAGATCAGGGAATCTGTATGGGTCTGACCTAGGTCCTCTGCATATATGTTATCGTTGCATACATGCATATATGGGTTGGTGTTCTTATGGGATTCCTAACAGTGGAAGCAGGAGCTGTGTCTGTTCCTTTTGCCTGCCTTTGGGACCCTTTCCCTCCTACTGGGTTGCCTCATCCAGTCTTGATGTGAGAATAAGTGTCTGGTCTTATTGTAGCTTGTTATGCCATATTTGGTTGATGCCCCTGAAAGACCTGCTCTTTTCTGAGGGGAGGCAGGGGTCCATGGATCCCAGGAAAAGGGGAGGTGGGGTGGAGAGACTTGGGGGAGGGAAGAGAGGAGAAACTGCAGTTGGAATGTAATATAGGACACAAGAATAAACAAAAAGAAAACATATCCTCCATTGCATCTGGAGTTACGCTGTTCTTTTTGCGCTGGGAAATTGTTCCTGGTGAGCATCTTCGCCATCTTAGGAACCACATATGATCTGCAACATTCTGGTCCATGATGTACTTCCGATGAACGTCTGTCTTCCTCTGTTTTCTGATGAATCTCTTGTATGCAGAATCATAACCAGGGAACTGGTTGGTATCATGAAGGGTAAGCTTCAATCTATAGCTCTTTGCAGGATCTTGGGGCTCATTGGCCAGTCACTCTAGCCAATTTAGTAAACTCCAGGTTCACTGAGAGTGACATGATCTCAAAAAAATAAGATGCAGAATAATTGTCCTGACATTGACCTCTGACCTCTACATGCACATGCCCAGGGATGTGCATGAAAACACACATACACAAACAAATGAACCTACTTACGGCTTGTGCTGTGCATCCTCTTACTGCTGCTTCCCTTCCATGCTAACAGCACATCTGCCATGATATGATACCAAGTGTCTTGTGGTCACACAGGCGGAAGCATGATGAGAATGATTGGAATCACAGATATGTTGGCTCTGACTTCTGTAAGACAGTCAGTTCCAGCAGCCCGTTGGCTCCAGATTTCTTGCCATATAAAGAAGAACTCACTCTTGCCTAAGCTTGTATCTGCAGAAGCTTCCCTAAATGATATGCATGCCCATTGCTTTTAGTAGGACTGTGTGTAGATTGGGGATTCTGAGAGGAGAGAAGAATCTAAACTATCAGGACTTCATCATCTTTCCTCACTGCAAAGACAAGAAAACAATCCCACTGTCTATTACCCCATCACCGTCTTAGTGGCTTCCAACAACAAGCCACTTCTTAGAGTTTTGTGTGTTGCTTCTTATAGTTTTGAGCTGCTTTGCTCCAGCTTGGCAATTCTTCCATTCCTTGGAATAGCTGCTGCAGCTAGGGTCAGCTTAAGGTTTGCTTGCCCTAATGCCTTGACAGGAGTCGCTGAAGTCTGGGCTCACCTGGGACACTGGCCTTCCTCTCTTCTCATGGACTCCTGGAGCTTTTTCCTGTCTGTATGGCTTTTCCGTCTGGTCATGTAAGCTGTCCTTCACACATGGCAGCTCAGATCTTTTTTTTGTTTGTTGCTCTTTGAGCCCAGGACCTTGTATAATGCCAGGCAAGTACTCAATCACTGAGTTATGCTGTCAACCCTCAGTGTTTTGAGACACAGTCTCTCTCTATAAATCCAGGCTGGCCTTAAGTTTATTTACTATGTAGCCCTGGCTGGCCTTGAACTCACTGCTCTTCTGTCTCTACTTTTCCAGGTGCTGGAATGACAGCTGTGCCTAGAAAGATTCTAAGGCTTTAGCCTTTGAGCATATTGTCACATTTGTCATTCCTGTTGATTAAGATAAGAATTCTTTAGATTTAAAGATAGAGGGTGACTATAGGTAGGAATATTTTGTTGGGGGACAATCTTTGCGAATTAGCTACTATAGAAACTGAGGGTTAGACTTTGAAATCTAGGTATCCAAGATCGTGTTGAGCCGTTGCTATCTAAATAGGAGAATGCTGCAGGAATGATAGATACGCGCAGTGGGGCAGAATAGGAATGCACAGAAAGGAAAGTTCTTATATATCCTTAGTCCAGGGCTCTACTGGTGGGTCAGAGGGTGCTCCCGTACATTCTAGAATATTTAGCATCATCTGTGACTACCACAGTTGGATGCTGAATGTCCTTCAAAGCTCCATGTTTTAAAGGCTTGTTTCCAGAGTGGTACTGCTTTGAGCAGCTGTGGAGCTTCAGGAGATAAAATCTTATGTGACATCCTCACTGGAGATGGCCCCTCAGAGGAGATTCTGGGGTCTTTGCCTCATGGATCATGAGGTGAGCAGCTTGCTCTGCTGTGTGCTCCCTACCATTGCCATCTGGCTTCCCCTCACAGGCCCCAGTCATTAGGGCTCCTCTATCTTGGACTGAAACCTGTAAAACTGTGAGCCAAAGTAAACTTTTTCTAAGTTAATTAACTCAGGAATTTGGTTAAAGTAACATGAACCTGTCTAATGCTCTAGCCTCTCCCCTCTAGATGCCAGTAACATAGTCCTTTCAGTTGTGACAACCAGAAACGTCTCCAGATGTTGCCTAATATCCCGTTGGGTACAAATGACACCTCCCCCCCCCCCCCGTGGAGCAGCACTGCCTGGCCACAGTGGGGTTCGTAGTGTATCTGTGATTTTTCAGAATCAGAAATCCGGCTAGGCTGCAAACTGCCTCACAGGTGGGCCGGTGCGCACACTTTTAGTCTGCCGTTTTTTTACAGCTGGAAGTGAAAACTCACACACATGCACCAGAATCAATTTCACATGCTTTGTGGAGACTCTACAATGTTTACAGGCTTTATAGCTCCTGCCAAGTAAATGCCCCAAGTACAATTTTATTCTTTTAAAAAATTTTCCTTACATTTCTATGCATGTGTGTATGTATGTATGCATGCATGCATGCATTTCCCTGTGTGTATTTGTCTGATGAGCATACACACGTGTGTGCACTCTTGCCTGTGCCTGTAAGGGGAGGTGAGAAAAGGGTGTCAGGCATCCTCCGCTGTTCTTTGCCTGTTCTTCTCTGATTTTTTTTTTCTTCTTTGTTTTTCTACTGTTCTGTGTTTTGGGGTTCTGTTTGTTTGAGAACAGGTTTTACTCAGCAGCTTGGTTGACCTGGAATTCACTATATAGACCAGGCTGGCCTCAAACTCAGAGACATCCGCCTGCCTTTGCATCCTGAGCACTGGAGTTCAAGGTGTGTGCCACCATGCCCAGTTGCCTGTTCCTCTTGAGCAAGAGTCTCTTGAGCCCAGGACTCCTATCTCAGTGAGGCTGGTCCCAGCAAGTCCCAGACTCAAAGGGGGCCATTATCATTCAAACCACCACAGTAAAACAGGTTTTGCTTTTGTCTCTATATGTGCATATACACATGTATTCAGTATATGTATACATTTCTATGTATATGTGTAATCATTTACATATTTTGTGTTTTGTTGGAGAGCAGTTGAATATATAAATTTGGAATAATCTAAAATATCTCTAGTTAATTTCTAGTTACACTTGGATAAAGTCAAGGAATTGATCTGATAACTTTTGAGCCCAGGCTTGTTGTGAGCATTGTGCTGGCTAGTTTTATGTCAACTTGATACAAGCTAAAGTTATCTGAGAGGAGGGAACCTCCATCAAGAAAATACCTCTATAAGATCAGGCTGTAGGCAAGCCTGTAGGGCATTTTCTTAATTAGCGTTTGATGGGGAAAGCCAAGCCCATTGTGGTGGTGCCATCCCTGGGCTGGTGGTCCTGGGTTCTATAAGAAAGCAATGATGCGCAGGCTAGTAAGCAGCCCCCCTCTACGGTCTCTGCATTGACTCCTGTTTCCGGGTTCCTGCCTTGCTCGAGTTCCTGCCTTTTACCGCTTTTTAAGATGAACAGTGAGTGAAAAAGACCCTTTCCGCCATAACTTGCTTTTTGGTCCTGGTGTTTCAACTCAGCAATAGTAACCCTAACTAAGACAAGTGCCTCTAAAATATGAGGGGCCATATTCATACGATTTTTTTAAATTTATTTACCTTTTTCTCCTCTGTGTACAAAATGTCTAGAAAGTCCGTGGTGAGGGGAAGGTGCTCCTCGTGTGTCTGTGGAGTGAAAGGGCATTTGTGCTAGAGACCGAAGAACTTAAGTAGAGACAGATGGCGACCAAATACACCTGTGTGTGGTATCTCTCTAAGTCCTCGCTGCTGGTGCCTGAGCCCTTTTATCTGTGCTGCGGGCACAGACCTGACCCGGGTGATATTTGGAGTAGGGTTTCCTCAGCATCAATGTTAGCAGTGCTTGATTCTGTTTGATTCTCCACGTGGAGGGAGGGAAGTGGCTGGTCCTGGGTTCATTTTAATGCTAGAGTGAACAGGATTTTCTGCTAGGTAAGATAAGGAAATGGTACAAAGAGCGCTGGGGAGAATGAATCAAAGCTTAGGACCAGAGCAGCAGGATAAAGTAGAAATTTGATGAGAGAAACTTACATAAAGAACAAATTGGGGTAGAGTGAAGGAGTAGAAATTGCAGTTTGTACGGTATTTTTATTTGAGATAGGGTATCACTCTGTGCGTAGCCCGGGGAGGTCTGTAACTCACTTTGTCCCTCATGCTGGCCTCTAACTCCTGGTAATCCTCTTAGTTCAGCCTCTTAAATGATGGGATAGGTGTCACACCTGGCAGTTTCCTCCATGTTGATTTCAGGGTAGACTCAGACCTCTGAGAGGAGAAACTAGGTACTTTAATGCCGGTGCCCGGAGTTTGAAAGGAGAGTGTCCTGCTTAAGATACCTCATTTGGGAGGATTTTTGTTGTTGTTTTGTTTTACAAGTGGGTCATGCTGAAAACCACAAGACTGAAAGAAATCACCAACAGATTGTGTCCAGAGACAAAGGAAGTAACCAGGACTGAGCCCCAGGAGTTTTAGAGCCAAAGGTAGGTCCAGATGCGTCTGGAAGGCTTACACAGTTGTCTGTTCTGAATAACCAACCCTATCAGGGTCTAGTAAGTTTCTGTCTTCTCCTAGATCTCCAAATCCAGTCTTTCCTCTTAATTTCTCATTCAGATCGTGTCTCTGTGATATCTACTACTGCGTGGTAAACATTACCAAACTCAGCAATTTAAGACACCACCTAGTTTCTTAGTTTTTAGTAGCATATACTAATTACGTACAATAATGAATTTAACATGTCTGTGATGGTTTTTTCACATTCACCTTTATTCTCTCTCATTCCTCTTCCTGCTGATCCCTTCTCTTATCACCTAGGTCCTCTTCTGTTTTAATGTCTTTTTTTCCCCTTCAAACATCAGCCATCTAAATGTAGCTCACGGTTCGGCAGGCAGAGGGTGTGGGCTGAGCTATGAACTCTTCTACCTCAGCGGGGTTCCTGAAAGAGTCCCCTTGTTGCTCAGTTGGTGAATGGATTGGTATATTCACTAAAGGATGGTAGATCTCACGGCTAAGCAAGCAGGAGCAGATCAAAAGAATTTACGTTGGCCAGATGGTGGTGGCACACACCTGTGATCCCATCCATGGGAGGCAGAGGCAGAGTTCCAGGCCAGCCTGGTCTACAAAGTGAGCTCCAGGACAGTCAGGGCAACACAGAGAAATCCTTGAGAAACCAGAAGAAGAGTACATTATTGTTATGGTTTGAAGGTAGAGGCACCCCTGTGGTTCCGTGTGTTTCACACTGGATCCCCAGCTGATGGCATTATTTGGGGAGGCTGTGGGAACTGTAGGAGATGGGGGCGAAGCTCCAAGTGGAATGAGTAAGTTATTGACCAAATACACAGGTGTATTTGGGTATGTATTTGGGTATGTATTTGGGGGTGTATTTGGTTATGACTGGACGTTATGCCAGGCCTTGGGTTCCTTTTTCCCTCCGCCGCGTGTCCACTATGAGGTAGTCAGGCCATTCCTGCACGTGTTCTGCCCAAGCACACGGAGCCGAGCACCCACGTACCAGACCCTTGGAACCTTTTCTCCTCTGAGTTGTTCTCCTGGATGTCTGGTGGCAGTCACATAGAAACAGCTACGGTATAACTATAGTGCTCTGGAGGAATAGGCTGTGCCTTCCTGGAGTCACAGTCAGGCTTCTCGAACTCCAGACCATCTATAGACATGCAGGCGAATGGCAGATGTCTGGCAAACTCCGGCCTAAAAGGGACGAGACAACTCTCCCTGTACCAATCCGTGTGTAGGCTTTCCTCCAGCTCATTATCCCCCTGTCTCCCAATCACTGAGCCCTGACCCCCAAGCTGAGGGTACTTGTTAGTCCTACGTACTTCTCAGAGGTGCTAAGTGCTAGGCATTTCCAGGCAGTAATAACTGTCTCTTCTGTTGTGGCTTTGAAGCGTTTTGAGCTCACAGGAAGTCCTCATTAGCCAAGGAAAACTGACACTACAAAGAGATTTGAAGTGAGGTGAACGGTCTGGGTGTGCACTTAGGGAGAGCAAGCGTAACAGGGACTTACCTTGAGAGAAAATGAAAGTAATGCTAGAACAAGAAAATTACTTTCTCTTGCTCAATAAACTATTATTTCCCATAATAACTATGTAGAAGAGGCAGAGAAGTAAGTGTTATTATTTGGCTTGAAGGTTCAGCTAATGAAACTTTATGATAAAAATGGCATGACAAATGATCTTTCACTCAAACACCACGTTTTTACCTTGATGATGGAAGGTGGATTTGCATTTACACATAGGTATATACAGACATACAGTTCTTTTAAACCTTTTAAATTACAATACACTTACAGAAACAGCATCGATATGCTGAATGCTTACTTTTATAAGTTTTTCTTTTTCGTGCAGTTAGTACATACCTCCAGAATGGAACATGACAGCACCCCAAGTATCCGTTTCTTGTTCAGATTTAGTTGCCATCCGACTCTCCCCTACAAATAACAATTTTCTTGACTTCTAATAGCTTGCATGAGTCTTAATCTTTAACTACACTTAATAAAATCACTCTTTTCTTTCCATGTTACATCTGTGAGCCTGGTAGCTTTTACAGATTCATTTCTATGTTTTCTGTACCATGTACATCAAACTTTATTCCACCATTGGCTGATATTTGGGAAATTCCTAGTCTGGGGCTATTGGGAATATTCAGTATGTGCTGTTTCCAGATCTGCTACCATGGTACTTGAGAAAGCCACAGAAGCAAGAGCTCTCTCTGGCCTTCCTTTGCTCATGCCCCCTGAAGCAGTCCATAAGACTCAGATGAGCTTTCCCTGAAGCAGACCATGTAGCTCTCATTCTAGCGATCTCCCTTTGAGGCCTGGAAGAAAGGACAGAGTTGGAGACACTGCAGAGATGCCAATAACGGTAGCAGAGCCAGGCCACGCCCTCTACTTCTAGCTCATTCCCATCAGGCCACACCCCTTTATCCACCCATCAGACTTCTACATATCCCATAAAGATAACGTTTGGTGTTTGGGTCTCCGTTTCTAAAAGATCTCTCATCGTGCAAAACCTATATAACCTGGAATGCTTTTCTCTTGTTCCTGTCTTTTATTGTAAGAACCTCAGGTAATGCTTATGTTAGTGTGTGAATTTTGGTCTTATGCTTTCCAGTTGGGTCACAGGGTAATGTTTACTTTCTGTTTTTTTCTAACCTGGGAATCTGCTTATTTGGTCCTATCTATTTAAAAAATTTTGCCCCAAAGGCATCTGACCCCCATTGGAGCTGAATGTGTCAAGTGTAGCAATTAGCACATGTACCTAAAAGAGGATACAATGATTCAGCTGCAGATGAGGAACCATTATGCCCACACTGTTTGCGGTGATTAAAGAGAAATAGCCGGGTACAGGAGAGGTTACTGAAACCCGTATTTGTGAAGGAGGGATGTCATTGATTCCTCTAAATGTTTTACAGAAAGATACCAGAAGACCAGGGAAGCTTCTGGTTATACTTTCTTTCATGCTGTTTCTTGGATACAGGCAAAAACATTTCCCGTCACACGTCATGCGTGCAGCTGATAAATGATCAGGTTCTTTGGACTAGATGAAAGACATTTCACAGAAGCGAGAAGCTGATGTATCTCTTGTGTACCCTGCAGGACCATCACGAAGGCCTTGTGTCACCGTTCAATTGGCAGTATTTTTCTTCCTCCTTGGAAGTGCGTAGACAATCATGCATTTAAAAGCAATATTGGCTTAAAAGCTGATGAAATGTGATCTTTAAAATAATATTAATGTTGTAATTTCTTAGCATGAACATTGAGCTCAGCAATTTGCAAACACTGTGTTATTCAATTTAGTCTTCAGCGCAGCCTCAGACAGTGGGTTGTGATATTTTTGGCCAGGGAGAGCCAGAGACTTTAAAGAAGGCAAATCATAAGTAAGTGATGAATCCAGGACTCAAACCCAGTGACTCAGGTATGTGTCACTTACTGAATACTGATCTCCAGGGCAAGGAGACCCAGTGATTTGGGGCTACTTTATTGGATGACGAATGCAACTTAGATGAGGAGGGGCAAGAAGATGGTTTTGCCGCTGTTCTCCAATGGCCGTGCTCTTCATTCCAGTGTGTGCATGTATGGGGTATGGGTATGTGTGCCCTTGCCTGTTGCAAATGTGTGCAAAGGCTGATGCCAGTGTCTTCCTCTGCCTTTCTCTGCCTTTTTTTTAGAATCCCACAGTGAACCTGGAGCTCACTCTTTTGCTTAAACTGGCTGGACAGCAAGCCCCAGGGTTCGCTCGTCTCTCCTACCCTCCAACACTGGAGTTAGAGATGTGAGCTGCTGTGCCCAGCTTTCACGGGGATTCTGGGGCTCTGAACTCGGGTATCCATGTTTGTGCGGCAAGCATTTCACCAGTTGAGCCATCTCTCCAGCCCTGCTCCAGTTGTTACAGTTATAATGCCACCTCCCTGGCCTGGGCTCTGGTCATCTGCTGCCAGCAGTCATTGGAATGATGGATAGTTTCTTCGTGAGCACTCCTGCTCCTGACATTACCCCTGTGGTCTGTTGTCAACACAATGAGAGCAAGGTTCAAAACATAAGTCAGAACCTGTTCCTGCTCTGCCCCAAGCTCTCCAAGGCTTCCCATCTCCCTGGGACGAAAAGCCAGAATCTAGGCATCCTATAAACCCCATGACCTTATCCCACTGTCTGACTCCCTTTCTTATTACTCTCTCTTTCCCTCAGGCATGACATCTTTCTCATTTGGCCAACTTGGCTCAGTGTTTGTGTCTCCTGCTTACAGACTTGGAGACCAGGATTTGAGTATAAATCACTGTTTGGAAAGTATCTGTAGGAAATTGAAAAGGAAGCTGGGGGGCTGGAGAGATGGCTCAGAGGTTAAGAGCACTGGTTGCTTTTCCAGAGGTCCTGAGTTCAATTCCCAGCCACCACATGGTATCTCACAACCATCTGTAAAGAGATCTGGTGCCTACTTCTGGAGTGCAGGCATAAATGCAGGCAGAACACTGTATGCACAATGAATAAATAACTCTTTTAAAAAAAGAAAAGGAATCTGGGAAAGAAAAACACTCCTCTAAAGGGTATGCTAGCAAGCCAGCAACCACTATGGTCAACTGATCTAATTTCTCTGGCAAAATCAAATCCAGCATTGACCATGTACATCATGGGATAAAGGTGTTAGCTCTTGCAAATGGCAGGGGCCCAGAGAACTTCTGTGCCAACTGTTTACTCTTCTGGTCTGAGTTTGTTCCCATTCCTGCTGGTGGCTGTGTGTGGGGATGGAGTGGGATCCAGTGCCCAGAAATAACCTGGAGGCAAAAAGGATACTAGTACTGGTACTTTCATATTGGGCCGAGATGAAAATAATAAAGCCTAATACATAGATGTGAACGGGACCTGGGAAATGGCCACTGCAGGCCATGCGCAGGCTTCACCTCTGCCCAGACACTCTCCCCTTGGATAATCGCTTCCTGTTCCTTCTGGTAACGGTTACCCACAGCTCCTAACTAGGGGCTTATCTCCCCTGTGCTGTCTCTTCCTCTTCTAAAGAGAGGCTCCACAAAGCACTTTTGCCCCATTAGGCTTGCTGCCTTATTTCCAGGTCTTAGCATCATGACTGCTAGATTGCAAGCGTGCAATAACTGTTAAACAAAGGAATAAATAAATAAAAGACGATTTTAAAAAATACCTATTTCACTCCTATGTTGGCCATTTGAGTTATAATCCTTAGGGATGAAGACTATAACTTATCCGCAACTTCAAGTTTGATAATCCTGTTGTTTTATGTTAGGTCTTGAATGTGAATGGCTTTGAATGTATTCCTCACTCCTCAAAATAAACCACACTGAATAGCTTTGTTATGTACATAGTCATGTGTGTGCAGGTACACATGCATGCTTATACACATTTACATGTGTGCATGGAGCTTCCTGGACAGTCCTGGATGCTCTTCAGGTACCATCGACCTTTTAAATTTTTATTTTATTTTATTTTCCTTTTTTTTGAGACAGGGTTTCTCACTTGCCTAGAATTCTCCAGCTAGGAGAGGCTGGCTGGCCAGTGAGCCCCGGGAATCTGTCTGTCTCTGCTGGGAGTATAAATGCATGCCATCACATGCAATTTTTTTCCACATGAGTTTTGGGGGTTGAACTCAAAAACTCGGGCTTGTCCTCTAAGTGGTCTCCTCATGGAGTGGTCTCCTCAACTTTTTACTGAACGTCCTAGCGTGTGTCAGGCTCTGTTCAAAGTGCAAGCACACTGTGATATATCAACAGGGAATGATTCTGGCAGGAAGAAACAGGAAGACCAAAGGCAATGAATGGCATTAACCAAGTAAGGGTTTTATTTTTTTCTCATGTAATTAGAAGTCTAGACGCACGCAATCCCCTGTTCCTGTCGTGGCTCCGAGGGACTATCAGGGACCGTGTCTGCTTCTCCTTCATATAGGCCCAAGTTTGTTGCCCCAACACCAGCAGCTTCTGTATTCCAGGCAGGAAAGGGAAATGGCAACGGGAAATTTTGTGTTCCAGAGACTCCTTCACCTTGGCATGCTCTCCTGGAAAGCTACACCCAGTAATCCTCACTCACCTTGTATCTTTTCTTGGGAGGTAAGAATGACACTGTTGATTTCTTCCTTGTTTTGTTTTCTTTGATGGGCTCCTTGCTGGCACACAAGGTTGGGGTTGGGAGAGATACAGTTAGACATGTCTTGATTGAGAACCAGCAACACTGGCCATGGAACAGAAGCCTGGTCCCTCTGGGCTGTCCCTGTGATACAGAAACACAGAAAGCAAGGCAGCAACCACAAGCCTATCTACACACCCTCTACTTGCCAAACACTCCCATGAGTGCCGTGCAGCGTGACCAGGGAGGGGAGGAGTTAAAGGGTGACCCAGGCCCCACATTATATGTGGAGTTAGGAAAGAGTTGACCTTGGAGCTGGCTTCTGATGACGAGAGAGGCAGCCTTGCCAAGGTCAGGCACACTTTTACCGATCCACTGTGGTTATAATCTAATCTGGGAGAAGAAAGCGGTAGCGTCATGCCTACCTACTTTTATAAAATAGGATATAGCTAACACACTCTGCATGCTCTATGAAGCGTGCTTTGTTTTGTTTTGTTTTTCTCTCCTTCTGGTGCTTTTCTCCTACTTCTCTCACACACAAAGCAGAACTTAAAGTTGCTTCTTGATAGTGGTGAGAAATGACCATTTGGGGGTCATGTTAATAAGTGTTATTTTCCTTTGGAGTGTATGTGTGTTCTCATCTCGGCAAAGCATAAAACTCAGGCTTCACACAAAGTATGTAAGCAAGGAGCTCATTAAACAAAACAAAAGAAAAAAGCAGTGCCTTTCTTAGCTCCCTTGTTGGCCAGGGTAGCTCAATACAAGGTGGGTAAGAAGCGTCTTTTCCACCCCAAGAAAATAAGGCAGCTGTGGACATTTAAATTTTATTATTTTGTTTATTTATCCACGTATGCATTTGTGTGGGTTGTGGAGGTCAGAGGACAGCTTTCAGGAACTTGTTCTCTCCCACCTTTGTGCTGGTCTAATTCAAGCTGCCAAGCTTAACAGAGGGCTCTTTTACCTACTGAACCGTAGCAGCAACCCGGATGTGGACAGTTTGTCGTAGAGAGAACAGCGTGAGGGAAGTTCTGTTAATGAGTAGACAAGCCTGGTGACTGCAGGGATTAGAAAAGGAAATGTTAGCAGTTAACTCAGGCTGTGCCTCCCAGGGCCTATCTGTGGCACTGTGGTCCCCACGTGGTCTAACTTCCTATTCGCGTGTGGCCTCAGACACACCTTCATATGCTTCTCATTTCAAAAGTTGGTTGTCACGGAGGCGTGCGGCGGGATTTGGCTTTGGTTCTGTGATGCCAGGGCCTGCGCCCCAAAGCTTCACTCTGGGCAAGCTCTCTCCCACTGAGCTACCATGCCCCCACTCATAGCCCCTGCTTCTCTTCCGTGTGTGATCACAGTAGACTTCTAATGTGATTGGATTTGTTTTTTCTTGAGCCTCAGCTGATGTAGTTTTTCTTTAAACTGGAAGTCATTTCTATCAGTGCCTTATGCTGTAGGTAGATGTCTTATACACGAATTGAGAACTCTGGCTTCTAACAAAATGCTGGCTGGATGAAACCCACAGGTGCATTCCAGTTCACTTGCAAGAGAGTCGTCAGTGAGCACCGTGGATGCGGTGCTGCCGCATCTCTGTAGCTGGTGATTTTTATCATTGCTTTACAGAAGAAAAAAAAAATTCCCCATCTTAGTTCATTTTCAGATTGGTATGGGGTCAGCCTGTGTTAGCCTTTAGAGTAATGACTAAGTACTCTTTCAGCCCAGATGTCACCAGGATCCCCAAAAGGCTCAGTTTCTGAAAGCTCTACATACGTTGAGAGGATGTCCCCCTTTACCTGGTCTTTTCCGTTCTCTAACTGGGTGCTTCAGTACTGCGTCCTCTCCCCTCATTCTTTCCCTCTCGCCTCTCCTGTCTTCCTCTTTTCCTTCACCTTACTTTTTGTTGTGCTGGGGGGGGGGGGAACTCGCCCCACACATGCTAGGCAGATACTCTTATCAGTATGCTCCACTCCTAGTCCAGAGGTTTTTCTTCTTCGTTGTAAGATCTGTAACACAGCCAGGCACACTGTGCTCTCATGTAGTCCCAGCTACTTGGGAAGCTGAGGTGAAAGGACGCGGGAGAGAGTTCAGCCTGGGAAACAGCAAGAACCTATCAAAGGGGGCAGGGAGGGGAGACAAGGGAAGGAGAAGAAGGAAAAATCTGTTTTATAATGAGTTTGGGTATAACTCTAGGACATCTAACTCCTCACTCGGGTAACGACTTTCTCCATGTGGAGAAACTCACCATTTTATCTTATGTACTAATAAAAATTTTTCATTTCATTTTTCTTTTTGCTGAGGATCAAACTTGGGCCCTTGCACATGCGAGGCAAGTACTCTATACCTGAGCCATGTCCCAAACTATTTTCTTGTGCCTCTTTGTGTACTCTGGGCTGGCCTCAAGCTCATAATCAACCTGCCACAGTCTTCCTAGTGTCCTGGATTTATAGGCATGTGCTGCTCCACCCAGCTAAAAACCAAACCAAACCAAACATTTCCTCCTCCTCCACCTCCTCCTCCTTCCCTTCATCCTTCTTTTTTTTTTTTTTTTTTTTTTTTTTTTTTTTTTTGAGGCAGGGTTTCTCTGTGTAGCCCTGGCCATCCTGGAACTCGCTCTGGCCTTGAACTCACAGCAATCCTCCTGCCTCTGCCTCCCAAGTACTGGGATTAAAGGCATGAACCACCACCGCCCAAGCAAAAAACTATATTCTTACTTTCTGAATTCTGTTGCACTGATAAACTAATCCTACCTGTGGAATAAGCATAAAAACTGAAAGACTCTGAGAACCAAGACTTTAGAACCATTTCTTCTAAAATGTCACTTGAATGATTTAAATATTCCATTATGTTAACACAAAGGAATTACTTACAACGATTTCTAACCAAATTCTTAAAATAACAAGAAGCGATACCGATACTATTGTGTGAGAGAAGGGAGAAATAGCATGCAGTTTTGGATGACTGCGGGTTTTTGAAATGAGTCAGGAAACCTGAAATGTGAGGTGGGAGTGTGGCCTAGCCGGAGAGTGTTTAGCCAGCATGTGTAGCCTTGGGCTTTACCCCTAGCACAGCCCCCAACCAAAACTAAGCAAGTACCCCCAGAGGACACCTGACACTGAATGTTAAGAATGTTTTTTTTTTTTTTTTTTTTTACTTTCTTGTTTTGTATTTCTCTACAAAGTTTGGATTATCTTCATAGAGAACATACAAGTCAACTTTTAAGAATACAGGCTGGAGGTGTAGCACAGTGGTAGAGCCCTTGCCTATCATGCGTGAGGCTTGAGGTCCCATCCCGAGTTTGTCTCTCTCTCAGCTCAGGATTAAAATAAGAACTTGCATAGGGGTTGAATAGCTGACCGTTCACCATGCCTGTAAACAGAATCAGAGCGGTAGCCATTTCGTATATAAGGTCGAGGAAGAGGGATGCGTGGGCCTGCAAAAGCTCTGCAATTTTTTGTTTATTTAGAGGACTGTATTTATAGAGTACTGTGCTGTTTTAAAATAATATGAAGGTGAAGGGTCTAAATGGCAGTCAGGGTCACAGTGAAAAGATGCTAGGTAGCCAGACATGGTGACATATTATTAAAATCCCCACACTCTGGAGGCAAAGGTGGGAGGTTCCAGACTACCCTGAGCTGCAGAGGGAGATCTGGCCTCAAAGGAAAATGTGAAAAGGGCTCGGGTTGTAGTTTAGCAATGAACACTTGCCTAGAACAGGCCCAGAAAGTTGTGAAGTCCTGGGTTCCATCCTCAACACCACACATAAAAAAATACAGGGAGGAAACAAGGTCATATGTGTTCAGATGTGCTCCTTCTGGGATGGTCTCAATCTTGCAACCTGCCTTCCTCAGACTCTCAAGGACTGGGAGTACAGATGTGGGTCACAATGGACAGAAATTTTGTATTGTGGTGGTCACATCCTTGCCAGCCGCCATTAGAGGAAAAGAAGAGCTCAAACATTAAAAATTGCCATTAGCATTGAGATGTAGCTTCTGCTCTTTGAATGTGCATTTCTGTGGACTGCCTTCCGGTTAGGCTGCCTAGCAGGGTGAATGGCTTACCTGGTCTCTTCATCTCTTACCATTTAAACACAGACATCCTGTTGTGATAACCTCTCAGACTCTATTACGCAGCCAGGGAAAACTATTACTGTCTCTGTTTTGTCATGTTCCTTCTGGTTATAAGGTTCCACTAATTACCAGATGAGAAAGTAGAAACCTTTGTAAACAGAAGGAAACATCCTCTGAATGGAATTCCTTTGCTGTGTTTGCTAAGTCTGCTCGGGGAACTGGGGTGGATAAAATGGCTAAGGGGGTTTGTCGCAGAGAATGGCTCCCACACCCATGATAAGACCCAGCTATCTGGGGACAAATGATAAAGGACTGAAAATATAAAAGTGACACCTAAAAGCCAAAAGTTGAGCACAGAACAGATAAAATGAAAACTGGCTGTTGACAATTAGTAGTTATTCTCTTAAAATAGCACCAGCGTTGGTGATTCCGAGGCGACTGTCTGATGGGAGAGGTGTTATCCAGATACCTTGATTGCTGAGTGTTACTTCAGTTACTATTTTTAACCATATAAAGCGACACCTCGTGTCACCTGCACACACAAGGAAAGGCTCATATGGATGAGTTAAAAATCACTGAGGATCATTGTGGGTCTCAGTTTGAAGACAGCCGGGGGAGCCATTCTCTGTAGGTTTCTGCATTGATCAGGAGCTCTTGTCGGTTGTCCTTGTAGACAGTTGTCATTCCTGGTCTAATTCCTTACATAAGGAAAAGCTGGCGTTTCAACATTCAAGCCTCACTGGAAGGCCTTTAACAGGACTTGTATTGGCACATCTCCATTGTTGATGGTGATGGGCTTCACAATCATTTTCAGACATTTCTCCTATACCATTTCCACCCCTCCTCCCTTACCCGTCTCCTCCTCCCCCCACAGATATATTTTAATTTCGTTTTTTTATATAATGAACTTCTCCTTTTAATTAACGTACACATTACACATTAATTTCAGATATGCTTTTATCTTTGCCCCTGATTGGTTTTACAATTTGATCCCGACCGTCGTGAAACTCGGCTTTAATAAAGCGTAAATTCACCCTGTAACGCGCTACATGATAGAGTCCTACAATGTCAGAATTAAAGAGCCTCGCTCCTCTCCATCCTGCTTGTTACTAATGGCTGCGGAATTGTTAACGGCGGCGATACTTTAATGTGAGTGTTAACTGGAGAAGTTATTTTCCAGTTGGTCTATTTTGCATTATAAATCTGCTTAAAAAAAAAGTAGTGGAGGCTATCGCCAAGGGGCACAGCACTCGCCTAGCTTGGGCAAGGCCCTATGTTCCATCTTCCTCACTGTTATGTAGCACAGGCTGTCCCAAACTCATTAAATACCTTGGAGGAGAGATGGCCCTGGACTTCTGCTCTCCTGCCCCATCTCTCTGTACCTCTCGAGTGCTGGGATTCCAGGCATGCACCACCATATCCAGTTTATGTGGCACTAGAGATAGTGTTCAAGGTCAGCCCTCTCCCCAGTCCTTTAACCCTGAAGATAACTAATTTGAAAACTGTTTATCGGTAAACGTCCGTGTTGGCCAGGACAGTTAGGGAATTGAAGCTAACACTGATAGTAATCCAGGAAGTTCTTTCTTGGCTGTGCAAAGAAACCAGCCACATGGACAGTCAACTGCTGTCCTTCTCACCCTCACAGAGAGTGGAATAAGGTGGGTGGGTGTGATCCACTCCGGCACTCTAGTCCCCATCTCTCTCCGCTCATTGCCTTCCCCTTGGAGTAAGCTGCAAAGCTAACAAGGTTCTCTCAGCAGGATGAGTCAGAGGGAGAGTTTCTAGGTGCTCACCTGACATCTATGATGTCACCTTCTGGGAATATGATGCTTCCACCTGAGCTGCACCTACTGCATCCTAGTGTAGACACAGATACTGTGTACTAGGAAGCTGCTCATCCCCCTTGAGGCATTTGGCTAAGACACTGGAGCGTAAACAATGAAGAGACTACACGCATTAAGTCGTATTGGTTACCTAGTCAGATCTGAACCCGTGTTTATTCAGGTCTTACACTCACGTTCTTTCTATATCACTACACTGCTACCTCATTGAGAAAGACACGTTCAGTCAGTAAGAAGTGGCTGTTGGCGCTGGAGAGATGGCTTAGAGGCAAAGAGCACTGGCTGCTCTTCCAGAGGTCCTGAGTTCAATCCCCAGCAACCACATGGTGGCTCACAACCATCTCTAATGAGATCTGGTGCCCTCTTCTGGCGTGCATGTGTACGTGCAGATGGAACACTGTCTACATAATAAATACATAAATCTTTTTATAAAAATGAAGTGGCTGTTGGTTCTAAACTTGAGCTGCTGCTGTTCCCACGGCAATCACTTGTTACCAAAACAGAATGCTCCCATCACCTTGAGACTCCTTGGAGTTTGCTTTCCATATTCCTCCCCGAGGCCCTGTCTTCCCAGCTGCTGATTTCCCGGCTCCTCTTTTGGTTGCACTATTTCTCCCGACCTTGCGTCAGATGGCTGCCATGTTCTGCAGCCCCTCAGCTGGTATCCTTTGTGGTGTGAAATTGCCTGCAAAGCCATTACCCTTTAGTGCACATCCTGAACTTGTGATAAAGTCGAGAAGGGCAGCTTATGGGAGGTGGAGATGTGACCTTCCAAATCCGGGTCACATGTACCTCACACTTGTGTTATTGTGTGTACTTAGTGATTATCTTCTTCTTTTGGATATGTACTTGTAATTTGCATTAATAGTAGCCGTATAAATCTTCTTTCAGAGCTGGGAAGGTAGCTCAGGTGTAGAGTGCTAGCTTAGCACGTGCGAGGTCCTAGGTTGGATGGCCAACACTGCAGAAGGGAAAATCCAATTGGAAATCAGTTGAGGTAGAGTCTTCACTGGGGGCTGGTGATGTAACTCGTGTGGTGGAGCACTCATCTGGAACATACACAAAGCCCCAGAATATTCCCAGTGCTGTGGAAACCGCATGCGATGGTTCACACCTGCAATCCTGCACTCAAGAGGTAGAGGCAGGCAGGACCAGAGGTCCCGGGTCATCCTTGGTTACAAAGCAAGTTCAGTAGAGCCTGGGGTACGTGAAACACTGTGTCAAAGCACGTAGATTTTAAAATAGAGGAATACATGCTTTCAAAGAGTGTTTGTCAAATGCTTGGGTAGTTGTTGTGAGCTAGGACATCGCAAATTTCACACCTCTGTGGGTGAAGGAAAGAAGTATAGTGATAGTCTCATCTCCTCATTTTTCTTTTCTCTTTTTCCTTTCTCTTCTTTTCTTTTTTTCCCCCAATAGCTTCACTGTGCAGGACAGGCTGGTCTGTAATTCTCAGAGCACCATCTGCCTCCTGAGTCCTGGGCTTACCTGTGTTGTGATCTCGGCACGCTGAATGTGCATTCATCATGTAGTATCATTGGTTTTAATGTGTAGACTGTTAAGCTGCCCTCACTTGCACAAACCACCTGAAAATTGAGGCTCCTGATGCCCGTCTCACACTGAGTGTGGAGGCACCTGTTAGAACTTACCAATGTGCTGTAGTGATGGTGGGCTTGTCCTGTCAACTCAACTAGATCAAGAAACACCCAGGATGGGCTGGAAGGTTGGCTCGGTGGCTGAGAGCACTTGTTCTTGCAAAGGGCCTGGGTTAAAGTCCCAGTATCCAAACGAAGGTTCACCCCTTCCTCATGCACCAGGCATGCATACGGTGCACAGATAGACATGCAGGCAAAGCACTCGTACACACAGAATAGTGCGAGGAGGAGGAGGAAAAACACTAGGCAATAATGAAGCCAACCTCGGGGCAGGTCTGTGAGGATGTTTCCAGAGAGGTTTAACTGAGGAGGGAAAGAACTGACTCCCACAACCTGTCCTCTGATCTCTACACATGCACTATGACACATATGCACATACAGTAGACAAGACCCAGCCTGAATGTGGGTCACATCATCCCAGAGACTGACGTCTAGGAGCACCAGAGAAGAAAACGAAATATGAGAAAGTGAGCCGAGCACCAGCCATCTCTCTCTCTCTCTCTCTCTCTCTGCTTCCTGAGTGTGAACACAAAGTGACCGGCCACCTCACACTCCTGCTGCTTCAGCTAGAGCTGCTTTTCTGCTGTGTCTTCCCCACATGGTAGACTGTCCCCTCAAACCAAAACGAGCCCATCTTGCCACATGTTGTATCTGGTATTTATTCTTTTGCAACAACAGGAGCAGTGACTCATGGAGAAGGTACTAAAAGGTAGTCACTTGGCTGGGAGATGGTCAGTGGATAGAGGTGCTTGCTGCCAAGCCTGATAATCTGGGTTCAAGCCCCAGAACCCACATGATGGAAAGAGAGAACTGACTCCTGCACATTATTCTCTGCCCTCCATACAATAAAAAAAAAAACAATAAAGTGGAGACTTAATTTGAGGCGTGTATGCATTTTTATATCTATTCATCGATTTATTCTTTTATAATACTGCTTTTTTATTATTATAATTTATTACAATTTATTCATTTTGTACCCTGGCTGTGGCCCCCTCCCTCATCTCCTCCCAATCCCACCCTCCCTCTTTTTCCCCTATGCCCCTCTTCCAGTCCACTGATAAGAAGCTTCTCCCCTTCTGTCTGACCCTAGCCTATCAGGTCTCATCAGGACTGGCTGCATTGTTTTCCTCTGTGGCCTGGCAAGGCTGCACCCACCAGGAGGCAGTGATCAGAGAGCCTGCCACTGAGTTCATGCCAGATAAAGTCCCTGCTTCCCTTACTAGGGAGCCCACTTGGAGACTGAGTCTCTGGACTACATCTGAGCCCAGGTTTTAGGTCCTCTCCATGCTTGGTCCTTGGTTGGGTTATCAGTCTCTGCAGGGCCCCTAGGGCTCAGTTTTTATGGCTCTGTTGGTCTCCTTGTGGAGCTCCTGTCCCTTCCAGGTCTTTCTATCTCTACCTTCTTTCCTAAGATTCCCTGCACTCTGCCCAAAGTTTGTCTATGACTCTTAGCCTCTGCTTCGATACCTTTTAAAAATCCAGACCTGTGGAGGTGGAGACAGGCAGGTCCCTGGAGCTTTCTGGCCATCTAGCCTGGCCCCAGATCCCATGAGAGACCCTGTCTCAGAAAAAGTGTGGCTAGCTCCTGAAGAACAAGACCCAAGGTTGACCTCTGGCCTCCACGCTCAAGCACATACTTATACACTTGCACATGTGTAGGCATGCACATACACACAGACACATACACATATGCAGCCACACTTGGATATACATACACAGGCACGTGCACACATACATGTATCCACACATGTGAACATACATACAAAGAGGGGACTTCAGGATTCATGAAGTTAGAGCCCTCAAAAACAGAATCTGTGAACTCACAAAGAAGTGTAAGTCTTGGTCTTTCCTTCAACTCTGTGAGGACAGAATAGTTTGTTCCTTTTGCTCTTTACTGCCGTGGCAGTATGCTGAGAGAAAGCGGCCTGTAAGAAACAGGTCCTTTGCCCCATGCTAAGCTGCATCTTCTCCGATTCTCCAGCTTCCAGAGCCATGAGAAACGCTTCCTATGGTTTGTAAATCGCTTAGCCTGCCGCATTTTGTTACGGCTGCTGGAATGAGCTAAAGCACCCATAGAGTCACCATAGAGAGGAAAGCTCGTAAGCATCCTGACTCCGCAGCTCAGGTCCCCATAAAGCCGCTTACATCTAGTATCCACTAAGAACTCATTTTCTTTGTTTTCGCGGTGCCCGTTAGTTTAGCCAGAGCCTTTTCGGTAGCATTATTAAGAGTATGGAGCTGGAACACAGAGAAAAGAAACAAGCGTTTATACATCTTAATTAACCAAAACCATGTTGGCTCAACCTATACAGTACAGACACTGTGTAACATTGAGTGGATACAATATATACATTCAAAGCAGAAGAATATAGAATGAATGGAAGAAAAATAAACAGCCCTGACCCCCACACCCACAGCGCGGAGCAACCAAACGTTCATTCCGGGGGAGGGAGCAAGGAGGTTTAGATTCTTAGTCACAAACGGGTTGGGTGGTCTCAGGTCAGGAGCCTGTGGCCTTGGCACAGCTTGGCACGCACCCACTAACCTCTTGCTCCCTCTGGTGGCCCCGACCAGCACGTGCACTGCGCTATTTAGGGAGCAGACAGGAAGTCCATGGAAATTCCTAGTGATGGACAGCCGACTCGACAGCTGCCTTCTCTGCAACGGCGGCGGTTTGAAAGCCTACAGCCACACAGGCAGCTTGATTGATCGTGTTTATTCAGGTCAAAAGGAACTCTCAGCCCTGACCCTTCCAGTCCTCCTCTGTCCCAAGGAAGGAAATTGTGCTAACCCGCCCACGCGATTCTTACTTTTCTCCCTGCAGCTCCCCGCTACCTGGCTGGTTGCTTGTCTGGACTGTGTTTTGCTGCCTGCCTCGCCTCTCTCACAACCACGAGCAGCCCCGACCCTGGCTGGTGCCGTGTGTGAATCAAGCCGTCAGCGCGTAACCTTGTCTGTAGGTGCAGAGCCAGAGCTCTTTGAGCGGCTCCAATTAGGAAGCCTCTCATGTCTCCGTGTGTGCTTAATTCAAAGCTGTAAAAAGCTTTTCAAAATAGGTGTGCGCTCAACTTGACAGTTGTGATAAAACAATGCCTCCAAAAAAAAAAGAGAAAGCAAGACACGCTTGCCATTTCCCTTTCCATAATTCATAGAGTCAGCGGCCCCCTCCTCCGCCAGGAGATAAGCGTCTCTTTGGGAACAATTCTCTTTTAATAGCGCCATCCCAACCGAAGCAGCAAACGTTCCTTTTGCGGTTATCTGAGCCTTCGAGCCTGCCCTGCAGTGACTGACGAGTGACTTAGGACTGAGGGAGGCTGTCTGCATCCCATAAATAAACAACGAGGGCCCAGCCATTTCATTACAGAGCTTAAGTACACAGTTCACATGGTCCGTGGCGGTCCCGCATGTCACAGCCCGTTTAATGGAGGACATTATAGGGTCAGAAACATTAATGTGCTCTCCGTGCCATTCCTTTCCTCGAGTTACGAGTTAACGCTTAACACAGTGTCAAAGCTACAGGTCAGGCAAATTGCCGTCGTCGGTGACACCGAGAAGACAGGGGAGTTGTTGAATGGCAAGAGGAGAAATCCTAAATTGGCTTGGGGATTTATAGCTCTGGGCTCAATCTAATAGATGCTATTAGCCATTGGTCCTTCTCATGGAATTGTAAATGATAAAACAACAACAACAACAACAAAAATCCGTTCAAATTCGCTTACAGATCTGAGAAGTTCAGAGCTGCAGAGAGAGAGCGTTCTAGGTGCTCAGGAGTTGTTAGGTCAGAGCCTGGCCCTGGCAAAGACTCCCAAGCCAGGAGTCTTTCATAGTGAAGAGCTGTGAAAGGATACTCAGTGTGGATGAGGAGATGCCGTGGCCCCTGCTCCCCAGTCATCCTCAGGCTTCTGCCTTAAGGTTCAGATCTAAGCAGAGGGCCAAAGGGGGTACATTACTAAGTACCCTGGTCAAGGACGGACCCTGCCCATCACTGGCTCATCATTTCGTCAGCTCTAATCCATTCTGTAGGGCGGTCTGATTAAAGCTGTGAGAGGTGCACACAATCTCTTTCAGAGAAGCCTGGCCTTGTCCCTCCCCCGGCTCGAGACTCCCGGGGGAGCTGTAAGTCCTTGGGGTTCTCTGTCTCAGAAGGAGCGGCAGGTGTATCTCCCTTTAGAGCAGGTGTTCTCAACATGTGGATCGTGGCCACTTCGGGGGCTGAGCAGCCCTTTCACAGGGGGCACCTAAGACCGTTGGAAACAGATACTTATGTTAAGATTCATAACAGGAGGCAAATTACAGTCATGAAGTAGCAGCAAAAATAATTTTAAGGCTGGGGGGGGAGGTCACGGCATTAGGACGGTTGAGAACCGCCCCTTTAGAGGATATTTTCCCTGCCAGTATGACTAGTGCTAAGTTTTTTTTTCCAAGAGTGACAGTAAAGACCTATTAAAGGGAAATTCTTTCTGGTCAAGGGACTAGAAAGAATCTCTGGCCTGCATACAGACTTAATGTTCTAGTCGAGAGGATCCACCATCTGACCTAAGGATCACCCCTCAGGAAGCAGAGATTGCCGCTAGAAGAGCGGGTTCACCTCAAGCTGTGATAAAGAGGCAGGCAGAATAATCCCTCTAATGAGATACCATACTTTTCCTTCCTGGAATCCCTGCCCTCGGCACAGTGTTTTACAGAATGTGGCCATGCTGCTCTGTGAGTCTGCCTGCAGAGCCACTCGGAAGAGTAGTAACTTTTCCATCTCAGTTCTAAGCTTGATTCCCCTAACACTTTGGGGTTCCCGACTTTTCCTCTAGTGCCTCCTTTCCAAATATATGGCTCCTGCTCTTGTACTGCTGTGTGGTTGACTACCATCAAAGAAAAAAAGCTCTTGATGGGGGAGATAATTGAATGGTTTTTGGAAGAGTGGTAGAATGTGTTCTTTTACACTTTTTGTTTGTTTGTTTGTTTCTGGTGGGCACATGCCACAGGGCACAGGGAGAGGTCTGAGAACAGCGAGCATAAGTCCACTCTGTCGTTCCTCCAGGAGGGTCCCGGGGACGGAGCTCAGGGTGTAAAGCCTGGCAGCAAGCACTGTAAACCTCTGAGCCATCCTGATAGGCCTAGTCAAGGCATTTTTATGTTCATGCAGAATGCGGAAGTCTGGAAGTCCCTAGGCTGGGCTAACGGTAACCCAACGTCCTGGAAAGGAGTGCTGATTCGACAGACACTTGTTCATGTTCCAGTTTCCTTTTGTAACGTTGAGATGGTTTTCACATAACTTAAAATTAACTCTCGTAAAGCATAAAACTACTGATTCATCAAAACTAACCATCTCAAAGTGAGTAATTCAGCAACGCCTGGCGTATTCACTGTGTTGTAGATACCATGTCCACCCAGATGTTTCTACTAACAGGTTTGGGACAATGAGGCTTCCCTCTCACTATGCTCCCCACCCCTGTTTCTTTCCTTCTGAAAGGTTACCTATCACCATGTAGCTCAGGCTAGCCTTGAACTCTCCGATTGTCCTCTGCCTCCTGATGTTACATAGGCTCCACTTCCCAGTCTTAGTTGCTGGGAACTGGGAATCTGTATTCCACCTTTACAGATTTGCCCGCCCTGGACTTCTCATGAGAATGCAAGCAGCCAGTGTGTAACTTTTTTCTTGTTCCACTTAACCAGTGTTTTCAAGGTCCAGCTGTGCAGTAGTAGCCTGTATCAGTGCTTCGTTCTCACGGGGCTCAGAACTTGCTATCCCAAAATGGGGTGTGCCTTAGCATTTTAGAAAATGCAGAGGCAGGGGAGCTCCCACTTCCATTCTCTGTTCTCAGAAGAGAATTTTCTGATCCTCCTCTGGGAGAAGCAGTAAAAGCCTCACCATGGAGTACCCATCCTGCACACACACAAAAGTACAACAAAACCAGCCTAAGGTAGAAGGAGTTTATTTACTTTTACAAAGCAAGGGTACAGTCCATCATGGAAGGGAGAATTGTGGGGCAGGAGCCTGAGGTAGCTGCCCACCCACGGTCAGGAGGCAGAGAGATCAGTGTTGGCGCTCAGCTCACTTTCTCTTTCTCATACATCCAGGACTCCCATCCAAGGAATGATTCCACCCTTGTGTAAGGTGAGGCTTCTTAGTTCAAGTGACCTCATCTAGAGCCTCCTTTACAGCTACGGCCAGAGGTTTGTGTCCTAGGTAATTTGAGATCCTGTCAAGTTGATGGTGTTGACAACCATTTGTATGTGTTCCATGTGTCCTGGTACCCATATGTGTGTCCCTGGTGCATGCAGAGGTCAGAAGAGGGCATCGGGTCCCCAGGAGCTAGAGTCATGCATGGTTGTGAGCCACCATGTGAGTGCCGGGAACCGAACCTGGGTCTTCTGGGAGCGCTCTTTGTCACTGCGTCTCTCTAGCCTAGGGCTTACATTCTGAGAGCAAGAAAAGCACAACAAAGCATGAACAGGAAAGGCCCATAATTTACAGCATAAAATGAAAATGCACACCCATTATTAAAAAGGGTTAAGTGTTCAAAGATGGGAAGAGCAGAACATGAAACAGGATGGAGGGCACAAGGACATGGGAGACAGCACACACCATCCGCCTATGGGCTTAGGCTGGCAGTGAGAAAAGAAATACAATGACTTCAGAGGCCAAGTGGCCACAGGTGCACAACTAGAGGAATGTGATGACCACAACCAGGTGGCACCAGGGACGGTGATGGTTAACCAGAACTGTCAACTTGGTCAGATTTGGAGTTGACTAGGAGACATGCCCGAGCAAGGCTGTGAGGATAGAAGGCCTCCCCTCAGGGTTAGCAGCCCAGGCACAAAGAGGTCCAGCGCTGACCTGTCCTGGCTTTTTTTGCCGTCTCTGTCATCAGTACCCACTTCTTGGTCTCCCAGTGTGGACTGAAGGCCAATGGCTTTCTGGGAATCTCTAGGCCTTCAGGGTCAGATTGGGACTGTTACAGCATCCAGCTACATGGACTAGGCAAATACAGGTTCCCAGCTTTTCCAGCATGCAAATAGCCATTATTAGACTACCTAGACCCTAATATCCAATAAAGCCCCATTTACAATGCACAACGTATTTTACCATGCATCCAGTCTGCCAGATTGTTTATTCTAGAAGACCCCTACTCCCAGCGGCTGGTGGCACATATTTTAATCCCTGCACTCAGGAGGCAGAGGCAGGCAGATCTCTGAGTTCAAGGCCAACCTGGTCTACAGAGCGAGTTTCAGGACAGCCAGGGCCACACAGAGACACCCTGTCTCAAAAATCCAAACCAAACCAAAAACAAAAAATGGAGAACCCTGACTAATACAGGAAGCTAGTCTTGAAAGTTGGAAATGGTTTCTCTCCTGTTTAAACTGACCCGAGTCATCAAAAGGAATCACTTGTATCCTGCCCCATGGGTGGTTTGTCCAAGCAGGAAGGGGATAAGAAGCAAAAGTCCCTCTGTGTGTTCCAGATGGGGTTGAAGAATAACCAAGGTAACTGGATGGGCCCGGTTACCTGTGTTGTATGTCTTGGTGTGACTTCTTTTTAACTTATTAATTTATTATTCATTCACTCTGTATCCCGGCTGTAGCCCTCCTTGGTATGACTTCTAACACCTTGCTTCTTGAAGAAGGGACCCAGGGTTTAACATTTCTGAGCAAAACTGGTGTCTGTTCTTTGGCAGGAAGCTCATGAAAGTCTATCTTGGTAGCATCAAAATCAAACCCACGGTTCTTAAGGAGGATGACACAGCACCCTGGTATTCCCCAGGCATGTCCTACATTTTGCCTAATGTATCCTGCTACAACAGAGAATGCACAGTATTCGTCAGCACGGTGAAGGAAGGTGTGGGGTATACAGAATGCAGCCTGAGTTAGGAAGTATTAAGAAACATTCCATTGTGACACCCTCATCCCAAGCCTGCCAGGTTGGATCTACAGAGGGCGGATGTTTCTGAGAATACCATCCTGGGGATAAAGGGGGCTGAACAGAGGATAAGAGTGCAGGATGGTTAGTGTGCTGCTCGGCTATCCCAGGTGTCTCTGAGCTAGAGTAGACCTACGTTGTAACTGCTGGCTGGCTGGCTGGCTGGCTGGCTCTTAGGCCTTTTAAAATTCTAATAATTATGAGGTTCTGGGAACCGGAAAAGGGCAAGAATATCGCTAGACAACATTTACAAGGACCGTGTAGGTAAAAAAGTCAAGTGTCTGACTGCTCTGACAGGTCCCTGTGCAACTGCAGAAATCCAGGCCAAGGAAGTAGGCTCCATCTCAGCCAACGCTTTCAGAGCCGTGCGAAGGTGGTGGCTGAGTCAGAGAAATGAGGCCTGCCAGAAGAAACCCCGCAGGAGTTACTGTAAAATCAATGCCAGGGCTCGAGAAAATTGAATTCATGAGACCGGAGACTATTAGAAAATGGGAAAAAAATCCACATTTTCCATCACTTCCCAAAGCACCATCACCAACAGTGGAAGAGAACCAGTGAGCATGCACCATTGACAGGAGAAAGTGAAGACAGAAAATTGTATGAATGATGGGAGTCTGGATGTCTCCCAATGTTTCTTTGTTAGACTTTTCGTTAGTTTGAAGGGGAAAGAAAAAAAAGCCTGAAAAAAAAAATGGACTTAAAAAAAGGTAAAATTTATCTGGGCTCAAGAGGTCTCAACCTATAGCCATTGCTTTTTAGCCTAAGGCAAGGCAGAGGCATGCTGGCAAGGGCATGAGGAGCAGAGCTGTTCATTGAGTAATGGCCAGGAAATGTTGCCTGGGTCCAAGAATTTCACCTCTAGGGGTACAATGCAATTGCTCCCCAGCCATCCCTCCTAATCATGCCTTAGTTCTGAAAGCCAGCAAGATAATAGATGCCCAGTGCTAGCCCGTTATTACTTTCTGTAGTTTCCAGGCCATTTGAATAAGTGCTTCAGGCCAGTTAAGAACACAGAGTAGGCACCTAGAGGCAAGGGGCAGGAAAAGGTTCCCTGGCCTCCTCTCAAATCCACTATGACGTTTGAAACTGCACCAACATTTTCCTTTCAAAAACATCATTACTTGAAATTTTTCATACATGAATATCACACATTCTGATCAAACCCACCCCTCCAGTCCCTCTTGCACCCTCCATCACTTTTCCCTCCCAGCTGCAGTGACTTTAATAGACTAGAGCTAGGATTACTGAAGCGTCCGGCATCAGACTTGCCCTCCAGAGCGTTCTCATTAAATGGTTCAAAGTAGACTCTTTCCAATTGCAGGGTCTCCAAATACAGAGTCCTGTGTTAGTGTTTTTTTTGTCACTACCCTCTGCCCCTAGATAGGAGTAAGTGAAGAGAGGGGATGGAGACAAGACATTGCTTCCAAAGGCATAGCGCCATGTTCTAGTTCCTCCACCTCCACCTCTGAATAATGCCAGCAAACTAAATCCGTACATTCATTCTTAGATTAATCTATAGATGGAGGCAGAGCCCTCATGACCCAATCACTCCCCAAAAGTCTCATGTTTAGGGCTGGGGAGATGGCTCAAAAGGGTTTGCAGTGTAAGCATGAGAACCGGAGTTCAAATCCCCTGGTACCCACATGAAGAAGAAGAAAGGGGAGGAGGAGGGGAGAGGAGAGACGGGGAGGGGAGAGGGAGAGTAACACAGCAGCATATACCTATAATCCCAGAAATAGGAAGAAACTAGAGGTTCCCTGGAGCTCGGTGGAAGTTTCTCCAGTTGAGCAGGTGAGCTCCAGGTTAGCAGGAGACCCTGTCTCAAAAAGGTGGAGAGCAGCTGAGAAAGACAGACAACATAACCTCAGGCCTCACACTCTGTGCACCCACACACACCCTGTGAGTGCTTATCATGCCAGCTCTCAACACTGCTACATGTAAGTCTTTTTGTTTTGTTGTTTTCTTAGAGTTTCATTATGTAGCCCCGGCTGTCTTGAAACATGCTGTGTAGACCAGGGTGCCTCTGCCTCCGCAACACGGGAATTAAAAGTGTGTTCCACCATACTCTGTGTTATGTGAGCCTTCTGAGGGGCATTTCATACCCAAACCAGGACAGTTTGTACTAGCGTTTCCTAGTTCTTGACAGATGAACACTGAGTCGTTTCAGATCACTCCAAATGACCGGGCCATCCACGTGGACTTTCAGGGCCATATCTGTTTCGTCAGTGGCCTTCACACCCATTGCACTGATGGAGCTCTCAGTGTGAGTGGTGTCTGTGACTGGGCGCAGTCACGTGAGAGGTGATTTCTCCATAGAGCCGTGTGCTTGAGGCCATTGCTGAATCAGCATTCACTCGGCCCGTACATGGCTTTCTTGTTTTTAAAATACTCATCGGGACGTGGAAGCTTTTAAATTCTTCAAAATGAAGCCCTTAGGGAAAATACTGTATACCTCTCTAGAGCTAATGACAGGCCTCCAGGTAGAAGGGGGCATTAGTCAATGTTTTCACTGCTATGTTCCTTTCATTCTCTGCTGAGAATGTCAAAGTTCATTGAAAGGCAGTTAAATCCTAAAATATTCTCTGCGTTTACTTTCCTTGGCTTTAAAGTTCAGTTACTTATTCACAAGAGATCTCTAAAACTGATTAGTTTGTAATTGTTTTGAAAAAAAGAAGTGTTTATACTTGTAACAATGTT
This sequence comes from Meriones unguiculatus, assembly GCF_030254825.1. Classification (NCBI taxonomy): domain Eukaryota; kingdom Metazoa; phylum Chordata; class Mammalia; order Rodentia; family Muridae; genus Meriones; species Meriones unguiculatus. The sequence continues at coordinate 86,178,819 of NC_083353.1, forward strand.
CTACAAAGATAATTTTTCCAGTTTGGCTTTGAAACCATTAGTTTTTCCTATTACCAATCTCAACAAAAAGACAGCGTCAAATCTAAAAAGATAATAATAATTTTACTATTCTAAGTTCTGTATTATATATATTTATATGCAAAAAAAATATGTAATGGTATTATCAAAATGTTACATCATCCAAGGGTTAAGATAGTTCTCTCTGTGTCTTTTGTTTATTTGTTTGTTTGTTTGTTTAAAAAAAAACCCAAAGTATCAATAAGTCCAGGCTGACCTGAAACTCAAATGATGACCTTGAACATCCGATCCCCCTGCCTCTTCCTTCCAAGTGCTGGGGTTACAGCGATGTGCTAAAACCTCTAGTTTATATACCTTTTCCAATCAGATCCAGAGTAGCACTCTACCAGCTGAGCTACATTCTCAGGCCATGTTAGTCCTTCTCTGGAGTTAAATTATATATTATTTGTAAGATACAGAAGGGAAAAGAGAAAACTAACCCAAGCACACTGTAGGTTAGGATCTTAGCTGTGGGTAGATGATACGCTTGGGGTAGGGGCTGGGGAGTATGCAAGCAAAGAGAGCTGAAATGAGCATAACGGTTTTGTGGAAAGATTCATTAAAGCTGATGAGCCAATAGGACCTGATACATCACTCAAGGAATGGCAGGTGGGAAGCTGTTTTCACTATTGTTCACTATCACATGAAGGCAAAATATAAACGATAAAGCCTGAGGCTAGCAGGACTGTGACGAGGCCAGAACTGAGGACTGGGAGGAACGGAGAACAGTTCCCATGACCTTGCTTTCTTTACCTGATCCAAACACCATAGAAGCCAGATTAGACATCAGCAAGGGTCAGACTCAGGCCATAGAGTAGGTCAGGAGGCAAAGAGGGTAATGGGCAGGAAAGATGGAGCCTGAGTATCATGCCGGCTGTGCTATAAAGATGTTTATCGAATTATTTGATGGCTTCACTATTTAAAAAAAAATTGTTTTACTGCTCTTGATTTTCTTTTCTTAGCTCTTCATCGAACTGAAATAAATTCTGTGTGCAACAGAGATGATTATCAACAGGAGACCACTGGAGGTGGAATATAGTTTAAGTACCGTTAAAGATAGACATAAGTATCTGTTTTTTTTCCTTGGTCTAGCCTTCCTCCTCTCTAGATGACTTTACATCCTCAGGTCTGTACGATACAACCAATAGGAACTGTTTCCTTTCCCGTGGGAAGGGCATGTGACTGAGCCTGGCTGGTCAGCATGCCCTGTGTCCCCGGGTGTAAGAATAACTGAGGCTATGACCCGTTGAGCCACTCAGAGCTCTTCCCTAGAGACTGACAAGAAGTCTTGGAAATAAAGGCTGTTTTTCCTTCTGGAATCAAGGCCCTAAGTCTACACGGGGACCCTTTGCACTGTGTAGAGAGCCTGTTGGAGGCTGATGGTAGGGAGGAAGAGAAGAGGGAAAGACGAAGAGCATAGATTGCAGATGATGTTGCCTTTGAGCACCTGGACCTTGCAGTTATCTGAAGCCAGTAGAGGACCTGGACACATCAGCTTCACACATCGATATTCTCTGCGCATATGATTTTGAATCTGAAAAAGTCCTGACTCACGGCCCCCCGTGTGGAGGATGAGGGGACAGCAGCGACTGTTCCTTGTACTCCTATCGATACTGTTTTCATCCCTTCTTATGGTGAACTTGGAGGCAAATGCTATTTTGTTGTTGTTCTCCGGGTAAATAGAGGTTTGTCATATGATCCTAAGGGATTAGGTTGCTGGACAGGAAAATTCTCCACTCAGCTGCAAGGCTCAATGTGGCATCAACTAGACCAGTTTATAGTTGGAATAATTCCCATACTGGAGTAATGGGCACAAGCTTGGTTTGTTCCAGGCCAAATGGAAGCACCAATGCCCCTATGACACTTTCGATTCCTGCCTTTATTATTGAAGGTGGAAGTTACTATTCTGCCTTTCCTATACAGACAGAGTAGCAGTATATACAGTGTCTCATGGCAGAGGGTATGCTTGGGTTGGGGAAAGACTGAGGAAGTGATTCTTAGTCAGAGCCACATCTACTCTATGACAAAATATGGGGTGTATCAAGACTTGTGGATTCCCCAATCATAGATGCGTGTGTGGGTAATCGAAATGTTTTCTTTCTGCAACACGGTTTCACTAAATTGCCCAGGCTGTTTTCAAATTCATTATCCTTCTACCTCAGCCTTTTGAGAACTGGGATTATAGGTGTGAGACCCCATACCCCGCTACTTAGTCTCTGTTTTATATTGCAGGAGCTGTTGGTGAGAAACTGCTGCTTGTGTGTGTGTGTGTGTGTGTGTGATATCCCTTTTGATAGTGTGTGTACATGTGTTCATGTGCTGTATATATGATATATCAGGTGTACATATATAGTGTGAGGAATATATGGTTTGTGTCCAGTACTGTGTCATGCGTTTACAGTCTCGTCACTTGTACAATCCCATGACACAGACTGCTAGCATCTGATTTTACAGACCGCGCTGAAGTGAAGGAGCCTGAGTTAGGCCATCCATCCAGTGTGTGTTTACTGTGTCTCTTTGAGCCGGGATACACTGTGGTTTGCTGATCCACGTGATCGTGAGGTCATGTCTTTAATTCCTGTTGCCTCAACACTCGTAGCAAAGTACTAACGAGAGCAGGCTGACCCTGCCACCCGTTCTGCCTGCCAGCCCCAAATAGCAAGTAGAGTGTGAACACTTGAAGCTATGCAGGGCTACTTGGCTCAGTGACATGTAGGAAGAGAGGAGGTAGACCTGCAGGTGTGGAAAGACAGGTTCTATGTCATTGGCAGTGGCCAGGGCAATGATATGTTTCAATGTATTGCTCTCTGCTGGCTTAGGAAATTACACAAAACCTTCCCAAACATGTTTCTTGGCATTCTTTTAGGCTGGGCTAGAATCCAGGGCCTGCACTTGTGTGAGCTACACCTCCATCCCATTTAACATGGGTTTTTGAAAGTTCCACCTCCTAGCCCTTGATTCTCTACTCTGAACCTCTTCATGCCTGCCAGGCTCTGTCCTGCTGGGGAATGAATGCATTTGCCTTGCTGCTTTCTGTCAAAGGCCCTACACCCGAGCTTTTCACTGCTGGGCTCCTCAACCCCTAACCTGCTACACCCTTCACTAATGCCTTGCTGGTCTTCACAGAGCAGGGGATTGCCTATCCTGATTATCTCATGAGCATCTTCCCATGGTCCCAATGTCTATAGGGGTCCAAAATGCTGCCTGTGGCCCACATGGGTCCCAAGAAAGCTGTGAATGTGGCTCAATACAAAATCATGGGCCTGCTTAAAACATGGTTGTTTTGCAAATTTTTTTCTAAGCCATTTTCTAATTAAGCCATTCTCAGGCATGAAGCTGGTAGATGGCCAGGCTGTGTTACAGCATCAAGAGTTGGACACGCCTGGGCACTTGATCTTGGTTTATAGGGTTACATTTTCTCAAGCAGTCAGAGATTTCCTTTAAGGGCAGACACTCCTTTTTGTTTTGCTCATTAAAGAACATTTTGTTTATTTACAGATGTAGAGCTAAAAGTGGATTTACTAAGTGAAATGAATGAAAGAACAAATGAATACGTACATGACGTTGAGATGTAACTATTAGAGCAGGCACCTAGGCCAGTTAGAAGAAGCTAAGATCCCACATCTACCTGTGGCTTCTTGCCACTGTCTCCCTAACATACAGCTATGCTTCTAAAATTTAATGTTGATGCCAGTCATGTGAGCCTCTCGTTACAGCTCAGCTTTAGATTCCGTAAACTTGGCAGAGAACCCCAACGTCTGCATGTCTCACAAGCTCCCCAGTGCTGTTGAGGCTGCCGGCTCAAGGTCCACACTTTGAGCTCTAGAAGTCTAAGTGATACAATAAAGTTGCAGGAGTATATTAGCTCAGGGTGATATAGCCAACCATTTTTTTCTGGCTATAAAGAGCAGAAAGCCCAGCTCAGCCTGGCTTACTTTAGTCTAATGTAATGGCTACATAGCCTAATGCCTACAGTCCCACTTCCCCAGAGGCTGAAAAGAGTGGAGCACTTCAGCTCATGACCTGGAGCTGGACCTGGGCAATATTATAAACCGGCTTAATTTACAAGTTAGTTCCTGGGTTGGGTGTGGTTTGCATGCCTTTAATGGACACACTGGGAGTAGTGGGGCAGAGGCAGGTGGGTCTCTGAGTTTGAGGCTAGTCTGGTCTACAGCGTGAGTTCCAGGACTACATAAAGGGGGACTGTACAAAAAAAAGTGAGTTTCTTAACATCTTATCCCATGTAACCCAAGTTGGTCAAATTAATTAAGAGATGGTTTATTCTCTTGATGGCTGAGGGAACAGAAAATTCCTTTTCTGCCAGATGACACCAAACGGAGCAATAACTGCTTTAAAAAGATGCAGCCATTTTGCTGCTGTCAAGAGAGTCAACCGAGGGACGAAATGGGTGTTCAAAGATGACCAGGTGACAGAGTCAGTGCCGAACCTTGACTAAATCCTGTCTGCATTCCATCATGTCAGTCTTCTTCAGACACATGAGAAAAGCGAATTGTCTTTATGGTCTGCTTTTTGTTGTTGTTGCTGCTGCTGTTTTGTTTTATTTTTTAAAAACATAGTCTTACTCTGTAGGCCCATAGACCAGGTTGACCTTGAACTTGCAGCAATATGCTTGACTCAGCAGCTCAAGGACTTGGATTATAGGTGCAAACCTGAGCACCTGTCTTTTTTTTTTAAATTAATTTAATTTATAGAGTCTTGCTATTAAGTCCAGACTCAGCTTGAAGTTGTGCTCTCCCAACTATTAGTTTTCTAGGCCTGGCTTAGAGACATTCTTTTGTAGGGAAAAGAATTACTACCAATACCAGTGGGATAATACTAAATATTTTACAATAAGAACAAACTCCAAACAAAATAGCACTCAGAACAAAATGTTCAAGCATGAGGACCTGAATTCAATGTAAAAATAGCACTTACGTAAAAACAGTTCGGGTCTGGTATCACACACTTGCAGTCCCAGCATGGGGAGGCAGAAACAGGCTCCCCTCCCTAAGGCTCACTGACCAGCCAGACTATTTAGTGAGTTCGAGGCAATGAGAGACCTTGTCCCAAAACACAAGGCGGATGGCCCCTGAGGAGTGATGATCGATGCCCACTTCCCCCATAAATCCACGATTTATTTATAGATAATTCTGGAACACTGGTAGGTGAACATGACGTAGAACAGACCCCCCCAAGCTTTAGTGAATCTGAGCGTTAACGTGCATACTTGTTTAAAACGGAAGTAACCTGAGCCTCATACGGAAGGGTTGTGTAGCCGGGCAGATGCTGATGTTCATTCTGACAAGGCTTCTTGAGATGTAGGTGTTCCTCGGAATACACTGCTAACCACGCTTCAGAAAGCACAACTTAGAAGCAGTGCTGCGCTGTCAGGTTTGAGCCTAGGTGAAGTCCAGAAATAGCTTCAGGAGAGGCACCATCCAGAGCCAGGAACACATCTCCTGGTGGAATTCCAGGCCCCAGCAGTGGGCGGGGAGATATTTTGGGCTGCACTGCTGCGGCCCTTGCAGCTCCTTGAATCTCGCTGTGGTGGGTCTTGGGAAGCCGAATGCGAGCCCCAGCTGCTTTCTGATCTTGTCTCCTCTGAGGAAAGCTGGTCTGAAAACAAGGTTACTGTTTCCAAGGTGCTGAAGGAGCTTTGGGGTTTTATTGACATTCGTTTTTATAGCTCTGAGGAGGTTATTTCTATCCTTTCTGTCAGTAATGTGAGATAAGTTGGAGAGAAAATGAGATTTCCCCCAGGAGTGTGCCGTTTAGCCAAGTCCCGTAATGTCATTGTGAAATCCGAAGAGATTTATGGAGCCGGTCTGAGGGGCACCCTCGGAAGCTCCATGTTGGGTCTATCAGTCCTCACAGCAGGGTCTAGATGTGAAACTGGGAGCTAAAGTCAAGCGAGAGCTCACAGTCCTCACCGACTCCCCCAAACCCTGGAGACCCTGGGTCCCCAAGGAGAGAGAGAGAGAGAGAGAGAGAGAGAGAGAGAGAGAGAGAGAGAGAGAGAGAGATGGTGCTGCAAATAGACCCACCTTGCAGCAGCTTCAGCAGAGAGCTGCCTGGAGCCTGTTCTCCTGGCTGCTGGCATTGTTTTGGCAGAACCGACCCTTAAAATAGCACAGCCTGGGATGCCTTCTGCTTCGGGTTTCTACAGGGTTATGCCCTGTGTGTGTGGTTCTTCCGGACTTACTGTCGCCTTGGAAGAGGCCACATTTGGAAGAGAAGGAAAACAAAAGATGTGGGGCTTTGAAGACACAGCATAGTGTTTAAATTCCGCCTCTGTGTCTTCCTGGCTTTGTTTGCTCTGGACAGCCACTCAACCCTTGCTTAGAATGCCAAGTGCTTCAAACATGTCTATAAAATGGAGACAGTCTAAAAATCTAAAAATCTGTGGAGTCTAAGGGTGAAACCAGCTCTCTCATAAAGAATGGTATGGGTTCCTTCTGTATACACAGACTGAATTCTCTTTAATGCTATTTATGACTTGGCTATCTCAGTAGGTTTTTTTTTGTTTTTGTTTCTTGTTTGTTCTTTTCTCTCTCTCTCTTTTTTTTTTGAGACAAAGTGTCACTATGAAATTCTTGCTGGCTTTGGACTCACAGAGATTAACCTTCCCTTCGTCTTGAGTGCCATGATTAAAGGCATGCACCATTCCCACACCTGGCATGTGTTGGGCGTTTTGACATAGCTCTTCATTCTTGGCATATCCTAGGCAGTACTGGAAATACAGTTACCTCACCATTTCTTTTCTAGTCTTTGATTGATGGCTGGCTGTCTCCTCAGAAATTCCCAGCAGAGCTGATGTCTGTTTTTCCTACCTATGTGCCTTTACTTTTCAGCTCGTACACCTACTCATTAAGTATTCCTCGAGTAAATGGACAAATGAATGAATGAGAAATATATCCAAGTTACCACAAGTTTTGAGAATGCCTTCTTTTAGAATTAGGAATTATCTGTTTGCAAGAAACCAAAGGCCAACCAAACTAATATGAACTGAAAGCGATAATCAGGTCTGGAAGTGTAGCCAGGTCTCAACGGACTATATGCAAACCAAAAACTCAGCACATTCAGATTAGCAAATTTGCTTGCTCAACCTCTCTCTCCCCCCTCCCCTCTTCTCTTCCTGCCTCCCCCTTCCTTTCTGAAGTTAGTTTTGGCCTCTTTAGCCTCAGATAATCTCCCGTCTCTGATCTTATCTGAGGTCAGATCACCTCAGCCTGTCCTTGAACACACAGAGATTGTTTTACCATTAATATCACCTTCATCATCATCACTATTTGTGGTGCTGAGAATCCATCTTGGAGTTTTATAGAGTCCTGGTATTAGTTTCTTTTATGTAATTGTAACATAAGTGCTAGAGGAAAGTTTGCCATGGAGCCTCTGTTTCAGAGGACTCAGTTGATAGTCTTACTAGGACCTCTTGGTTTGGGGCCTGTGGAGAGGCACAACATCATGGCAGCAGAAACATGTTGGCGAGGAGGTTCTTTACCCCATGGCAGACAGGGAGAAGAGAGAGCAACAGGAATGGGGTCATGGACAAGATATGCTGAAGGGCCCATCTTCTGTATTTTTAGTTGTGAGCCTAGCCTTTCACGGCTGAGCCATCTTCCCAGCCCCACTTCAAGGTTCATTTATGTATTTCATGTGTATATGGTGTTTTGTCTGCATGTACATCAGTACATCAGAAGAAGGCACTGGATCTCATGGAACTATAGTTATAGATGGCTGTGAGCCACCATGTGGTTGCTGGGAATTGAACTCAGTACATCTGGAAGAGCAGCCAGTGCTCTTAACCACTGAGCCATCTCTCCAGCCCTGAAGGACCCATCTCTATCTACTTTGTGGCAGTTTAAATGTTTGGCCCCTACTTAGTAACACTATTTGGAAAGGACGAAAAGGCGTGGCCTTTTTGGATGGGTGTGTCATTAAGGGTAAGCTTTGAGGTTATAAAAGCCTGTACTATTGCCAGCTAATTCTTTCTTACTTTGCCTCCAAATTTCAGATCGGGATGTAGGTTCTTGGCTATAGCTGCAGTATCATACCTGGCTCCCTGTTGCCACTCTCTCCATCATGGTGGTCAAAGGTGTACCCTCTGAAACTGTCATAGAGCCTCCAATTTAATACTTTCTTTTATAAGTTGCTTTAGTCATGGAGTCTCTTCACAGCAATGGGGAAGTAACCAAGACATACTTTCTCCAGCTAAGGCCTACTTTCCAAAGTTTCTACCTCCTCTAAAAATATCTCCAGCAGCTAGGGACCAGGCATTAGCACATAGACCCATGGGGGATTTCATATCAAACCACTAGCAGTCTCCAAGCCCCTAACACACACTTTTAGGAAACAACAGAGATCTTAGTTTAACTGATGAGTAAATATCAGGTCCAACGAGACATGCTGAAGGAGTGAGAAGGAATCCCTATGGTTCTCCCCACTCCACTGTTCAGGGCCCCAGAAGCAGGTGCTCAGTGGGAGAACTGAAGCTGGGATGTGATCATTACCAAGCCTTGTCTATAACGTTGACAATGTGCTGTGCTCTGGACAACCATTCATCCACCCAGTGATTGGTGAGTGAAATTAATTACTAATTTATTGCAGACATTTTCCCAATGTCTACTATGCCTTTTGTGCCAGGCAGTTTCCCATGTGCCAAAATAAAACAGTATAAGGAAGACAGGCAAGTACCCTCACCTTCTGGGACCTTCTACCTGCAATATAGACACCCCAACATTCTAGCAAACAACTTCATGGGCATAGTAGCTTCAGAGTGATAAATGTGTAGAAGCTACCAACATGACATAAGATGATGGGACCACAGCTGGAAAGGTTAACTTTGGATTGTCATTTTAGGAAGTTTTTGATATTGACCAAATGTAGAACCCTGGTTATTTCTTATATTTCCCCTATATGTCAGGATGATTGGAGGCAAAGGAGCTATGGTGGTATTAGAAAAAGGACAAACAGGCCATTCAGTCACCCTTTGTGACCCTCTTTTGGAACCTTTTGAAGCTGAGTAGCTCAAAGACATACCATCTTCCTAGAGTAATAGTCTCTTTTTGCTTTAGTCTCTAACACCGCTTCAGATGGAGAGTTCAGCTATTGCATGAAGGGGAGCTCATCCATGTACCCCAATTTCAGACCTCTTGAGCTTTTCCTGACAGTGTTCCATAGAGAATACTGCAGCCACTCCTAAGTAAGATGGCAGAGCAGGGACCATTTCCCTGTGATTCAGTGAACTCAGGCTTCTCTAGAAGAACAGGGATGATAGAATGATTGACTATATGCTAAAAAGAGGGATTTATTACATTGGATTATACAATAGGACCTGGATCGTCCAACAATGTGCAAGCCGGAGAGGCCAAGAAACTCATGGCTGCTCAATCTATGAGGATGGATATCTCTGTAGCCTCAATACGGCTCCAAAGGCCCGGAGAATTTCTGCAAAGTCACTGGTCTGTGACCACTTCATGCCTTCAAAACCAGTACCATCTGGGAAACTCTTCTACTACCAATCCAGCTGCCAACAGGAGGTAAAATCTTGGTCATTTATGGAACACAGCTTCTGCATGCTGACCCTCAGGAAACACTTCCTAAAAGACTTTACCTCAGTGGTGTTGCCCTCTTCTTAATCACAGCTGATTCTTCAACCCCAGCTGACTTGCATCAATCGTCCCAGAAAAATAATGTTTCCACTCTAGTGGTTCTGGTATCTTGTTAATCACAGCCAGTTCTTCAGTCCCAGCTAACTAGAACCACAGATTCTTACCTCAAAAGGCCCAGTGGAGTCTTTGCTTCCCTCTGAAACTTCTCAAGCCAGGCCTCCATCATCTGTACTGCTCTTAAGCATCTTATTTTCCATGCACCTAGAGGACAGTTCCCTGAGTTCGCAAATCAATGACTTTTCTAGGCCAAAGCTCCAAAGTCCTTCCACGATAGTCCCCAAACAACATGGTTAAATCTGCCACAACAGTACCCACTGTTCTGATACCAACTTGTCTTAGGGTGACCATTGCTGTGATGAAACACCATGATTGAAGTAACTTGGAGAGGAAAGAGTTTAGTTGGCTTACACTTCTACATCCTAATTCATCATTGAAGGAAGTCAGGACAGGAACTCAACCAGGGCAGAAATCCAGGGCAGCAGGAGCTGGTACAGAGGCCATGGAGCACTTCGGCTGCAAAAGATAACAGTCTTGCTGAAGGAAGTTTGCACTGGGGTGTGTGTGGCATATTTGAGAATTTATAGGCTTTCCCCATTTCCAGTTTACTCTCTGCTTCCTGTTTGCTGCTGAAGATGTTCTTTCTCAGCTTTCTGATCCGGCCACAGGGCCTGCCATTTGCTGCCATGCTTCCCTGCCAATGAACACTTATCTCTCTAGAACCGTGAGCCAAAATAAACTCCCTCTTCCTAAGTTGCCTTTGTCATGGCGTTTTGTCAGAGAAACAAAATAGTAACTACTACACCCTGAAAACCTTATAACAGGTAAAACCGCAAGTTAAGGATCTCGTATACAGAGCCAACACTGTCTGAGATAATCAGGGTTATTGAAAAGTAAAGAAATAAATCAACCAATGACCTAATGCCAGCTATTCAGTTCTCAACACAAATCCACAAGTAACATGAAAAGCCAGCATTAAGTCCTCCATAAATTTCCAGTTCCACAGCAACAGCCTCCATTGAGAATGAAGTAAATGAAACCCAGACAAATAACTCAGAAAAATGACTTCACGTATATTCAGAGAAATGAATTTCAAAATAATAGAGACAGGTGAAATAAGTAAGGAAGTCAAAAGGTATAAAAGAAATATTATAAAGAGACAGAAATACTGAAGAAAACCAAATGAAAATACTGGAAATAAAAAGAACAATAAAATACAAAGCTCAATTGAAAGCTTCATGAATATAATAGATCAAGAAAAGAACAGAATATCAGAACTCGAAGATATGGTGGAGGAATTTGAGCAATTTGACAAGGACAAAAATAATAAGGTTGTAAGTGAGATTTCCAAGATATACGAGATACAATAAAAAGGCCAAATATAAGAATTGTGGACATAAAAAAAATTAATGCTTTTATTCCAAAAGTATAGAAAACATTTTCAGAAAAAAACAAAAGCAGAAAATTTCTCCAAATTAGAGAAGAGATGCCAATCCAGATGTAGAAGTCATTTAGAACACCATATAGATAAGACCAAATAAATAAATAAATAAATAAATCCTCTCATTATATTACACTTCAACCACTAGAAATACAGAACAAAGTATTAGGTCTCAAAGAGAAACTTCAAGACACATATTAAGGCGGGACCATCAGAATAATAGCAGATTTCTCAACAGAAACTTTGAAAGCCAGGAGGGCTTGGAATGACCTGTGTTCTTAAAGACGATTGCCTCACCATACTACAAACCCAGTAAAGCTATTATAATTAAGAAAGAAAAACTGTCCATTAAAATAAAATGTGCTAAAGGAATTCATTACCACTAAGTGAGCTCTGCAGAACATTTCTGAAGGAGTGCTTTAGACTGAGGACAATGACAAAGACATCCATGAATCCAGGAAAAAGAATAGATCATGCTAAAATAATAGTTAAGATAAGAATAGAAAAATACCAAATACTAAAAAAATCACCAAAATGTCAAAAATTACCACATACCTTTCCATATTAACTCTGAATATCAATGGTCTCAATGCTCCAATCAAAGACACAGATGACTATATTAGGGAAAAAAAGCAGGAATCATATATTTATTGTGTCCATGAAACACACTTCACTGTCAGAGACAGCAGCAACCTTTGAGTGGAAGGATGAAAGCAGGTATTCCAAGGAAACAGATTCTGGGAACAAGCAGTTTCCCTGTTCTAATATCTGACAAAACCTCGAATTAAAAAAAATCAGAAGAAATAAAGAAGACCACTACATACTGACAGATCCAACCATCAGGTGGATCTGGCAATTCTAAACCTACATCCACCCAACATGGGAGCATTAGACTTCATAAAATACTGCTAAGTGTAAAGTCACAGATAAACCAAAACACAGTGGCAGTGGGTAACTTCTATGCTCTCATGAAATAATAGGCCATCCCCCCCCCCATGGAGAAACGTCTGAATCAAATGACATCATAGACAAAATATGGCAGCCAAACACTGCAGAATACATTCTTTTCAGAAACCCATGGTACCTTCTCTAGACTAGGCCACAGATTAGAACAGAAAGCAAGTCTTAGCAAGAAGAAAAAAGTTGAATAGTCCTGTCACAGTGGAATAAAAGCACAAATAAATAGCAAGAGAAACTCAGAGCATATATGAACGCACGGAGATTAAGCAGCATATTGTTGGATCTGTGGATTTAATCATGGAAGACATTAAAAAAAAATCAGTAGATGTTAATGAAGATAAAAACACGCACACCAAAACCTATGGGACACAAGGAAAGCAGTTCTAAGAGGAAAGTTGATAGTTGTAAATATTTACATTAAAAAAGTCAGATCTCAAATAAATAATTGAATGATGTACTTAAAGCCTTGTAAAAACAAGATTATCTTAAAGTCAGATGGAAATAGCTATGGTCACGGCAGAAATTAATGAAGTAGAAACTATAACAACAAAAAGAATTAGTGAAACAAATTCTTTGAAAAGATAAATAATATAACAGACTGTTAGACTAGCTGTTGGGTAGTTTGGGTGAAAACTGTCCACCATAGGCCTATGTGACTGAATAATTGGTCCTCGGTTGGTGTTACTGTTTGGTGTTACTATTTTAGACTCTTTAGAAGATGCCGACTTCCTGAAGAAAGAAAATTACGGGGAGGGATTTGAGTGTTTACAGACTGGCCCTACTTTCTATTCTCTCTCTCTACTTCCTGTGTATGGATAAAGATGTGATCAGCTGTCTTCTTGCTCCTACTGAGGCAGGGGTGCCTGGGCTGTGTAAGCCAGTGGAAGCAAGCCAGCAAGCAGCACTCCTTCCTGGCTCCTGCCCTGAGTTCCCTCAGCGATGGTCTCTGACCAAGAAGTACAGGCTAAATAAGCTGTTTCTTCCTCAAGTCACTTTTGGTCAGAGTATTTTATCACAACAACAGAAGCCAAACTGTTGTGGAGAACATGGAGAAGAAAGTCACCATGATCAAGTCAGGTTTATTTTACAAACCCAGGGATGGTTCAAAATATGCCAGTCAATAAATAGAAATACCACAGAAGTGAACCCGAGTACAGAAATTACATGATCATCTCAACAGACAAGAAAGGGTTTTTGAAAAATTCAACATTCCTTTAAAGCCTTGAAAAAGATGAGACTAGAGGGAATTTATCTCAACATAATAAAAACTACATATAACAAGCCTATAGCCAATGCTATACTACATGAAGAAAAAAAATTCAGTAAAATCATGAAAAAGACAAGTGTGTCTACTTTCTCTGCTGGAAGTGTTAGCTACAGCAAAGAGACAAGATAAATGAAGGTGATTGAAATAGGAAAGGAAGAAGTCAAAATGTCCATATGAGTAGCTGATATAGTTCTTTCTATACATCAGAGAACCTAAAGATGCCACATGAAAACTCATGGAACTGAGAAACGGTTTTAACAAATTTTAAGATGCAAAAATGAGTAGGCCTGCATATTGTAATTAAAAAAAAAAAACACGCTGAAGAAGAAGTTAGGGAAATACTCCCGTTCACAACAGCTTTTTTAAAGCTTGCAATAAATATAACCAAACAAGTAAAAGACCTCCAAAATGAAAATTTTAAAGCACACAAGAAAAAAATTGAACAAGACAGTACAAGATGGGAAAAAAAACTTCTATGCTCATAAATTCGTAGGATTAGGATTTTGAAAATGGCTATCTTATTAGAAGCAAGATACAAATTCAATGAAATTCTTGTGAGAATTCCAGTGCTGTTCTCCCAGAAAAAAAAAAAAGTTAACCTTAATATTATTTTTGAAGTACAAAAGATACTCTATAGCTGAAGCAGTCCTGAGAAAAAGGAAAAATGAGACAACAGCATGCCTGATGTCAAGTTATATTGCAGAGCCAGAGTAATGAAATAATCATGGTACTGGCACAAAACAGACATCTAGATCAGCGGAACAGAAGCAAACATCTACATACCTGAACTTTGTCAAAGATGCCAAAAATACACATTGGCAAAATGACAGCCTCTTCAACACATGTTGCTTGGAAAACCGGTACCTTAACCGCCCCCCCCCCCCAACACACACACACACACACACACCAAAATCAACTGTGAATGAATCAAACACCTTAACACAAGATCAGAAACTGTTAGAGTAAAAAGTAGGAAAAACACTTTAAGATATAGGCACAGGTAAGGACTTTCCGAATAGGGCTCCTGTTATCCAGGAAGCAAGGTGTTTTAATTTCCTTTCTATTGTTGAGCAAAGAAACCAAGGGAAGGAGAGGGTTTATTTCAGCTTACAGGTTATGGTCCATCAGGGGTGAGAACTCAAGGAGGGACTTGCCGCAGAAACAATGGAGGAAGGCTGCTTGCTGGCTTATTTGGGGGTTCATGCCTAGCTGGCTTCTTACACAGCCCAAGACCTCCTGGCTAGAGATGGTACAGCCTGCAGCATACTGGGACTTCCCAAGTCAATTAGCAATCAAGATGGTGTTCTACAGACATTCTCCCAGTTCAACGTGATTTGGGGAAGCTCTTAATTGAGACTTCCTTCTCAAGTGACTCTAGGCTCTGTCAAGTTGACAGTTAAATCTAACTAAGACCTAAGGCCATCAGCTGACAATTGCTCCCTCATGAATTTAAAAAGCTTCTGTCTAACAAAGTAAACAGTGAATCAAGTGAAGAAACAAACTGCAGGATGGGATGAAATCTCTGTCAGCTGTACATATGGCAGAGAATTCATATCTAGGATATACAAGGAACTTAAAAAATAAACAATAAGAAAAATTATTCAATTAAAAGTTAGCTAATGAACTGAACATATGGTTCAAAAAGTGGATAAATTATTAGACACACATGACCCACAAAATTTAAATGAAAAATGTATAAACAACTTTAGTTTAGCCATAACAAGCAATGAAATGAAAGCAATATCCCTACAAAGAAAATCTCCAGACTGGATGGATCACTGTCCAATTTTGCCAGATCTTCAAGGAAGAGCTAACACAACATTCTCCAAAATAGAAATAGAAAGGGAAACATAAAGAAAAACAAGAAAGGCAGAGAGCATCACTAAACTCATGAAGCCTATATTACCTTGAGACCAAATTCAGGGCAAACAAAGATGATCATAGAATAATTTTTCTGATCAACAGAGGTGCAACAATATTCAATAAAATACCTGAAAATTGCATTCAGGAACTGTATCAACTGACAATATGACCACTCCATGGTGTGGTTAAAGGGGAGGTCTTTATTGTAGGTATTGGAGAGACAGACCAGCCAGAGGCATCTGAAAGAGTCCAGAGCAGAGAGAGAATATGGCTAGTAGCCTGGACATGCACAGTTGAGAAGCAGGAGCAGAGAACAGATGGAGAGAGGGGGAAGAGATAAGAGTGAGAGATGAAGATAGAGGACCAAGAGAGCATAGAGCCAAAATAGCAGGGTTACAAAGAGAATGAATATCTAGGGAAAGGAAACCCAGGAGCTGGAGGATTTTAGTGGTGGGTAAGGTGAGGGGAGAGCTGAGAAGAGCCAAAATGCCAGCATGGACTCTGAAATGTGTAATGGGTACCTGTGAAACTATGGGAGACTAGGGCCAGCATGTGCTTTGGTATGCTAATAGCCACCACAGATAACCATTTGTCCCTTCTGTCAGTAATAACAGAAATGGCTTCTTTTGGTAGAGGCGAACCAGTTTTACAATTGCCTGAGGAATGCTGGCTTTTGTATAATTGCCAGAATTTTGGGAAACGGAGTATCCTTTGGACCTGACATAAACACACTAAGATCATATGCCATCTCAAAACTGATTTCATTCCAAGGATGCAAGATTGGTTCAATATACATAAATCAATAAATAAAATACAACATACAAATACTTAAGGTCAGAAATCACATGATCACCACAGTTGGTAATAAAAGGCCTCAGTGAAGTACAATGTCCATTCACAGTAAAAGCTCTGAAGAGTCTAGGAATAGAAGAAATATCTCAACACAATAAGGCTATACATAATAAATCACATAGATTATATCAACAACACTCATTATACTAAATGGAAAAAACTGAAAGCATTTCCTCTTAAATAAGGAATGGGGCAAGGGTGCACCTATCTTATCTTATATAATAATGCTCAAAACCTTAGCCAAAGCAATAAGACAAAAGAAAAATATAAGTAGAAAAGGAAGAAAAGTTACCCATATTTGCAGATTACATGATTTTAAACTTAGAAGCCTATCAGGTCCAAAGGAAACTCTAATTCATCAAACTACAAAAGACAGTGGAAATACCCCAAAAAATGAGCTCAACTTGGACTATTTGGAGAATTTCTGACAGGTAGATAAGAGCCCGCATTCTTCAGGAACTTAAGAGACTGGTTCCCTCTATAAACAGGAGCCATTTTCCTTAGCTCTCTGGCCAAGGGAGGTACCTATTAGCATATCAAAGCTCATGCTGGCCTCCAGGCTCGGTCAATATCATAAGTACCTGTTACACTTTTCAGAGTCCAAGCTAGCTAGCATCCTAGCATTTCCCAAATCCTCCTAAACTTCTAAACTCCCACTAGCTCATAGGCTTCCCTCCACCAGCTGCTCATTCTCCTTATAACCCTATTCCAGCTGTCTCTCTTCCTTCCCTTCTCCTCCCCCCTCTTCTCTCTCTCCCTGTCTCTGCTTCTCTCTCCCTTCTCCCCTCTCTTGCTCTCTTGCTTCTCTCAGTATGTTTTCTTTAGTCTCTGTCCCCCGCTATCCTCCCGTCTCACAGATAGCCGTGGCCATGTCCAGTCTGATGGCCTCATTCAGTCTACTTCTTTCTCTCTCTGCTCTGGACTCTTCCAGATGCCTCTGGCTGCTCTCTCTCTCTCTCTTCCTCTCTGTAATAAGAACATTTCGCTTAACCATACCATGAAGCATCAGTTTATACAAGGCCCTAAAGACCTCACAGAAAACTCTTTGATCTAATAAACACTTGAAGAAAACATTAAGAGGATGCAAACTCCACATTAAAAATCCAGTAGCCTGAGGACCATGTTGAGGTTTGTGTTCAGTGCATGTCCATGGTCGGTATTGCCACCGGAAACCATGTGGAAGTCCATGGAAGTGCGCTGCGGGCTGTTTTAGGAAAGAAAGCTTCTTTTGCAGTAGTATTGATAACTTCAGGCTTTTTTGACAGCATCCTCCCCAACCCCACTCCTGCAAAGAAACAGTCCAGGCAGGAAACTATTGAAGAGAGTCATTAAAAACTGTGATAAAGATGCTAAAGGGTAGGTCTTCACAACTGATGGCTTCTGGAGGGGGTGGGATAGGGAAGGTTAACCAGGTGCCAGGGAATATGTGGGCAATACAAACTGGACTGGGTGAATTTTCGTTCTTTTTGGGGGAAAGGTGCAAAAGTGGGAGGGAGAACCCGGGAGGAATGGAAAGTGAGTATAATCAATGTGCATTGTACAAATTCTCAAATAACCAATAGGAATAATTTTGTTGGGTAAAAAATAAATAATAAAGAGCTGATGTTAAAAAAATAAAAAACCATAGTCTTTCTGTGCAGCAATAATGACCTTGTCAAAAGAGAAATCAGGAGGATAAGAACCTATTTACTGTTAATGGCTTCAGAATTTAAAATACTGCCCCCACCTACCTTCAGGCCTAGCTCCAGTTGTATATACAACAAAGGTAATCAAAGAAAATGAGGCTGTCAATTTGAGAGGGAGAGGGAGAGGGCATGGAGGAGTTGGAGGGTGGGGGAGAAATGGATCAAGAGATGCAATTATATTTTAATTAAAATGTTAAAAACAAAACTGAGCTAAACTAAAATACATAGGTAGAAACCTAACCTAACAGAAACTTTAAAATACTGAAGAAATTGAAGAGGACATTAGAAGACACAAAGACCTTTTATGCTCACGGATTAGCAGACTAATTATTGTAAAAAAAAAATTGCTATATTATCAAAAGCAGTCTTTAAATTTAATGTAGCCTCTATCAAAATTTCAATGACATTTTTCATAAAACCAGAAGAAAAAAAAATCCATGTGGTTAAATTTAATTGTCAGCTTGACAGGATTTAGTATCATGTAGGAGACTAGCTTCCGGGCCTGAGTGTGTCTGTGCAGGGGTGTCCAGGGAGGTTTAGCTAAGGTATAAAGAGCCAGTGAGCACTGTGGATGAGGCTCACATCAGCTTTGGGAGGGACTGTGGTTTAGAAGTGGCTCGTCTCTGTTCACCTATGTTGGGAGCTTGGTCCCGGGATGGCAATGTCAGGGGATGGACTCTTAAAAGAGTGAAGCTAGTGGCATGGCCTTAGGCCAATAGTGGTCCAGATCTCAGAGGTCTAGATCTCAGAAGGAATTAAGATATTTGCGGTTAGTTCTTGGGAAAGGATTTGTGACAAAATCCTGGGTTGGTCCTACTCTAACCTGTCTTCCTGTTTTGATAGGACCATCTGTCCTGAGTCCTTACCTTGAGCCTCAGAACCAGGCTGCGCTTTACAAAGTCAGTCTGGCTTAGGTATTAATAATTACATAAATTTTGGAAGTGATATTACTAAAATTTTCGAGATAATCTTTTCCCCCACCAATTGGCAAACTCTGGAACTATGTATACAGAGGCCCCTGTGCAAAATGCAGTTGTTTTTTTTTTTCTTTCTCTCTCCTTCTAGCTTGATGATTGTAAGTAGCTTTGACCCTAGAGAAGATAAGAATGAAATAAACATTCATGACCTTTTTAAATCCTCGATTTTTTTCACCCAAGCCTGATGGTTCTCATTAGTTCTATAGACTGGAAGGAAATAGATTTTGTGCCGTGTAAATTATTCTGAGTTCACGGTCTTGAGCAGGAAATCAGAGTCAGCTCCTCAGAGGTGTTCTGGCGAGCCAGTTAGCATGAGCCCTTTGCTGATGAACATAAAACATCCTTATGGTGGCTCCTAATGCATTCTCCTCATTCATAATCCACATGTAGGCAGGGTTCCACCATGTCAATCCAAGTCCCGCTCATGGTAATTGGTGTTTAATTTCTGTTTTATTGGCGGGATTACTAAGTCTTATGAGATAATTGTGGCAGTTATTTACTAAGGGAGGATGCTCTGTCCTCCGCTGCTTTTAAGTTAATGAGTCCTTGCAGTAAACAGGGAAGGCTGGAATACACTCCTTCTTGGTGGGATTTAAGCCCTAAGAAACCCGGCCACTGTTTCATCTGAGTTCCACAGTACTCACGGCAAGGCGAGATGAAGAAGATATCTGTCAGGGACTCGTGTGCGCCTGTGAGTGCAGATGAGTGTGTACATGTATACAGAGGCCGGAGGACAGCCTTAGGTGTGGTTCCTTAGGCACTATCTACTTTGTGTTGAGACACAGTCTCTCATTGGCCTGTGATTCACCAGGTGGACTAGGCTGGCTGGTCAGTGAGCCCTAGAGGGGCACCTGTCTTTATCTCTCCAGCCCTGGGGTTACAAGTGCACACCACCACATTTGACTTTTTAAAACCTCAGGGGTGGGGCTTTGAGCTTACCAATTTATGCTTGCAGCATAAGGCCAAATCCATAGCCCACGAGCCCCATTCTAATGCATGGGAAAACTTAAGTCCTAACTTGCTTCACATTCTCTCAATTCAAGCCAAGCCCTCTGCTGCATTCTGAAAGTTTCAGTGATGAAATTTTTAAGGGGGCATTCAAACTATTTTTAATTTAATTTAATATTAATTCATATGGGTATTTTGCCTGCATGTATATCTGTGTATTACTTGCCTGCCTCTGTGCCAGAGGAGATCAGAAGAGACTGTCAGACCCCACAGGAATGGGGTTACAGATGGTTGTGAGCCACCATGTGGTTGCTGGGAATTGAACTTGGGTCCTCTGGAAGAGCAGACAGTGCTCTTATCCTCTGAGCCATCTCTCCAGCCTGATATATCTGTTTGTTTGTTTGTTTGTTTGTTTGTTTGAGACAGGGTTGCTCTTTGTAGCCTTGGCTGTCCTGAACTTGCTTTGTAGACCAGGCTGGCCTCAGAGTTCTGCCTTCCTCTGCCTCCCAAGTGTTGGGATTATAGGCGTCAGCCACCGTACCCTGTTGATATATGATTTTTTTTTTTTTTTTACTTGATTGGTCAGAAACATTATGCCTTCTGCTTTTCTGCCACTTCAAAGAGATAATGAGAAAAATATGGTTCCAAAAGAGAATTCTAGACTCAAAACATTGTCAGAATGACTGATCAGCTGAGTTAAAATAAAATACAGCTCTGTTCAAACAAAATGATCTTTAAGTTCAGATATGGATATGTAGGGGAACACATTTACTCCTAGTATACCTGGCCTCATCCCCTCCAACGTTACAAAATGAATAGTTTTCTGTGTGCAAAAATCTGTGACAGAAATGAAAACTGACATAGCGGGTTAATGTTCTGTTGTGAAAGTCAACGGTAATTGAAGGGAACACTCAGCTGACAAAGTTGATAGACCTGTATATTTGAGAGCTCTTAATTTTCTCTACTCCTAATTGCTCCTCCTGGCTGTTACAACTTTCAATGATTTGTTATCCAAATATCAAATAAGCTGCTCTAGTCTGAATATTATTGAGTAGTCTAAATTACTTAAAGGCTAGATTAAGATTCTATTTTTATTGATAACTTCTCAGATCTTGGGCTTTTTCAACTGTTGTCATTCTATTCTGATTGATGGCTACATAGAAAATGATGACACTTATGTGCATACCTACCCAAATATAAATACACATACACACAGAGAACTGAGCAAAGGGGAGGACAAGTGTCTTATGCTACTGGCTGTCTTGTATCAAGGCTGGCAAATGAGAGAAGTGTGTGGAAGGTCTTCATCTGTTTTCTTTTGCTGTAACAGGCTACCTGAGATGGGATAAATTGTAAGATAAGGAGATTTGTTTTTTATAGTTCAAGAATACTGAAAACACAAGGCCAGCATCTGGTAAGAGATCTCATGTGGAGTCATATTGTGCAGGAAACTGCCCAGTGAGAAAGTGTGCTTGACTGAGACAAAACATCCCTTCCCTCCATTAGGGGCCTTCTTCTGTGGTAATTTCCTTAATCCGTTCACCAAGGCAGGGTCCTTGTGATGTAATCATCTCTTTTTAATATTGACAATGGCATGTTTATTTTAGCATTAGTTTAGGAAAAGTGGGTCTTAGAGAGTGCTTAGAGATTTTTTTTTTTCTTTTTTTGGTGCACACGACCACAGATGCTTACAGAGGCCAGAGGCATCAGATCTCCTTGGAGCTGGAGTTCCAGGCCTGATGTAGGTGCTGGGAGTTTAACTCATGACCTTTGCAAGAACAGTAAGTGTATGATCTTAGCTGCTGCGCCATCTCTCCAGCCCTGAATAGTTCTTTGCTTTGTTTTGTTATTTATTTATTCATTCATTCACTCAAGATAGAGTCTCATTGTGTAGGTGAGGCTTGCCTTAAACCCATGATCCTCCTGCCTCAGCCTCCTGAATTCTGAGATTATAGACACGTGACACAGCTCTGTGATGGACAGCTTTTTGATATGACGTCAAGACTTGAGTTGAGGCTAGAGCCATTAGAAGGCGTGGGCAGGCCCTTGTCTCCTGAAAGGAGCGATGGAACATGTGGAAGAATTTTAAGCTTGAGATCAAGAACTGGATATACATTACCACAATATAAAAAAAGGCTGTGGCTGGGTCTAGCATGTATGGACAGTCAGCTGTCTGCTTGCCTTCCATCCAGATGCCTGGCCTGAGGAGCTGAGGAGAATGGTATTCCTTGCCATGGAGGCAATGTTCTTGTTTTAGTCTTCACAGATAACCCCATTTCACAGCTGATAAAACTAATGCTCAGCAAGATGGAGGCCCTTGCTTTGCCAAACTCACCAGTCTTGCAAGAGGTCAGACTGGATTAGAGCTCTGACCTTTCAGCTCTAACCCCTGGATCTTTCTAGAAAACAAGCCTGGGTTCTGAGCAGTGCCCTGCATTCTCCAGCTTGTCTTCTGAGGATCCCTGCAGCATGTGGTTCTCTGTGGGCTCCTCAGCTCCCTTGTTTAAAATGCTCACTCTTTTCAGGGGAAAGAAACTGTCACTGAGAGGCATTTACTGGCGAGGCCAAGTGAGAAGACCCTCATGGCTTAAAATACAAACTGCAGGCCATTTGCCAGTCACTCAGGAGCCAGCATCTGACAGGATGGAGACTTCTGTTGTCCTTTTAAAAAGAGGCAGGCATGTAGCAGGACTCTCAGGCTATGGCCTTTTTGTTTTTGTGTTTGTATTTTCATTGTTGTTGAGTCCATAGCTACTCTAATGCTCTGTCTTCTGATCTCCCTTTCCCATCCTGTTTTGTAACCTTTTCTAGAAGGCCCCAGCTCCCTGGACTCTGGATACTATTAGCAAGAAGGCAATTATCTCTTCTGTATATACATGTATATAATCACAGCGAGTCTGTGGTCCTCGGGCAGGGATGACTTACTCTGTCCCTCAATAGACCTTTGGAAAATTCTGGAAGCTCTTCTGGTTTTCACATCCTAGGATGGGATGAGGCAACATTTAGGGGTGATGGCTAGGGGTGCTCGTCAAAATCTATAATGCCCAGGACCATCCACAGTGAAAACTCATCTGGCCCCAAGTGTCAATGTTGTTGGGGTTATGAAGTCTTGATTGTAGATAACAAACACTTTGAAGATGCTATGTCGTGCCAGGCCTTTTTTTGTAGAAACAAGGGAGTCTGTATCAAGCAGAACTTTCCCCCCTGGAAGTTTACTCTAAAGAGAAAGTAAACACAGTATTCAGCTGAAAATTGTAAAACATCCAAAGCATATCTTAAATATATTTTAAGTTTCCTTGTGCAATAAAAATTTCCAGTCAGTTGTTAGGGGATTGCTTAACTGGACAACTCAGCAAGGTCGAATTATCTGTGTGACTTTCTACAGAACATTTTTTAAAATTTTCCTAATTGCAAAATAGTTGCCATAACTCCATTCTAATCAGACAAGCCCCACGTCAAAAAAGATGCAAGGATTAAGGAATCTTCTCCAGTGGACTCTTTTCTTCTGATAAAGGAGAAAAGGTCTTTGTAAAGCTCACCGGGGCCCAGCAGCGTTCTTCTATCCAATATACTGGAGGTGACAAGTTCATCAGGGCCTAGAAGCATTCTTCTATTCCACATGTTGGAAGTGAGGCACCTGCTCATTTTTTTACACCCTCAAAGCAAACTTTAGAGCAGTATTACTCCCCCTGAAGTGTTGGGTCAGGGGTCAGGAACTTCTGTAAAAGGCCATGTGACAACCGTTTTATGTGTTATATGGCCTATGTCACACATTTTTAACTTTACAACCTTTAAAATTTGATTTAGTGCATGGGCTGTGCAGAGAGTAAGCCACAATCATGCAGTGCAATTATGCCCTGATGAGAATGGATAGGGATGGTAGCCTCTCCAAGATGGCTGCTCACGAGCCACCTCTCTGGCACACATGTGCTTGTGCAGAGAGGTTTGTTGGACCAACAAACCTCTTCAGTTGGTTTGTTGGACCAACTGAAGTGACAGCATGTGAATGCAGATGGGATCATGAATATCCTGCCACCTTGGCTTCGTGGAAGCCTACTGCTGTTGTAAGGACGGTCACGTGGCCAGTTGAGACACTTGCGTAGTGAGTAGGCACCTGGAGGAAGACTCTTCAGTCAGGGATAAACATCCACTTGGCTACCGCACTAGCTGGTATCCTGACCACAAGCTCCTGAGAAACTCTGAGTCCATCCTCTTGGCTAATCTGCATCTAGGCAGAGCATCTACCAGACAAAGCATGTTTGTTATTTTAATGTCCTTAAATTTGGGTGACTTTCTAAAATGTGGCCAAAAGTAGCTGATGCAAAGGAATTCTTGGGCATTGGGGCTCATGTATGGAGATTTTCAGATACTTGTGAGACAATGAGGAGTGTTGGTGGTGGTGACGCTGGGGGGCAACAGATTGGGATTCAGGAACCCCAGGGATCTTGGGTTCATTTGTTAACTGAGGGCTTTAACTCACTGCTTTTGACTTCCTCTGTGAACCTTGGGATGGAGAAGCTGAAGAATTGTCAGAAAAATAGAACAAGCAAGAATTTTTGTTATTCTCTCTCTCTTTGCCTTTTTTTTTTTTGTAATAGGAAGCTCAGTTCTATTTTCTCAGAAATAGGACCTCTGGCCACTCCCATCAATCTTGAAAGGTTCTGCAACAGTTGGACACAAGTCCAAGGGCGCAACACTAGGCAGAGACTGTGCATGAAGACTGATTCAGGACCAAGGACAGTTGCTGATAGCCCAACCCCTCATGGGATCCACCCCCAACCTACAGAAAATCTGAGGCTTGCATCGCATTTTCTTGCATCCCACATCTGATCTATAAGATCAGAGGAGTTGAACCACGTATTTCAAATTCAGCTCTAATATTTTGTAAGCTCACGATTCCAGGCTGTTTGCACAGTTTCCAAATCCCAAACACCATCAATGTCTGTCAGTGCGGAAGGTCAGTCCTGTCCATCAGATGGACATCATGTTGAAGGCGAGATACTGAACTCATATCAGTTTACCAGGAAAAGGGGTCAAGCAGAGGGTGCTAATTTGATTCCTGTTACTTGGTTACATTCACAGCTGCATGCTATACTTTGCCAAGCCCTGCAGGGGATACAGGACAAAAGTCAGATTTTTTTTTTCTTCTGATGCTTGCAGACTAGAAGGAGAATTACAGGGGCTCCAGTTACTCTCCTTGCTGCCATCACTTTTCTCTAGATCACGTTCTATTTGTCTGCTGCACAAGACTCTCAGACAGAGATCTTGGAACCTCCACTTTGACCTTGGCATGATTTTAATTCATGGTGCTACCCCGCACCACTGAAGTTGTTTTACTGGCACAGAGGGCAGCTGTGATACCTGTGTACAGCTGATGTCAGTGGAGTATTCCTCTCTCCTTCAGTGGACTGGAGCCCGAGCCTTAGTTCTGTCTGGGTTTGGTTAAACTGTTACTCCCATTGCTGCTGACCAAGACTTAAGCCTGTGTGTGACAGTGAACTGTCCATGTTTCTCAGAGGCTTATTGGAAGGGAGATTTCCACTTCTGGTGGTTGATACTGATTGCCCACGTGACAGTTTCTGAAATTATGTAGGAGACAAACCTGTGGGCATGTCTGTGGGGGAATTCTACATTGGGTTCACTGAGGAGAAAAGACCCATCCTACGTGTGGGTGGCATCAGTTGTGGGTCTGGACTGAATTATTAAAAAAAAAAAAAAACAAAACAGAGAAAGTTAGCTGAACATAGCCTTAGTTTCTCTCCACTTTCTAATGCGCACACTATGTGACTAGATTCCTGCTTCCATTCCAGCCACCATGCTGCATTCTTTAACTGTGAGACCAAAAAAAAAACAAAACAAAAAAAAAAAACAAAAACAAAAAAAAAAACCTCCTCCTTTCTTCTTTAAGTTGCCTGTATCAGGCATTTTGTTACAGCAATGAGAAAGGAAAGCAAGGCATCCTTGATCTGGAATCACAGCCTACAAGGTCCCATATGCTATGGCTGCCTGGAGGACGTTGCCTGCGATTAGACTGGGGAGACAGCTCAGCGGAGAAGAGCTTGCTGCACGAGGACCCTTGGATGCCAGCACCTGCATGAAAAGCTGGGTATGGCTGTATGCACAGGCCCATAACCGGGATACTCTGGGGAGGAGAGACAGGAGAATCACCAGGGCTTGATGGGCACCTGCCTAGCCCCAGGCTTAGTGGCAAACTGCTCAAAGGCAGACTGGGGAGTGACTAAAGCAGGGTACCCAGCGTTTTCTGCTGGCCTCCATGCCTGCAGACTCACACACATGCATATCACACACACACAGACACACACATGCACACAAGCACACATGCAAAGGAAGTCATTCGCTGATGCCAGCTTCTTTTTCTAAAATTAAAGTAAGACACAAGGAGGAAACAGGAAAGTTAACAAGAGGGAGTAATGTAAGCGATGTAGACATTTTGGCCTCTGTACCGAGTCAGGCTTAAATGTTCCCTACTTTGTATGAGCCTACTTTTTATGACCCTGCATGTTTCAGACACGCTTATTTCATTTACAACCTAGAGGGATCCTAATACCTGACTACCTGAGCTATTAGGAGGCTGAAGCAAAATAAGATTTTGAAAGTGCCTTGTTGAATACTATACAAAAGCCAAAGTAATGTCCCCTAGGTGTTAACCCTTTAGTCTCCCCATATAGGCCTACCCTGTAGCCCCAGTGCCCCGATGGTGGGCAAACCCATCAGTTTTTCTTCCTTGATTCGAAGCTAATGCATTTCACCTATCACAGTTTTCAGAAATTTAAATAATAAGCTGGAAAGACCTCTGCACCCTCTCGGTATGGCTTACAACATACAGCTGCTCAGTATTAAGTGCAGCCAGCTTTCCGCGCTGCTTTCTGACCGGGGCCTTAAGGGATGTCCTGCTCTTTCATGTTGGTTTCAACAGCAGAGGCCTAGCTGCTGTCTGCAGGGAGGCCGATCCGCCATCCTCCACCGTTGGTTTCTTGGGCACAGAGAGAAACCTATTTCAGCCACATTCCCGAAATTCCAAGGCAGGACAAACAGTTTTGCAATCAGCTTCTTTCTTTTTGGATGCCTGGGGAGTCTTGCCAGTCTAAAAGCATTTGAAGGGAGCGAGTGTCCCTTATCCTCGGAACCACAGTCATTCATGATTTTCACTTTTTTCCCCAAACCTGAACTATGTTGTTGGATGCACAGGACTTGAACCTTTCCCCACAAGGTGGTGTTTGCTGGACTATGACAGCACAGATATCATCTGTGTCTTACACAAAGGCAGGGGCTGAGGTGGGGCTCAAAGTCTGTTACAGAAGCTTCCTGTTGAAGAGTTGTTTGCAACCTTTAGGAAACCACTTTGCAACTCCTACTAGCAGACCTGTAACCCTCAGAGATGATTTTTCTAGAGTATTTAAATTAAAAAAAAAAAATACAGACCTGCAGCTCAGTCTCCATGTGGATCTCTGAGTGAGGGCAGCAGGGGCTGCCTCTATCATGAACTCAGTTGACTGCTCTCTGCTCGCTCGCCCCTGATGATACAGCCTTGCCAGGCCACGGAGGAAGAGGATCCAGGCAGTCCTGATGAGACTCAGCAAGCTATGGGCAGATGGCAATAGTGGAGAACTCCCCTTTTTCAGTCGACTAAGGGGAAGGCAATGAGGGGAAGAGGAAGGGAGGGTGGGACTTTCGGGAGTTGAGGGATAGGGCTTCAGTCAGGATATATAATGAATAAATTGTGAAGAAAACAAATTTAAAAACAGAGACTCTTTCTTACATTTGTTTATCTGTTTTTGCCACAGGGCCTCTTGTAGCCCAAGCTGACCTCAAACTTTATACGTAGCCAAAGATGACCTTGAACTCTGTATGCTCCTGCCACCAGCTGCCAGGTTCTGGGATTATAGATTGTGCACTATCATCTCTGGCTTTTTAAAAACTTTTGTTTTGGGTCTCCTTTACTATCACCAGAGTCTATTCTTAAAGACTTTCATGTGCTCACTAAGTCATTACTGGTGCTCACTCAGAGTTTACATCCAGACATCTTAATATCACTCAAATTTAAGACCCGGTGCATTCTAGAGCTACTGAGGCCTCGTGTTGCATATTAATTTACCATGCACGAACTGGGCCGCTTCTGTTCCTCATTTAGATCAAATTCATTACCTACTGAGGTCTTTACACATTCCGTTGCCTCTGGCTTAGGATACAGGCCTTCTCCACCCGCCCCCCACCCCCTTCATAAAGCTGATTTTATCTTGCAATTTAGATCCCAACTCAAATGACTCCCAAGGGCATTCCTTGTGCTACACCAACTAAAATAGCTCCTAAGTCACCCTCGGTTACCCAGAATTATAGTTCCATGACAGCAGGAGTCCTACTGTGTTCATATTAAAATGACCACCTCTTACAATCTGTGCTGCGCATTTGATAAGAACTTGCTGGATGAAAACCATGCCTGGCTTCCATGTGCCGGTGGGTATTGGAGGCAGGTTACATAAATAACTTAGAATGTGTTTCTCCTTTGGCTAAAAAAATGATTGCAGATTATTGTTGTTGTTGTTTGCTTGTTTCAGACTCGCTAATTGTGATGGCTAATCTTGGTTGTCAGCTAGATTACATCTGGTATCAACTAAAACCCAAGCAGTGAGCTGGGCATGCCACTGAGGGATTTTCTTCATAGGATCATTTGAAGTTGGAAGACTCACCCTAAATCTGGGGCACATCTTCTGGTGGCAGCCTCTATAAAAGGACGTGGAAGACGGAAGCTGTTGCTTTTTGCACTCTTGCTGGCATGTTCATCTATCCTGCTGTTAAGGCATCTTTGGAATTCCAAGTTAGACTAAAGAATGGCTGAGACATCCCGCCTTTCTGTCAAGAGACAGCCATTGTTGGACTGCCTGGACAATAGCCTATAAGCTATTCTAACGAATCTCCTTTTAGTGTGTGTGCACTTGTGTGCATGCCTTCGTATATGTGTGTGTGCTTGTATATGTGTATGTATGTATTTGTTCTATCAGTTCTGTTTCTTTAGAGAATCCCAACTAATACACTAATGGAGAAAGACCAATTCGTCATGTAGCCCATGTCCTCCTGAATTACATATGTATTTTTCTGTGGAGAAGGGCCACAATGTTGCTTATATTCGCAATGGCATGCCCAGCTCTGGCTCAGGCACTTGGGTAGACCGTCCTCACCCTGTAGGCTTCCTAAGCTTCTAAGCAAGTTGTAAATCAAGTTCTGACATTTGCTTGTGGTTTAAGATCAATCCTCCTCCTCTCTCCGTCTTTCCCTCTTTCTCATTTGATTCCCAGAACCTACGCATAAAAACGGAGGCATGCTCTAGGCCAGCAAAACCTTGCCTCCAAAGAAGGTTGATAAGGTGGTGGTACCTGACGAATGATGTCCAAGGTTGTCCTCTGACTGGCAATGTACATGCACATTCGACTATTGTTAGAATAGCTAGCAGCAGAGATATCCCCAATGCAGCCTAGTCCTTAAAGGTATTATGAGAATCTTACTTTCTGTAGACTAGGATGTTGCATGGGTAGGACAAGCTTGGACTGCAAAGGCTTTTAAAAGTTTGTTTTGGTCCTTGGTGACATTGATGGAGAAGTTCTCCCATATGCCAGCAACTACAGTCTCTTCAATCACCTTTCAATAATGGAGTACCACCCCCCACCTTTTCAGTTTTCTTAACTGTGTTCTAGCTCCTCCATTCTCCATCAGAGCATCGACTCCTGACCCAGGCTGTGTACTTTCTTACCAGGCAATTCACGGAGCAGCTGCTGAGGCTGAGGACTCCCAGCAAGGAGCCACACAGAGAATGCTCCTGCTCTCAATGCTACCGTGAAAACACCATTCCCTTCCTTCACCTCCTTTCTGGAATTTTTCTTTTCTGGTTGAGTGTCCTCAGGTCCCTTGTCCTTCCCTAGTTAAGTATTCATGAGAACTCTATGTTAACCAGTGCTGGAAACTCCATCAAATTAGATTAATTCTAAAAAAAAAAACATTTATTGGTTCATTAAACTGAAAATTCTAAGGTAAGTCATCATCAGTCTCAGCTCAGGGCCCTAAGTTACCATGGTAGAGTTGCTGTAGCAGAGTACCTGAGTTCTGTGTATGATGGGAACTTACTGTTTCACAGATCGGAGAAGGTGTGGGCAGAGTCAGCGCTTTTCTAGGAGATGAGAGAAAAAAAATCTGCTTTGTCTCTCTTAGATTCTGGTACCTGCTGTCAGGCTTTGGCACTCATTGGCAAGTAGAAGTGCCCATATCACCATAACACATCCATGTGCTAGTCTCTGCCCTCATTTGCCCATGGTGTTCTTATGTGCACATTTCTGTGACCAAATTGCCCCCGCCTTTGTAAGAATGCTATTCGTAAGGCACAGGCCAACTCTAACGAGCTCAGCACATCTACAGTGACTCCATTTCCAAATTGTGTTTCATGGAGGGCCTGAAGGTTGGTACCCCAGTTTTGAATTTTATGAGGAGGGACACATTCCCTGAAGGAACCACCTTCCTTTGCATCTCCTGGCTCTGTGCCCTGCATTGATGGCATTCTTGTAAGACTTTCTCTAAATTTCACCGGGAATGTATGCCAGCATCTCCGTATTGTTTTGGTTTTTTGAAGTTCCCACTATGATTGGAGTTTCAAGTGTTTCCCATTAGCTCCTGGTCTCTAGCGGGTAGAAAGCATGGCCTAATTGGCAGAAATAAGTCACATGGAGGTTGTATCGACTTCTGGGCTTTGAAGGTTGTAACCACCTCTGGTTCTGGTCTGAGCTTTCTGCTTCGCTGTTCACAACCGTGATGTGAGAAAGATTCTTTCTTTCATTGTGTAGTCTCACGTTATAAAACCCACTATCTCTCTGACTATGATGGACTGATACTGTGAGCCAAAATAAATCCTCCCTCCTTCAGGTTATTTCTGTCACATATTTTGTCACAATGGTAAGAAAAGGAATTAATGTCTGTAGTTGGTTTAACATGGATCATAAACCTATCAACTGTCACCAATCTGGTCCCTGACCAAAAGTAGTGAAAAGTCTAATTTCCTGGGCTTCTCTTTGTGCTATGGTAGATGAAGAAACCACATAGATTATGGAAATGAGGGTTGGGGGGGGGTGTTGGCCATCATGCATGGTGATGCTGTCTTGGTGGAGCGCCAGCTGCATCCTTAAGTTTTCACTTTCCATCACCTACATAAACCCGCGCCATCTTAAACATCTCGAAAATGTGAAATGTCATCATTCTCTTTTACAACATATTTAAACTCCTTTCCCCCATAAGCAGCATTTGAAAGACAATTAAGTTCTACATCTATAAAAGCCTTAAGTTCTTTGTATTCAAATGGGAATGAGGCATTTTATTCCGTCTACCAGCAGGGTCTGTCTGCCACCTGTCTCCATGGGGTACAGCACAAATACTAGATACTATTGGCAGAATGAGCTAATTTAAAAACAGTAGCAGGCCCTTGTTCAGCATTCCACAAAATGAGGTCTACTTAATTTTCTACTGTATACAGTTCCTGATTGATGAAAAACTTTCCCTGGAAAATTTTAATGTCTTTACCAACTCCCCAAGCTAAGCATTTACTTCACAAATCGTTCCTAAGTTTACAGAGCCCAGGACACCCACATTCTCCTACATTAGCATTTGTACCCACATCTCCATTTTGAACGAAACTTTCTAGAAGTTCACTTCCGCATGTGACAAGGCCCTCGTAAGAAAAGAGACACTGTGCCTTGGGCGCGTTTTAATATTCATCATTATTTCTAAATGAAGACCAAAATGAGATGATGTTGTCAGCTTATGAAAATGCATTATGGAAAGTCACAAAGCATTTCTAGGCAGAGGATGCCACCTAAAGCTTCAAACAAGTAGTTGGTACAGCTTGGTTCACCCAGCGTCACACTGCAGATAAATCAGAAAGTGCATTTCTGCATCGAATGTCATTTAGTTGGTACCCTGAGTATAATGAGAGTTGGTAAATCTGACTTGAAATCATGCAGCATTACAAGTAGTTATGTGCAGGAATTTTTAGTTAAGATTCTCTAGAGGCATAGAACCAACAGGAAATAGGTATAAAAGTAACATGAAGAGAAATACTTAGTCAAGTGTGATGGCACACTTAAACCCAGCACTCAGGAGGTAGAGGCAGGCAGAGCTCTATGAGTTTAAGGCCAGGCTGTTTAACATAGTGAAACCTTGTTTGGAACACCGAGGGGGGGGTGTCTATTATAAAGATACGGCCTTTGTGGTTTGGAGGAAGGACAAAGGTTTGTAGATGCACAGCTAAAATTGGAGGTGCAGAGCCAATGCTGTCAGTTCTGGCCTTGAAGGCTCACAGGCTTGAAATCCCGGAAGGAGCCTTGTTTCCGCTGGAGTATGGAGATAGGAGAAAAGCCCGTGCTTCGGGTCAAGAGCAGTCAGCTACTCGCGTAGAAAGAGCTCTCTGCTCCAGGAGAGGCTAGCCTTCCGTTTATTTAGGCCTCAATTCACTGGGTCAGGCCCATCTATACGAGGGAGATGTTTTAGTCCACCTTCAGATTTAAATGTTTAATCTAATCCAAAAATAACTTCATAGAAAGATGCAGAATTCCACTGGACCAAATGCTGAGGCTCCTCCGTGGTTCTATAAAGTTAACACAAAAATTAGATATCACGTATGCAGACCTACTTTCAACTCTCTGGGCAGAGAAGTGAATTGCTCCAAGAATCAGCCTGCTTATTACATGCCAAGAATAAAAAGACCTGGCTAATAAAAGCCTTAGCCAGATGGCCCAGTGCTCACCTCCAGCACTTGGCAAAGTGGCTGCCATTGCTAAGGTTTTTTAATTCTTGAAATTTTTCATACATTTATAACGTATTTTAATCATATCTACCCATCGCTACATGTCTCCAGCTCCCTCTAGTTCCTCCCGCCCCATCTCCATCCCAACTTCATGTCCTCCTTTTCTGTTGTTAATAGCCCAGGACCCAATTAGTATTGGCCATATACCCATGGATGTAGGAATTCATTAGGGTGTGGGCAACCTACTATTAGCCAGGGCCCCAAAGGAGGGTAATATTTTATCCCTCAGCCACCGCTGCTAATAGCTCTGAAAAGGATGGGGGCCTCAGGGGACCCCTCTCTCACCCTTGTTGGAATCTTGACTACCTTGATTTTCTGCAGGTAACCATGGCTGCCGTGAACTGGGGTGTTCAAGAGCCATGTTGTATCAAGAAGTCAGCATTTCACAGCCCTTCTTCCCATCCACCAGCTCTTAATTTCTTCACATGGCCTCTTCTGCCACGTTGCCTGAGCCTTGGCTGCAGGGAGCTTATTCTAGATGACTCATCCACAGCTCAGCACTCACTGTTACTTATCCTTGGCACTTGGGCCAGTTATGGGCCTCAGTATGAACCGCTATACCATTCAGTAAGAAGCTTCTCTGTCCAAAGCTGAGAGCATCATTTGTCTATGAGAAGAAGCATAAACGTTTAGAAGGCCGTCTGGAGACATGACCATTTAGCAAAACAATAGCAATAGGTTCCTCCCCAGTCACGGGCATTTGAGCAAGTTTACAGTACAACATGAAATCCTTCCTGTGGACTACACCTCATCCAATCAGAAACTGGCTGGGAATTTCCATACCCCCCATACCACACCATGGCACCAGTAAGCACATTTTGCTATGCAGGTCAGCATGTGCAGCATGCAGTGTTGGGTGCTGGGTGAGATCATAGAACTTTTCTCCCCCAGCAGCTTGCATAGCACCTTCTGGCAAACATCTAACTTAGCCGGAATCCAAGGGTTTCCCGGTAAGTCAAGATTGATTTCTCCGTGTCCTGTATCCAAAGTGAGTGGTGTCTTTGGGAACAGGGTCTTTTCATCTAGTGATGCTGGATGACCGAGAGCAATGACAATGGCCTGTGCGTTGTTTTGGGTGTTTCGGGGGCCTCCCTGATCAATAACGCATAGGTATCCCCTTTCAAACAGAAAACAACGAAGCAGGAACCATAATGAGACCATCACAAGTATTCTTGAGCCTCTTGTTTAAACATGACATTTGTGTAGATGGACTCTTGAGAAAACTCCACCTGGGGTAAGATTAAAAAAATAATAATACTTTATTAATTCCTTGAGAATTTAATAGAATGTAATTTGATCATATTCACCTCCAGATCCATCTCTGCCGATCTATTCACCCAGTTTCATGCCCCCTTAACCCATCATGTCCAGTTTATCTGTCCAAATACTCTTGAATACAGAGCCAGTCTCTGGAGCATGGCTGACTTACCAGGGGGTCACTACCTTAAAGAAAACTGACACTCCTTCTCCCAGAAGCCAGCAGTTGCCAATACCTCCTTGGCTAGGGTGTGCCCTAGCTCTGTGCCCACATTTTTCTCCATAGTGGGGCTTTGGCTGGAGTGAACTTGTGTATGTCTTATGCACGCTGTCACAACCCCTGTGTATTCATTTGTGCAACTACTCCATTTTATCTGAAAAACACTCGTCCACTGTAGTCAACCACTCTTCCGGCTCTTAATCTTTCTGCCCCCTCTTCCAAAATGATTCTGGAGAATGACAAGGAAGGATGTGACATAAAGGTCCCATTAACAGCTGGGCACCCCATAGTCTCTTATTCTCAGGCCATAGGCCAGTTGTGAGCTTGTGTTAATCACTTCTGTTGAAAGAAGGGGCTTGGGAGATGCAAAAATCCATGGGCATGGCGATGAGTCATTCGGGTTAGTTTAATACTACTAACTGAATATAAGTACGAGTAAGTTCTTTGATTTCGAAAGCAATGCCTTATGAAGTTGCAAAGAGGGTTTTCATTGCTTGTTGAATCTGCAGTAGAAGAATATGTTATGCCTGGGGGAACTTATTCTGAGAAGCCATCTTGGGGCTGGGGAGATGGCTCAATGGATAAAGTATTTGCCCTGCAAGTGTGAGAACCTGAGTTCAGAGCCTTAGAACGGATACATATAGCAGGCCGTGATAGCACATGTCTGTAACCCCAGGGCTCCTACAGCAAGATGAGGGATAGAGATGGAAGAATCCCCAGAAGCTTTGGGGCCAGCAGTGAAAAGTGAAGACTAAGACCCAAGGTTGTCCTCTGACCGCCACATTCATACCATGGCAAGCATGTGCCACACTCTCACATACAAACATTCACACATGAACATACACAGTCATTTTTAAAGGTGAAAAGAAAATCATCTGTTTGTAGAGTATAGAGTTCTTAAAAAAAAACCAACCAAACAAACAAACAAAAACAAGCAAATACTCTGTTGTCTTCCAGAGAACATGAGCGAAGTTTTGAGAAGTTACGTAGGCATAAGGACTGGGAATGATGAGCACTTTTACAGAGAGAGCGGGGAAGCAAGGAGGGAGGCTGTGTATGACGGCATCTTTTACAAGTGACAGCCCTTGTTTCTCTAATTCCCCGCTTTAATATAAAGCCAGTGGGTGCCTTGGAGCATAGTAAATCAAAAATAAATTTGAACCTTATTGATTAAATAACAAAAATCAAATCAGTCTTCTCCTGAAACCCATTTGCAGTTATAGGATATTACCTGAAATTTCAGGCTATTGAGAGAGAAAATGTCAGCCAAATACAAGGTATTAGCTTAGAAGCTCTCAGGCTCTTGTATTGACTTGACTCATGGTTTCAAAGTCTAACATTAGATTATACCTGCCCAATAAAACAAATGGCATTATCTGTACACTAGAATAAAAGAACATCTTAAATTGTCCTTTTGGCAGGGACCTCTCAGGATTTTGTAGGACCTGCTGAGGAGGATCTCATTTTTGGTTGTCTTAATTGGAAAAGGTGTGAGATGGAGGATTAAGATGTGGAGAAGACAACATCCTCTTCAAAGGGAAAAGGTTCCCAGTACCTATTTCTGCCAGATAATTAAGCTTATTATCCTGATGATAAATGACCCCCTTAGGTCCCCTTCTAGACCTATAATTTTGTAATTCCAAGAATAAATCCTCCATCTAGCTACTGAGGCAATTAAGGTGAGGCTCACACTCAGGCAAAAGTGAGATTACAGCTGTAGTCCTGCAGATAATTACCATCATCCTCTGCTCCCCTTTGGCACTAGAAGCCTGGAATGCTTAATCAAAAGAAAGGCCCTCTGGATAGAGCGAGCGGATGGTTCACTGGACGCACGGAGACCTGCGAATGCGCCAGCTACCACAGAGAAGTTGACTGATGTGATCTCTTGCCCTGAAGAATTTTACAAGTGCCGAGACGGTGGACTGAGAAAAAGAGATTATTATCATGTGGCTGTGTGAAATCTGAGGCATAATGACAAGAAGCAGGAGAGCTCTGAACAGGGA
Organism: Meriones unguiculatus; assembly: GCF_030254825.1. NCBI lineage: Eukaryota > Metazoa > Chordata > Mammalia > Rodentia > Muridae > Meriones > Meriones unguiculatus. The sequence continues at coordinate 86,214,876 of NC_083353.1, forward strand.
AGCCATTCCAAAAACCACTCGGACAAACCACTCCTGACGTGTAAGGAGGGTCACGGCACATTTGCGAGCAAAAGCGTGAGGCTTAGGGAAGTCCTCAGCAAGAACTCACAATGCATTCACTTCCCCACCCCACCCCCAACTGCTCTACTCTCTGCATTGGTGGGAATTCTACCTTCCATTGAATTTGATGAATTCATTATTCAATGAATTCTCACTCTTGTATTCTGCCCTTGAGAGAACGTATATTATGGTTTCCCACAGCACACCCATCTCTGACCTGTGGTTACCTAGGGGGATGGTCATGAAAGTGGATAAGCTAGACAGTGTATGAAAACTCAAGATATGGACTCACTTATAGGAGAGTAAAGGTAACTAAAAAAGGCATTTTAGGCAACAGGCTATGGGTCAGTGTCTATTTTCTGAGTACCATGGACTGGAGTTTTACACAGAGATGTACTCATTCTATTTTGTTGTGGTTAGTACAGGCCACTGATGAAGATGTGGTTGGCTTCCTCACACTCCTGGGTAGCTGGATTTTCATTGTCCTTATGGGGCAGGGCATGGTAAAACGAACGGCAAAAACAGAACTGACTTTCATATGGCTGGTTTTGGGTTGTGAAAAAAAATAAATAGCAGCCATGCATAGTGGCACATGCCTTTAGTCCCATCCCCTGGGAAGCAGAGGCAGGCAGCAGTCTGTGAGTTCAAGCTTAGCTTCCTCTACAGAGTTCCAAACCAGCTAATACTACACAGTGAGAACCCATCTCAAAAAATGAAATAAAGAATAGGCTTCAAAGCAGTGGCTTCTTGCTTGGGCTTTCCTGAGATGACTCACAAGAACTGGAAAATCCCTCACCATCTGTCACTCTGAGGAAATAAGGCACACCTACCGTGTTGTCAAACGTGAGAAAGACCTGATAGGAGCTTGTGTCCAGCCCCTGGTTCTAGCGGAGGCCAAGTTTAGATGGCTCAAAAGTTCCCAGATCTGTGTAGAGTGCCCAAGTCTTAGCAGAGTGGGTACTGGGTAATTTTGTTGGCCTACACCAAAGCCCTTCCTGATGCCCCTGTGAAACCCTCCCCCACCCAAAGTACAATTCCAAATGACAAAGCTACTGTCATTTGGGATCAGTCTCAACCCACAGGGAGAAGGAACTCACAGGGGGCTGGCTCTTCTGTCCTCATGCCCTTCACACAAATGCTGGCTGGTGTTACCTGCATTTTAAAGAAGTCTTGCTAGACTCAACACCTGTATCCATGGAGGGTGATTTCTACAATCCGCAGGCTCGCTCACTTGCCTCCTCTTTGTCTCCTGCAGTGCTCCCTTAGACTAACTTGTCCTCAAGTTTGGAGTCCAGGGCTGAGATATCAAATTAAGGGGTGGCATCCTCTGAGAAATTTCCATTTAAGTGATGGAACTCTACAGCAGATCATATCCAGAAGCAGCATCTTCCAGTTATTTTGACTTGTTAAAGTAGTAACATGCCTCATCTTGCTAATTAGAGGAAATGCGGGTTGTTTTTAAAAATTAAATATTGCAAAAGGTGTCAGCATGTGACACATAAGGAAAGCTTTCTAAAGAGCTTAAAGCAGAATGAGAAACTACGTTGACGGGTGATATTGTAAGATATTTATGTAACGACTTGAAATCACTTATTTGTGACTAAAAGACGCCTTCCAAATTCTTGGCAGTGGCCACTTTGGAGAGGCAGACTGAGTAATGAAGCTATCAAGAAGTCCAGGGGAAAGTTCAGTGTTAACTGTCATTTTTGGGATGTGTTTTAAATAAGAGATTTGGAGAAAATTTGACACAATGCTAACATTGGCTGTCTGGAAAGCGTCACTCAGGTTTGCTGGATTTCTCTATTGTATGTGTTTTAAAATGTTTCAAATTAAAAAAAAATTAACAGTTAAAGCAGGTTTCTAGTAAAAAAAAAAATCAAGCAAATTAAAAAAGATTAAGCTGGCCTATGAACTCACCATGTATCCACTATTTTGCTAAAGCGATACTATTTTTCCAAATGTTTCTCCTACCTCAGAATCTGTCGATGTGCATTGCAGTCTCTAGCTTTGCTGTGTCTTTAGAGACTCACAATTTGATTTCTGATAGTAGGAACCAGGGAGTTTTGTAACAGAGAATAGTTAAAAAACAACAACAACAACAACAAAACATTGAATTTGTTTTTTAGAAAACACGAGATCAGCACTGTGAGGTGGATATGGGCTCTGACTTAGTTCATGGACTCAGAAACAAAGAGCTTTCTTTCTCCAGATGGCTGAGAGCAACCTACAGTTCTCATTGGGAACGAATCAACTGCAACATTCTCTTTCTTCAACCCCCCCATTTATAAAAACATACCAGAGTTTTTCTCTATCTTCCATAAGAACTTCTAGCGAGTGGGCTCTCCACCCCTTCTTTTTATGATTACAAATGGCCTTCATTAAATGTGCAAACTGAACCCAGAGTTTGTATTTTGTGCCTGGCTGCAACTTGGTACTACTCATTATCATCATTATTAATATATGCGTTGGGAGACAAGAGAGCACCCTGACAGATACCCAGGATACACACCAGATAGATGCATTGTAGAGCATCTATTTGCGCGCAGCAATGCCATGAGCAAACCGCTCACGAGTTCTGAAGTCTGACACTGTTAGGCTGATGTCCGTAATTTATCACGTGTGGCTGGAGTAGAGAGATGAATGGCCCTTTAATGGTCCCTGGCATCCAGGCAACAAACCCTTCTGGCCTTTTCCTCTTCGCCGTCAGACTGATCATCATCTCTGTAGAGGAGGATTCAAGGATAAAGTCATCATTAAACTCTTTCTTTGGGTTCCAGACTGGATGGGCTTACCAAGGCGTGGGCACGAACGCTAAACATTATATAGTTTGCTGGCCTTGTAGCCTTTTTTTTTTAAAGGCCTCCTGTAGTTTCACATGCTATGAGTGTCCCCCCCATTTGTTACCTTTTGTACCCCCTCTACTCATGGGTAACAGGAGATAATAGTTCCTAATAGTCCAGTTGAATGGAGGGAGGTAGCTGCAAAAGGTGCCACTCTTGATTCCTTGAGTGTGTCAGCACCAAAAGCTATAAATAAGAATGACTGGCAAGAGGGGAGGGGAGACCGTTCTCTTCACTTCTGAGTCCCTCTGAGCAGGAGGGAGGGAGAAGGAGCATATGAAAGGCTTTGCACAAGCCTGGCTCCTTCCCATTGGGCCAGAGTTCCCTGACATTATAGAAAAGCAGGTATCTAGAGAGGACTCAGGAGCTGAACTTTTTTTTTGCTGCAGAGGCTATTACTGGCCTGATAAGATTTCAGAACTGCCTCTCTGGGGAGGAAAAAGACAACAACAACTTTTTTTTTTTTTTTTTTTTTACATTTGTTCATTACATGCCAGCTATGGGCTGAACCCATGTCCTCCAAAACTCTGTGCAAAGCTGTAGCCCCTTGTGTGGCCATCTCTGGGACAGAGCCTGAAGCAAAGCAATGAGGCCAAATGTGGTCATACTGGTGGAGCTGTAATCTAACAAGGCTAACGTCCTTAGTGGAAAAGAGGCCCCCCAAAAGCGTGCTTGCGCCAGGGAGAAGCCATGTGAAATAGAATGAGAAGGCTGTTATTTACAAACCAGGAAGTGTGCCCTCCCCGGAAACCAACCCTGTCTCCAACGTCCAGGCTCCAGAATAACGGTAGAGCTTAAACCACCCAGCCTGTGGGACTGGTGTTGGTAGACCTGGCAAACCCACACAATGCCCTTTAACACTGGAAGGCAGATCCTACTACATAGAAGTACTGAAACACCAGTATGTGTACATTTAGACTCAGGAAATGTTAGAAAGATTTGGCTGCTGGATTTAGGCAGGCCTGGTTCAAGGTCCAGTTCAAAGTCCACCAACTAGCTGAGTGACCCCCTGTTCATGTCTCCTCCTCCGCAGAGGAGGAGTAAGAGCAAATTCTACTGACAAGTTGGCCACGAGACAGACTGCGTTCTGTGTGCAGAACATGTGTAAAGACTCACAGATAGAACTCTAGACGGTCACTAGCTGTGACGGAGACACCAAGAAAGAAGGAAGAAAGAAGACCCTGCTTGTGTATAGTATTTTCAGCTTACCAAGTGCTTGCCTAGCCATTCTTTAATTGGACTTTTATAGCAATCTGATGAGATTAGTGGAGAAGGATATATGATACCCACTGAAGGCAGGGGGAGACAAAAATTCTGATGTCAAGCAGCTAGTCCAAGCTCAAATTTCTAATAAATACTGAGCTGGGGCTTCATGAACATCCCTGGCCCCACGCTGCTGACTTTCCTTGGTAAATTAGTACTCTCTCTGGTTTCTCCATTTCTCCCTCCCCTTCTATCTCCCTCTCCCAATGCAAACTAAGTTTCTGTCATGTTTTCAGAATACTTCTCTTTTCTTCCCCAGAACTCTGTTTCTTTTTGTTTTTGTAGACTTCGATATTAGCTGGGCAGTGAGCAAGCCGGCCTGGGAAGGCACCAGCGCCCAAGCTGCTGTGTCCAGTGCTGTCATTCTCATTGGCATAACCACCTATTCTGTGTCTCCTATCCCTACTTGGCAGGTTTTTTTCTCTTAAAGAAGCCAGGGCTCAGCTTTCAAGGACATATTATAAATAGATCCTTAACAGCACTCCCCTTTCTTATCTGTGAACTGACACCAAGCACTGGCAACCGGGACACAAAGAAAGTACGGTGTTTGTGACAGGGCAGATAATCAATATCTTCAAATGATTAGAGAGCAAGTTTTCCCAAGGGGAAGCAAGGAAGGCCTGAAAATGACAGCCTGGGAAAGCTTTCTGGAGTCTTCTGTGGAGGGGAAGGTATTGTTTAAAGGGGCAGACTTCAGATTGCCATTTTTTTTTTTTTTTAATATTTGGTGAAATGTCAAAACCACCCTGTTAGATTCTTCCTACAAACTGGGGAAAACTAAAACTGTGCAGACACTCCCCGATCACTGGTGCTATGTGGGAGTTGCAGTGATTCCCAAAAGAACAGGAAAGAGGAATTATGGGAAGTGAGGTCATTACTATGTATTTTACCCACTGGAAACATGGATTTTGTGTGCGTGCGTGCGTGCTTGTGTGTGTGTGTGTGTGTGTGTGTGTGTAGTGCACATGTGTGTAGAGGCCAAAAGACAATTTTAGGTGCCATTTCTCAGGCAGCTTTCACTTTTTGTTTAAGCATAGTCTCTCTGGCCTGGAACTTGCCAAGTGGCCAACAAAACCCGGGGATCCTCCTGCTTCCATCTCCCCAGTGCTGGAATCACAAGGATGCCTCTATACCCAGCTTTTCCTTCCCTTTCCCTTCCTTTTTTCCTTCCTTCCTTCCTTCTTTCTCTTTTCTTTTTTAGTTGTGTTCTGTAGACAGAACTCAGGTCCTCTGATCTATCTCTACATCCCCCAAGGACATGAAATTTTAAAAACTGAGAAACATCGTTCTTCAGGGTCCTCAGACGAGAAGCAAGGCCTAAAAGGTTTTATTTAGTTTATGCCTGAAAAGTTCTTGCAGAGTACTAGAAGCCCATCAAATTCAGCTCTCCTGTTTTACAGATAATGTGACTAGAACAGAGAGGAGCCCCAGGCAGAAGATATAATGTTATAACCAAATGTGCCAGGCCCAGCTCTTCCTTCAGCCTGCAGTGGGAGAATATTAATGGAAAAGATCAGAGAACTTGCCAAGCCCTTCTCTGTTCCAGAGACAGAAAGTTAAAATGTGTCCGTTGGAAGCTGCCACCCACTGGGGACTCCGGCCTCCCTGGGGAGGCTGAGAGAAGTCAACACAGATCTCCCCTGCCCTCCTAGCAGGTGCCATGAGAGTCCACCGTGTCTCAGTGACTATTCCAAGAGCCAAGTAGTGAATTGGAGGAGTGATATGGAAGATCAGGAAGCAGCTTTTGGCTTCCTGTGAATGTAGATCATGCTCCGGTAAGACATAGCATCTGTAATTATTCTACATAATAACCCTCCACCCCCCAAGATGCTGGGAAGCCTCATCTTCACACTTAGCCCTGGCTCTCAGCCACACTATGACCACTCTTTTCCTCGATCCACTTCCCAAATGACTCTAGCTGCTTCCTATTTGACATAAAGACTATCCAGCACATCATCCATGGCCATCATGATGTCCCTAAACATGATATTGACATCACTCTTATATAGACCAAAATCCTGTATTTGGTCATGAATCTTTTTTACTTTTACTCTTACCTATTCTTCAAACTGACAGTGATCATAACCAATAATCTAACCCTGTCTTGACTCTCGTACTGACTGTGACCCTCTTAACAAACTTTACCGGTTTTGTTTCTCGTGTCTATGACTCTGAAGCTGACCTTTACCTGCAACTTGACCCTGGCCCCACGATTGTTACCCAGACACTCTATCTAGTCTCCTATTCTTAACCATCAATCTGACCTTGACAATCGGAGGATCATGAGCAACACCAAGGCCTCACACTAATCTCACCTTCACATTAGTTCCAGTCTTACAAAGCCTTTCATCCTCACTGGAGTTTTATTCTAACTCACGTCTTCACTCCTTTCTTCTTCCTCAACAATCAGCTTATTCTGATTATCACTTTCACCTTGCTCCTGATCCTTAACTTTACCCTGACCATGAACTTCATCCATTCATTGACCCTGCTTTTATACTTCCATACACTGACTCTTAACTCCATCCTCTAATTAACTGTATTAACTACGTTTCTAGTGTTGTGTTGGAACACGATGTCCAAGAGCAACTTGTAGGAGACAGAGTTTATTTTGTTTTCAGAGTCTTTGAAGGTGGAGAAGGCATGACAGAAGAAGCAGTAACTAGAGGACCAAATCTCGACTGCACACTGAAACAGAGATGAACAGGAAGTGGGATAAGGCTAAAAGAAAACCAACCCCTAGGGACAGTCTTCCTCCTCCGGAAACCATACCTCCTAAAGGTTCTATAGCCTCCCGAAACAGTGCCACCAATTAGGGACCAAGCATTTGAATACATCAGCCTATAGGAGACATTTCTCATCTCCACATCACACACCCTAAAATATACAACCACTCTCTGACACTTTTCTCTTCATCTGCACCCTAATACTCATACTCTCACTGATTCTGACTTCCAACTTGACTACAATATATACCCCTTACCCCAAACCTACTCTGTAGACCAAGCTGGATTCAAACTCACAGAGATCCACATGCTTCTGCCTCCCAAGTGCTAGCACTAAAGGTGTGCGCCACCACCATGCCTGGAAGAATTGAGACCTTTTGTGTAAAATGACCCATCCTTCTGGCTGGTAGTGTAATGATCAAAGGACATTCCTTTTTGTCCCCAAATTATTCTTCCTACACATTCTCCAGTCATCCTGTTAGAGAGTCCTGATGACAGCCTTGACCTAAACTTTCTTGTTCAAAGTTTAAAATGCCATCATGAGTTCACTCCCAAAAATACAGACAACTTCCAGAAATTAAGTCAGTTATGAAGACTTCATGAGACTTGGTAGCTCACAGGATGAAGGGGGAGAATAGTGTGTGTGTGTGTGTGTGTGTGTTTTGAATAGGTATTACTAATTTTATACATCGCTCTGATAAAAGCAGTTTGTGGGTGGGTTTATTTGGCTGCACAGTTTGAAGTTAGTACAGAGTGACAGGAAAACATGGTGGAGGAGCACGGAAGCAGTTGGTCACATTGCTCCCAGAGTCTGAAAGCAGATGGAGAAGAATGCTGACACTTAATAAACTGTTTCTTTTTTCATCTCGTCGGGGACCCCAGCCTGTGGGATAGCGCCATTCACATTTAGGGTAAGGCATCCTATCTCAACCATCCTAATCTAAATGATCCCTCAAAGATATGCCCAGGGGATTCCGTCTTCAGAGATGCTAGATCCCGTCAAGGTGACAGTCTATAGGAACCCTCATGGCTGAGCAGGCAAAGTTGGACTGATTTCAGTGCAAGGGTGTTTTCAATCTTGAAACAAAACAAAGCACACAGATTGCATGACAATTGGAAATCTTTACCACAACAATCTTAATCTAGACAGACATTCCTATGATCCCATTCACAAGGCTTGCAGAATCCAAGCCACTGTTAACAGTCAGTAAATTGCCCCTGATTCAGTTTGGGATAATGCTTAGATCTCAGGGTTGCCCGAGCAGTGATGCCAAAACTCTTGAGGATGGGAGTTCAACAAAATGTCTTCATGTTGTCAGCATCAAGCAGAGATAAACATCAGAAGAGCACTGGCAGACCAACTTTAAATCCCTATGCCCTAAGTGCTCCCCAAAGTGTGCCTGACTTGCCAGGCAGTCTTGGGAAAGCTCCACAGTGGGTCACCAAACAGAATAGAGGGCCCTGTGACTTCTGAACACCAACCAATCGACTTAGCCCAGCACCTTTTGTGTTTATCAGGTATTTGTGGAGAGCTAACCCTACCTTGTTTAGGGTGTAAGGTGGAGGGATGGCTTGGCTTTGTGGAGACCAGGGAAGTTCCCACAGGTCCCTCCAATGATGCAGACACCCATCTTACTAGCCACTACCACTACCACTGTTGAATAGTTTTACTCAGAATCTTAGTGTCTTCGTCATCTGCAGTCTTCGCTAGGAAACAGAAGAGTAAGGAAGCATTCCAGAGCCTCTTGAATTCCCATGCCTCCAGGCATTGCCATTAGTTTTCCTGTCTGTTTTGGGGACTCTCAAGGTGTGAGTGAGAAACTTTTTCTTAAAGAAGCAGATAGATCAACCCCCTGGGATCCACGTGGGGCCTCTCTTTCCCTCCTCTTTGCCGGCTTCGGGGAAGATAACAGTGAAATAAATCTCTCTGCCTATCTCTACCACTCCTCTTTCAGCCAGCCACTCAAGTTTAATGCACCCTAATACATTTGCAATGTAATTCTTTTGTTGTGTTGCTCCCCGATGCGTTCTGGCCAGTGTGCAGGGGCGCTACCCTTAGGACGACTGTGTGCTTGCGTCTCCTCCACAGCATCAGAGGGGACAGTACTGCTGTTGCTAGGAAACGCGCTACAGTCCCTCCCTCGACCCTGTCGTGTGCTCTTTGCAGAAAAGAGCCCAGCTGGACCCTGGAGCTTGCAAGGACTATTCCAGGTGCATCACTGCCAAACTGCTGTTCTCAGGGAGGAGTGCTGTAAGGAGCGCCTGGCAGCCTCGGGGACGCCTGCTGTGGTAGCTTGGCGTGAATTGGGGATTAGCTGAAAATCTGTTGCATTCCCTTTTTTTTCCCCCCTCGGTAGGAGACAGAATCCCCGCCTCCGCAAAGAGCCAGATTCCCTTCCAACCCATCTTCCTTTAAACAACCACGTTTGTGCCAGGCCAGGCCCTTGGGATGTGCGTGTGTGCTCAGTGTCTCCCCCTGCTGGTACTTAGCTATGCCTTGCGGTTTAATTTTAAAATAGGAAAACTATAAAATTGGGCTCTACCTAAAAGAACGGTTGAGGAATATGCATTGAGAAATAACAGTGATTTGGTGACAAAAGGACTCTCTCATGAGCAAAACAGCAGTTATCTTACTTGTAAAACAAATCATTTATTCCATTCCCTTATAGTGATAAAAGATGTATTCATATGTATTATTTATAGGAATCCAGTCATGTGCACAGAAAAATACAAACATTGAGAATGAGGCGGGCATGGCAGTACACATTTGTAATCCCAGTTTGAAGGCAGGAGTTCAAGACCATCTGCTGCATAGCAGGTTCTATGCCAGCCTGGGCTATGTGAGACCTTGTCTTAAAAAACAAGACAAACAGATCACGTTCTGACTATAGCGTCCTCCTCAGAGAACTGTAGCTCTGCAAGGCTCACATCTGGAGCAACTGACATCCACATTAATACTGCTTCAAGCTGGGAACAGTGGCGCCCGCCTTTAATCCCAGTACTAGGGAGGCAGAAGCAGATAGATCTCTGTGAGTTTGAGGCCATCTTTGTCTACAGAGTGGGTTCCAGGTCAGCAAACAGTGAGCTTCTCTCAACAAACAAACAAACAAACAAAACAAAACAAAAAAGATTAAAAGATTGTCTTTCACTGAGTAATCAGTCTTTTCTCTAGAAGTAAGAGGCAATTGTCGAGAGAAACTTAAAAGCAACTTTGTTGTAGGAACGTGTCTCCCTGAGTCTGGACAGCTTGGTAGTTCAGGCTAAGAGTGAGTACTGCGCTTTCAGAGGATGTAAATGTGTTTCTCAGCAGCCACTTACAACTGCCGGTAAGCCCAGCTCCGGGGGATCCAGTGCCCTCTTCTGGCACCCACCGGCACCTGTACATGCATGTACACATACCCACACTCAGACGAACACATGTGTATGTAATTGAAAATAAAAATAACTTAAAAGATAAGAAAGCACCTCCTATTATTTTAAGTTTTGAAAAGGCAGGGTTGGGGCGGGGCCAGGTTGGTTCCACAGTTCCTGTACACTTGACTGAACTACTTTCCCCAGGCCCTGAGTCAGAGCCCCAGGACACTCCCATAGATGAGTGTATTAGGCTAGGTGCATTGAAGGAGAGCTCATGGCAACGGGGACTGCGCACTGTCTCAATACGAAAGTTTATTTATTTATTATAAATTTTGTTTTCTGTCAGGGTGGGCCTTAGGGAATGAAGGGTTGGGCCTAGATTGGATGTTGTGGGGTCAAATATATAGTGAGGTATCTTGTGTATATACAACAAATGATTAGATGATTACCTAAAGTTTTTAAATTTAGTTATAAAGGGCAACTAGCTATCACTAAATAAAACATCTTATATAAAATTAAATTTATCTTATAAATAAACTGCAATAATTTTAAAAATCAATAGAAATTCTGTTATACCCAATATAATTAACTCTCTGCTTTAACTACTATTTCAAATAGGAGTGATTGCTTTTTTCCCTTTCCCTTTCTGTAGACATAAGTGACACCTAGAGGGCACAGAGTTAAAAATCATGTCAGTTATTTTTTACTAAGTATGATTTCCTATTAATTAACATTTTGAGGCAGCAAACACAAATATACATGTGTTGTCATCTAACGGTGACTTTTTCATATTTGCATATTCCGTGAACTTGTATTTTAAAAAGCCAGAGTCAGTTAAAATTATGGGTTGTGAAGAGTGAATGCACCATAACTTTTTAATTTAAAATTTTATTTTTATTTTACCTGTACAGAACGTTGCCTTCATGTATGTCTCTGCACTGTACAGGTACAGTACCTGAAGAGGCCAGAAGAGGGTGTTGGATCCCCTGGGGCTGGAATTATAGACAGTTGCCAGCTACCATTTGAGTGCTGGGAATCAAACCTGGGTCCTCTGGAAGATCAGCCAGTGCTCTCAACCACTGAGCAAAGGACATTGAAAAGCATATTCCCAGAAAAATACTTTTTAAATGGATGTGTTTTGTTGTGCTTACATTTATCTTAGTTTACGTTGAGAAGCAGCACAAAGTTTTGTTGTTGTTTTTGCCTTAGAGCTGCCATTAAACCAGCTCCAGGGAACCTAATGTCTGATTTACCTTAGAATTAAATTTTTCCAGTATCTCATCCATTTGCCCAAACTCATGTATGTAAGATTTATGTGAGAGAAAGAAGTGCTCCATAAATGTAGAAACTTGCATTCATGCCAATTGTGGTTTCTTCCAATGAAGTAGAGGAAGACAAAGTTAATCTGGGCCGTGTGTGTGAAACTGAAATGTGTTTACATTTTTACATTGTTCTTGACAGGAATAAAACTGTAATGGTCAGACTCTCCATCAGTGCCAGTATCATATGAAGGTCGCAGGACCATTGTGGAAGTAGCTCAGGGTCAGGGCGAGGAACAAAGTGGGGTTGGTGGCCAAGGGCATGCCTAGGGCAGAGGTCAGATTAAGAACCAGGGTAAGGATTGAGTATCAAGGCCCATGTTGGGATGAAGGTTAGATCAGAAGACCCTTCAGTTCTACCTCATGAGCAGGATTGGTGCGAGAGCAAAAATCAAATTCAGGGTAAGGAACAAAAGCAGACTGTGGAAGGCAGGGTCAGAGTAGGAGCTGTGTGGGAGTGAGTGAGGGATCTAGTTTAGGTGTGGTTAGCTTGAGAGTAGGAGTTGGGTTGACAGAGGGTGTCCATGTAAGTATCATTTACTTGGGGTCAGGGTACTGGAGACACCCCGAGGCTCATCTTCAAGCAGAGGAGGGCTAGCTAAGAAGTGAGGTATAGGGTAATTATTTGTAAAGAAAAGCGTGACAGTGAGGGTCAGACTCAGGGTCAGTGCCAGTATGAATGTCAAGGTTATAGTCAGAGTCCTCATCTGGCACAGGTCTGAGTTGGATGAGATCAGACTGAGTCATGGCCCAGATAAGCACTAGAAAAGATCCAGACTGTTTTATGGTGAGGGTGAAAAAAAAAAGTCTAACATGGTGAATGTCAGAGTCAAGGTGAGAGTCCAGGTGAAAGGTCAGATTCAGTGTCATGATCAGTCTGACATTGAACACACCTAGAATGTAACCTTGGTTATCTCCATGTTCTGAGAACGTCTTGGCTTTGACAGTGGTTATGAAACTGACCTCGATCCAGATATAATCTTCAGTCTAATCCTCAAACTTGGCTCTTGACATTACCTGAGCAGACTGTTGCTCTGGTCTCCAGCATGATGCTGACTGACCTTGGTTCAATCTGAATCTGACCCTGACTATCAAGCTGGTAGTTTCTCTCAAGAAAAAGCTGAACCTTGCTCTGTCCTTTTCCTGACCCTAGTTCTGTCCTTGGCTATCATCTGGGTGGTCCTTACTTTGACCCTCATACTGACAAAGCTGGCCTTCACCCTGAATCTGACCCTAATTTTCTCCTTGATCTTAACCCTCAAACTCACTAACAATTACCCCCCACTTTCCCTGTCATATTCCCAGACACTGACTCTCCCTTCACTCTGGCTGTGACACTCATTTTGACCCATGAGCCCATCCCTGACTGTGATTCTTCCCTTTATTCTCACTGAACTTGACGATCGCTGTCTTGACTCTGACTGTGAACACAATCCTCTCAATTAACCACAACCTGGAACTTGCATTTTGACGTGATTCTGGGCCTTTACCTCCTCCTGGTCTTCATACTTAGACTCGTCCTTCTTCGGACTCTTGTGGTTTGAATGAGAATGTCCCCCTCGGCTCAGATGGTTGGGTACTTGTTTCCCAGTGGGTGGCGCCATGTGGGGTGGTTTGGGAGGTCTTGTTGGAGAAAGTGTGTCACTAGGGGTGAGCTTTGAGAGTTTAAAGGACCGTGTCACTTCTGGTTTCTTCTTTTTACTTCGTGTTTTGGTTGAGGGTGTGGGCTCTCACCTTTCTGTTCCTGCCTATCATGTCTGAAATTTGCTGCCATGCTCCCCTGCCATGGTGGACCTTTATCCTTCCTGAATCATAAGACTAAATAAATACATGCCTTCTTTCACAAGTTGCCTTTGTCATGGTGTTTTATCATAGTAACAGAAAAGTAACTAAAAGAGGCCTTTAACTTGCTGTGATTGGAAAGTTTTGCTATTTCTCATGTGGTGTTTGTCCCTGGCCCTGATCATTATTCTTCCCCTCACCAATACTGTGCCTGTGAATCTGATCACGGCTTTGACAAAAGTCACGTTGAAGCTGACTCTCATCCTCCCTTTACCATAATCCTTATCATGTCCTGGCTGTGAACTAAGTCATACTTTAACCCTTGCCTCACTCTGACACAGAAATGGACCTTCATCCCACTTCTTCCCTTTGAACAATTCCAACTATCCTCAACTTAATCCTCACTTCCCCCAGACTCTGATCCTAACCTCTTTCTGACCCTGAACCTGGCCTTCAGACTCAGCTGAGCCTTGACTATTACTTGACATTAGTCTCATCGTGACAGTCACCATGACTCTGACAGTGAACTTGATCTTCAACTTAACCCTGTCACTGATCTTTACACTAACACTGACCTCCACTCTGACTCTGATCTTCACTTTCACTCTAATGCTGACTCTTAACCTGACCCCCTTCACCTTCATCCTGACACTGAGCTCTCTACAGCAGCCCCCATCAGGACGCTGAAGATCACGCTGACCGAGAGCCTCACACTAACCTTGTCTTGACCTTCAGCTGCATTCTTCCATGACCTAGACCATTATCACCAAATCGAGTTTAAGCATGATGTCTTTCATGTACACATTTTAGTTTCATCTAGCTTTTCTTGGGACTTGACATGAGAATGTGGTTTGAGGAACTAAACATATTTATCAACCTGCTTATATTTGATACCCTTGTTTTCAAATATGCTTTGATTCATGTTAGCATTGTCTAATACAATGAGTTAAAAAGCTGTAGGTTGTTAGCATTATTCTTACTTGTTATTATGGTAACAGAGTTATCGATTTATGATGGTTCGTAAGTGAGGCAGCTAAAAACAAAAACTTTCACACAAGTCCAAACCTGCTCAAGCACTGTAAAGAGGTCTCCTGGCTGGCCAGAGAGACCGCTGATGATCTGGGGCACACATGCTCTTTCCTACCTTTTCTTCAGCAGGTGCTGGGTAGAACAGACTAGCCGGCAGCACAATCCAGACAGCGGGGAAGGGCGGGTGGCACAGTGCGCAGATTACAAGGATTTAGTCATGGCTCACAGCTCCTGGCTCACCGCGGTGGACTCAAGAGCGGCTGTAACCATCCTGGTAGGAATTAGACTTTCGAAGAGTCATTTGTGTCCTGTGGATATCATAGTATGGAAAGAATAGGCTGTAAGAAATTGAAATCTCCTCATGAATCTCATGCTGGTTGCAGACAGCAGAGGAATTTGTCTCTTCGGGAGAGATTTCACACAGTTCTGACTTGTCGAAGCACTTGCAGGATAGATCAGAGCCAACACAATGACCAGCCAACAACAGACCAGGCCACTCCTTGACCAGGACTGCTTAGTTATGTATACAGCTTATTACCTTGTGTTTAAATCTGAGCTTCAAGCCAGGGCCCTAAAGATGATACAAGTAGCACAGCTAAGTGGATTTTGGATGTGCCTGGAGACAGGGGAGTAACTAAATTTCCTTATTGGTTCCTCTTCTCAAGGCGACACAGTGACACATTGACTAAATCTCCTTTCTCGGCCCTTCATTATTACTTGTCTGTTTAGTTAGGTTATAGAGGATGATGGCTGAGCCTAGATTGTTAGGGGTGCTGGGGCTCAGATGTTGTCTCTAATATTTTCTGTATTACTTCAGCTGCTGCGCTGGGTCCTTTTTGCTTCTTTTCCATTATAAAGAGTGTAAGTGGTACTTTCTCCATCTCCATGTCTACAGAGAATGGTAAAGCATGCATTAGATGTGTCCAACAAGAGTAAAGGATGTCAGCCATCGGATGCATTTATCATCTGCAACAGAGGAAACAAACATGTGCCTATACTTCAGAAGCTATTTTTTTTCCAAGACACGGTTTCTCTGTGTAGTCTTGGCTGTCCTGGATTTGTTTTGTAGACTAGGCTGGCCTCAAACTCACAGAGATCCACCTGCCTCTGCCTCCCTGAGTGCTAGGATTACAGGCATGCACCACTGTACCCAGCTAGGAGCTATTTTTTTTTTTTTACAGAGACTATTTTATGAATTGTAAGATTCAACTTACTAGCCATGTAGTTATGCATTTTATAAAATCAAAGTAAGAGGGGTTTGGGGAAGGCTCATATTGGAAAAATCTTCACTGAAAAATGTGTGATAAGAAAATGCCACCGAACTAGCTAGCTTCCAGCAAATGACAAAGAATACAGGATCTTGCCTGCATGTATTGCCTCAAAAGGTTATTCTAGTGTGATCACTAATGAAAATAAAAGATTTTGACATTTCTTCTTCGTAGACAATCATCCTGCAGTTAATTAAAGTGGCCAATAGTCAGGGTGGAAAAAAATACAACTGACTGATGGCTCATTGCTAGGATCATGTTTTCTTTAAAATGTTCGACATACTGTAATCATACATATATGCACATTTAAACATAGACACATACATGCATTCCTGAGTGTTGACTCAGTGCCCTGTAAATGCTCATTACAACACTCTACCCCTGAGCTACATCCCCAGCCAAATTACATTTGCTTCCTTGATTGCATTCCTCTTTACTCCTTATCAGAGAAAACCAGCCAGCACACAAGCAAAAGTTAAGAAATTAGTAACGAGAAGAAATGGCCATGAGATTACTAAAACCAGGAAGCAAAACAAACCTAACCATTCTCTGGATCAAACAGACTCTGTCAACTTGCCAAGTGAGTTAATGATTTTTAATCCTCCATTGCCACTACTATAGCTGTGCGCTGCGTGGTGATGACCTTGCCGTGGTGTCTAATTTGGCTCGAGGCCCATCACGGACTTAATAAATGGTCTTTACCTAAATAGCCATAAACCAGCGGTTCTCAGTCTTCTAATGCTGCAATCCTTTAACACAGTTCCTCACGTTTTAGGGACTTCCAACCATAAAATTATTTTGTTGCTACTTCGTAAGGCATTATTGCTGTATTTTTGCTACTGTTATAATTGTCGTGTAAACATCTGATATGCAGATATCTTAAATTCTGCGACCCCCCCCCCCAAAGGGGTCATGACCCACAGGTTGAAAACCACTGGCATAAAACACTTGAGAGAACAAGGTAGGTGTCTGCATTCACGGATGGTCAAGACTGAAGGGAAACAAGGCAGCTTTACAGTGCTGTGTCCCACAGGCGACAGAAGAGTAAAACTGAATTGAATTTCTAGTGTAGCCATCAATTCAAAAAGCTTGAGCTTGTATTGCAGGAAAGAAAAGATTTCGCTGGCTAACTTAGCAAAGCATTCAAGTGTCTCAAACTTGCTTCACAGGTATGACCTGAGATACTTCAACAGCAAGGACTCCTATACATCATGTTTACATTGTCATAATTTCACCTCATATGACCCTAGACATCAACTGGACTGAATGCTACCATCTTGTTTCAAAACAAATTTCCATTTTAATATGAGGCTCTGGGTTCAACCTTCGGGGTCTCCCCGGGAAATCTATTTTTAAAAGAGAAAAGATACAAAACAGGGCATGGTGAGGTGCGTATCTGTAATATGAGAGAGAGATGAAAGGAGAATCTCAAGGCTAGCCTCAGCTATAAAACAAGATGGAGGCCAACGTCTCCAGGCCAGAGGTTTCTGGTTTTTAAAAGAACTTAGAAATCCAGGCATTGTTGCATAGTCTGTATTGTCAGATCTTGAAAGTCAGATACAGGGAGATCAGGAGTTTAAGGACAGCCTTAACCAGGTAGTAAGTTTGATACCAGCCCGAGCTGCATAAGATCCTGTCCCCATTACCACCACCACCCAAATGTAAATAAGTAGGGACTGGAGGGATGGCTCAATGGCTAAGGGCATGCACTGCTCTTGCAGAACCTAAGTTTGGTTTATAATACACGTGCCGGACAGCTCACAACCACTGTAACTCCAGCTCCAGGGAATCTGACACATTCTTCTGGCCTCTGGGCAATTGCAGGCAAATGCTCATATACTAACACACAGACACACACACAGATATAGACACGGGTACACATGTAAACACACACATATACGTAATTAAAAATAAACAAACAAACGCACTTAGCATACTTAAACCTCAAAGAAAACAAGACATTGCCTGTCCTGTTCAGTACCACATAGGGGCCCTATTTATGGGATCCATTCATGACCACATATGACCACGAATAGAGACCAGAACACAGCAGGAGTTTGGTAACTATCAGGATAGAAATGGCTTTTTCTTTTCTACCTCTGGCTAGCTGCTATTGGTCACCGGTGGCATTTGTTGAGAGGCATGATGTGTTTCAGTGATAGATTAGTACAGTGTCTGCCATGTGGACGACATGACACATGTTAAGTTAGGGTACTCGATGCATGTTTGCCTTGGATGTGGTAAGCCACTGTCCTTGCTTGGCTGTCAGCTAATATTTCAGATAATTAGTTGATTATGAAGAGGGAGGTTACAGACCTGGGGCCGTGGGGAGGGTACTGACTGTGAGATGCAGGGGGCTTTGGTGCAGACACGTGAATTCCAGAAAACAGATGTTGCTGCTTCCTTGAAAAGGGGAAAACTTCAGGCTTTCTTATGTATTAGTTGTTTGTTCTATTTTGGTTTTTCCAGAAATTAAAAGGTCAGGGTGTACCACCGTGTTTTAACTTTTCACTAATTGAATGAAGCTAGTGATGTGCAGAGAAAAGGTTTTCATGTTTATCTATTGGGACTGTGCATGATTTATGCCAATTTCACAGTCCTTGAACACGAATTACCCTTGGATGAGAAAGGAGAAAGCACTGTTGAGGCTCCAAGATAAAGACATCATTTTCAGAAACAAAGAAGTGGATTTAAAATCCCCCGTCCCCAGAGTCTTGTAAGTTTTTCTAGTTCAAAAGCAGATGTACTTACTATTGTTCCCAAATTAGATTGCTGCAAAGCTCCAGTCGAGACTGCAGTGGGTACTTGAACATGCTGGTAAGAGACTGGAGAGCATTTCATGGGTGGATGGAGAGCTTTGACAGCACAGACACAAGGGTCTAATACCTACACCCACCCAAGATTATATGGTTCGTGTCGGCTGCAGATGAAACAGTGTTAGCACACACTTGGAATGGCGCATACTTCCTTGCTTGGGTGGAGGACAGTTGAGCTTTCTTTCATGTGAGCATATGTGGAGAAAACTCCCTTGACCCTATGCTAGGATCATTCCTTCATTTTTACTAAATATGCTGTTAGAGCCAACTGAGGCCATTTATTTGTAAGGAAATCTGTACCATTTGAGTTTCATCTATCATAGATCCTGAGTCAAGGCCTGGGGTACAATTAGTTTGGGGTGAATGCAATACTTTTAAAGCATGGATAAGGAATTAGAAAAACATGAGACAGGAAGGAGGCCAAAGGTGGTAAGTCATACAAAATCAAGCACGTGAGTACTCTAAGCAACGAGGTCTCCTCATGGGTAGCTGTGAGAAACTGTCTGGAGCACATAAAATCTCCCCATGACAGTGAAGTCTGGGGCCCTTCTGTACCACATGCTTCATTGTGTCCATTGTGGGTCAGGAGGATGAGTGGGGACAACTTCTGCAGCAGAACACTGTCAGTTCGCCATGACTGTTCACCTTTGCTGTAGGTGAACACAGGTGAGCCAAGGGAACATCAGGCGGAACAGCACCAGCACTGATTACAAACTCCTTCCTTTCCAGAACCACTGAACTTCCGACTGAGTTGCCACCTTTGACCATGAACATCCCATACTGTTGAACCTCAAAGACTGCCCCTTGTGGTAACAGCAAGGTAGTTATGGTTCCCGGATGTGTGCAATGAAGAGGCTATAAAGTGTAAAATATAAACCATCATACGTTATAGAGTTTATAATAGTATAGACCATGATCTCCTTTGCTGTATAAACCATTCACATAGTCATCAGTACAGTAGACATGCCTTGAAACTACACAGTGCAGAAACTACAAAACTATGTCCACTGCCTTTCTCACAAGAAAACCTACTGACAAAGAACTGTGGAAAGGTAAAGAAAGCAAAGTTCAGAGCAAAACAAGCACAAGGCCGTGGTTAGTTTTGGTCAACTTGTCACTGCCTAGAGTCACCTAAGAAGAGAGGCTTTAATCAAGAAATTGTCTTGATCAGGTTGGCCTGTGGGCATGTCTGTCTGTGTGTGTGTGGGGGGGGGGGGCGGAGGTTGTCTTGATTCATTGATGCAGGAAGATCTGCCCATTGTTCCTCGTAGGCAACGCCACTGCCTAGTTTGGGGGTGGTGCTGGCTGGGAGGATAGGTGAGA
Source organism: Meriones unguiculatus (assembly GCF_030254825.1). Taxonomy (NCBI): domain Eukaryota; kingdom Metazoa; phylum Chordata; class Mammalia; order Rodentia; family Muridae; genus Meriones; species Meriones unguiculatus. Next base: position 86,234,656 of record NC_083353.1, read on the forward strand.
GCAAGAGAGGATCGACGCATGTGCTCTGCTCGTGGCTGGCGTTGTGATGTTCTAAGTTCCTGCCTCGATTTACTAGGGAAAATTGACTGTAGTGTGGAATGGTAAGCCAAATAAATCCTTTTCTCCCCTAAACTATTTGTCTGGCTCACAGTGTTTGTCATAGACACAGAAATGAAACTAGAATAAGGCTCTTGAGGACCTTGGTTTGATCTCCAGCATTGCACAAACCTAGACAGGTGGTGAAAACACATGATCCCAACACTAGGGAGCTAGAGACAGGAGAACCAAATTCAACAATTCAACAGGGAAATCAGAGAATTCAAGGCCAGCCTGGGGAATGTGAAACAATGCCTCAAAAAAATATTTTGGGAAATAAACACCAGTAAATTGAACAAAACTAAAAATGAGCAAAGGGCACAGGACTGTGCGTGGAGGTGACACATGACCCTATAGATGGTAACATGTCCCCTTGTAACTATTTGGGGAAATGATGGCCATTTTACAACAGCAGCAGCACCGAGTTTGTGACAAAACAAAGATGCCCATTCACTTTAAAAAGCAGTTCTTGGAAGGGGGGCTCACCTGGGGACAGAGCCAGATAATGGATATTTGGTCTGTAATGTAAAACCTAACGCATTCGTTAGCGTACATGCTGGTGGCTTAGAAGAATAAAAGGTTGCACTCTTTGGTATGGAGACCTGCTGTTTGCTTGACAGAAGGTAATAAATAAAAAGCCTGCAGTGCCCCACAACACTTTGGAGGTTTCAATGCGAAGAAGGTAAAACATGGCCAACTGAGCATGAGACAGTCAGGTAATGGTGGGGAGCCAGGGGGCAGGAATTCAAAATGAGGCCCATCAGTCTTTAGAATTTTTCCTTAGTGGGAAATTACCTGTGGTTTTGAGCTCTTCACGGAGCCCTTGACTGATCACTGTGGCCTTCTCTCCTGGCTTCAGAAACACAAGGACTTTGGAGGGTGGGGAGAGCTTAGATTATTAACTTATTAAAGAACACACTATGTCAGGTTTTTCTTCTCTCTCCCTCTCTCTTCTTTCTCTTTGGCACAACACCTTATGTAGACTAGGTTGGTTTCAGAGTCGATATGTAACCGATAGTGACCTTGAACTTCTGATCCTCTTGCCAGGAATGTAGACATGCAGCACCACAGCCAGTCTATGTGGTGCTGGTAGCGGAGCCCAGGGTCTCATGTGTGCTAGGCCAGCACTTCTCCTAAATGAGTTATGTTGATGAGATAAACAGCTCTCACTTCAAAGGGAGTAAGAGATACGTATGCTGGAGCCAGGCAGTGGTGATGCACGCCTTTGATCCCAGCACTCAGGGAGGCAGAGGCAGGCGGATCTCTGTGAGTTTGAGGCCAGCCTGGCCTACAGAGTGAGTTCCAGGACAGCCAAGGCTACACAGAAAAACCCTGTCTTGAAAAAACCAAAACAGAACAAACAAAATAAAAAAAAAATAGTATGGTGGAACCAAATGAGGGGCGTGAGAATACAACTTCAGGTTATCCTAAAATCTAGGTTTCCCAATGTGGTAACAGTGTGATGAAGTTTTTATAGTAAGAAGACCAATAAAGTCATGATTTAAGGCATTTTAGAAGTATATCAGGTAGGTCAGTTAAAAGGCTTCCAATGACATTTTCAGCCTTTTGATTGTTGGATACTAGGGTTCTTTGTAAGCATTCCAAAGGACTTACCCAACAGCCACAAAGATGTTAAGTCACACACCAGGGAGGACAATAAGTGGCTATGAGAGGGGCCTAAAGATTGGCCCGAGATAATTTGGCTCTGGACCTGCAACATTCCAACCTCTTCACAATCAATACTGAAGTTCTAATCAATTCAGTGGTCTTGAAGATGGTTCAGCCGAACATGTGGTTCACATCTCCAGCCCCAGCCAAGCTTCTTTTGCAAAACACACACATTTAATTCTGAGATTAAATATCTTCAATGCATTCCACTTTCTTCAAAGAAAAAGCATCTCTTTGTTGTAGTAAAATGCATATAATATAAAAATTACCATGGCGAGAGGGCAGCTGGGACTGTAGCTCACTGGTAGAGCCTTCAGCTAAAATGCATGGGCCTTAGGTGTGAGCCCCTGTGCCAACAAAGAGGAGGACTGGGGAGAGTGAAGCTTACAGTTACATAGTATGGAGTACATTCCATTTTTATGCAACCGTCACACCCCATCTCTTGGAGCTATTCAGCTACTCTTCACATAATAGCTGTGTGCTTCCCCTCTCCAAGGCCCTGTCAACCACCAGTCTAGTTCTGTCCTTATGGATTTTTACCTCTCTATTTACATTGCACATGTGGGCTTTACCTGTCTTTTTAAAGCCCCAGATATTTCACAGAGCACAGTTTCTTCAAGCGTCTCTCATGTCACAGCTTGTGCCAGAATGTCCAATCTTATTAAGGCCTGCCAATATCCTACGGTATGTGTAAATGCAAATGCTGCCTTTCGTCTGTTTGTTTACTTGCTGACAAATATTTTGGCTGTGGGAAAGGAACCTTTGAAATGTGGAGCAGTGTCCTTGTTTGCTTTCCAATGCAGTGGCAAAAAAACACTGACCAAAACCAATCAGGTGGAGGAAAGGGTTTTTTATAGCTGACAGGTTACAGTCCATCTTTAAGGCAAGAAGGACCGGAACTCAAGGAGGGGCAGAGGTAGAACGGAAGCAGAACTACAGGAGAATGCCACTTGTTCTCCATGGCTTGCTCACTCACCTTGCTTTTGTATATAACCCAGGGCCACCAGCGGAAGTAGGTGAGGCCTTCCACATTAATCACTAATTAAGAAAATCCCTCATAGACCTGCCTACAGGCCAGTCACAGAGGCATTTTCTCAACTAAGGTTCCGTCTTCCCAGATAACCCTGGCTTGTGCCAAGCTGACCAACACAAGCAGAGACATGGTGTTCATCTTATATCGTCTTTCTTTCCCTCTTCCCTTCCACTGTCCTTTCCAGCCTTCTTCCCTCTCCCCCTCTTCCTGCCTTGAGGGTAAGGAGGTTGGGATTTGACTGTGCAGCATTATCACCAGGAATCTTAAAGATTAAGAAAATAACTTCATTATTTATAATAGATGCATGGTAGAGTTGTTCAGAACAACTATAGGTTTGCACTAAAATTGATCAGAAGATGCACAATCCAGTATTTCTCATCAACCACACAGCAAAGCCTCTGCAGCTCTGTGTACTTCTTACTGCTGGTGCATCGACACGGGAACACCATTATCTCCAAACTGCGTGATTTTCACTAAGAACACTCCCATTGGCGTTTCACATTCTGACTTTTAATGAATGCATAATGACACCTATCCATCACCGTAGCCACACTGCAGTTTCACTGGTCTAAAAAAAAAATCCCGTATGTTCTGCCTGTTCATCCCTCTTTCTGCTACACTCTGGTAACCACTGACTTCATGCCTTCTAGGTAAGCCCTGCCCACTGAACTGCCCCCACAGCCCTCTGCTACACGTCTGATTGTCTCCAAAGAGCTGCCTTTTCCTCAATGTTTCTTGTTGGCTGCATTTATCTGCTATTGCGTTCTTTCAGATTAGCTAGTTTTGCTGTGTAAAAAGCGCTTGTGTTCTTTGGGTCTTTTCATGTTCAAAAATGACAGCTTTTGGAAATCCCCTCCTTCCACCAAGGGTTCTGGATGTGCACCTCACAGTCAGCCCCCACCTCACACCAATATGACTTATTCTGGGTGTGGTGCATGCCTGTGATCCCATCCCTTGGAGGCAGAGGCAGAAAGACTGTGACATTGGGGCTAGCCTTTGACACTTGGCAGGTTTCAGCCTAGGTTGGGCTACTTAGCAAAACTCTCTCGAAAGTTAAACAAGAAGCAGACTTCTTCATCTACCCAACTTCAAGTACAGTGTAACTACGGTTAAAAAAAAAAAAGCGAGTAGTAGGTAGGGCTGGAGAGATGGCTCAGCCGTCAAAAGCACCTCCTGGCTTTGCATAAGATGACCTTGGTCTCCAGCACTGCCACCAAGCTGCGTGTGACTTTCTTTAACTCCAGGGGATGTGCTGCCCCCTTCCGACCTCGAGAGCCCTGGCACTCATAAGTACTTACAGACACTTGAACACAAACATACACTCACATAAAAATTAATTAAATTGTAAAGAAGAACTTCAAGTGGCGGCCCAGCAAGATGAAAGCGCTCGCCACCAAGCCTGATGAGCTCAGGTTAATCCTCGGACCCATGCAGTGGAAGGAGAGAACGGACTCTCAGTTCGTCTGATCTACACAAAACACTATATGGCAGAAGTGAGGTGGCCACACGCCCACACATGCGTAGTAAATAAGCGTGAAAAAAAATTTAAAAATCAGGTTGGGAAAAGAGAACCGGTTATACGGAAAAATATTGTTACAGAGAGAGCATCAGTAATTAGCAGTTCTGATAGAATGAATTAATTTGAAAACTAATAAAAGTTCTTATCTGGGCTTAGCTAGAAAAGTATGGGTCAATAAAGGGCATTTTTAAGTGATTGAACCACATTGGCGTTTTCTTCTTTCTTTTTAAAGAATTTTACATTTAGTTATCTAGTATAAGTGTAGGCATGTGCATGCATGTTTGTGTGTACTTGCATGCATCTGTGTGTGTGTGCTTACCGTGATGTGAATGTGAAGGTCAGGGACAGCCATCAGGAATTGGTTCTCTCCTTCCAACACAGAGGTGCTAAGGCTCAAACTCAGGCGTTCGGGCTTGGTAGCACTGTGTTTGTCTGCTGTCAGTTTCCCAGCCCACGCTCTCAACAAGGAAGCTTATTTCATTGTCTGTTTTTAAGGCAGGGGATAGCCCAGGCTTGCCTCTAACCATGGAACTGAGGGTGGCCTTGAGCTCTTGTTTTTGTTTTTTGTTTTTAAATATAATTTTAAATGTACTCATTGAGAATTTCATACATATAAACAATGTATTTTATTCCTATCCACCCACCACTTCCCCCCCTTCCTCTCCCTGGCAGACTCTCCCAACAGGCCCCAATCCTGGCTTCATCTTTTTAAAAAAAACGAATGACCCACTGAATGCAGTGAGTGCTTTCCATATGTTCTTGGTGTGAGGTTATCCATGGGAGCACAGGCAACCTATTAATGGCTACATCCCAAAGAAAAATAACTCTTCCTCCTCCGGCAGCCATTAAATGCCTCAAAGGGCCCTCCCCATCCATGCTGGCATGGTGGCTTGTTTGAGGCTGTGATTGTAGCTGCTGTGAGTTCCATGAGTGCAATGGTCACATCAGGACCACAGAACAGCGTCTCCCAGCATCCCGTTCCTTCCTCCTGCTCTTACATTTTTTTTTTCTGTCCCGTTTTCTACAATGTTCCCTGAGCCTTGGGGGTATGAGGTTGATATAAATGTCCCACTTAGGGCTGAGCACTCACAGTAGCTTATTTTTAGCACTTTGACCAGTTATGGATCTCTGCATTAACTGCAGGCCGCTGCAAAAACCAGCTTTTCTGACCGAGGCTGAGAGCAACACAATCTACAGGCATACACATAAATGTCAGGAAGACATTTTGACAGAATGATTGAGGATGACCTCGGATTTTTAATCCTTCTGGGATTGTAAGTGTGTGTCACCATGCTTGTTTTTTTCTTATTTCTCTTACTGCGGAAGAAAATCAGCCCAAGTTGTCCTTGACGAAAGCTGAGAAAAATCACTGGCCTCCATCGTCTGTGTCAGGTGAGTGTCACAAGGGTGACTTATATTCACTGGCACCTCAGTGGTGGGGAGTGATTGCGGAAGGAACATTCCTTTGTCAGGGTTCACTGTGACAGGACTATGGGCCTGATGGGTAGTAAATGTACAAAGCTCGCCTTTAGAATGATTTCTACACCTCACAGAGTGGAAGTCTTTGTCAGAGACTGACAATTAGCCAAACAACATTCCATCATGGTTATTTTTGTACATTTTGAAAGCTGAGCCACAGCTTTGTGTTGGGTCAAATATTGAACAAAAATCCAATTATGGAAGATAATTGAATCATTTATTGGAAAGTGTAGGCAGGCGTATCTCAGCTTGTTCACAGAGCAGGTTGAGGAATTAAGCAGTATTTTGTGAGTGGATGTCGACACGATAGAGATCATCAACAAAATGGTGTAGACGGCAATGGCTGCCGTGCTAACAAATGTTCGTTAGAGGTGTCCTGAAGCCGAAAACAGATGCACTGCTCTTAACATGCTCAGATCTCGTCAGCCCACACACAGCTTCTTTTCTCTGGACTTCTGAGTTAGGCATTGCTTCATAGGCAATGATCCCCTGCTGCCCTAAATTTAGGCCCATATGTCACTCATTCCTTCTGGGTGTGGGTGTCAAAAATGTGGGATGTCACCTCAGGGATTTGGTTTCAAAGGATGGTAGCTTTGTTTTTTCATGCGGAGGATTTTGTCCAGGGTTCAAACGTTGTGAGAGAACCCACCATCCCTGGAGCTACACCTCAGCATAAGACTGTGGTTTCTATCTTAGGGTGCTCTCTCCTTTCTCTGTCACTTACTCTGATAGAAGCCAGGTGCTATATGGCAGGTCCCCATGTTATACGTGTGAATTTGGGTCCAGAGGACCCCCACTGGAATTTTCAGGTTCCTGTGCCCCGGATCAAAGAATTGGACCAGGGACATGAATAGTAATAGACACGCAGACAGTTTGTTAAGCCCGTCCTTCCCAGATTGCGGGACTGTCAGATTGTGGGTCAGACAGATCCCATGGATGTGACTGTGGATAGAGCAGGAAGCCCTGAGTGTGTGAAGTCTTGAGTGGATATATGTTGTTGACATGAGCTGGCCCTGTCAAGAAGGTTAGCCTCAGACCCATGGGAAACAATTAAATCCCCACTGCTGATATTCTTCATGGTCAACTGGACTACATCTGGAATTTACTAAAACCTAAGCAGCCCGGCACATCTGGGAAGGATTGTGTTTTTTTTTCTTAATAAACCATTTGGAGTGGGAAGACCCACTTTTAATCTGGATACTTTGAGATGGGGAGAAACACCTTTGATACTGATCCTTTGAGGTGAAAAGATAGACCTCTAGCCAAGATCTTTTGAGGTGGGAAGCTCTATCTTTAACCTGGGCCACATCTTCCGCTAGCAGCCTATATAAAGGACATGGGAAAAGCAAGCTTGCTCTCTTTGCCTGCTTGTTCTGGCTCTCACTGGCAAGTCCCTTTCACTACTGGTATTAGAAGCTATTTCTTTGGAATTCTGGTATACCTGGAGGACCAGCTGAACCATCCATCTAGCCTCGTGGAATGTACAACCACTGAATTCTTGGACCTTCTGTTGGTAGATAGTCATTGTTGGACAAGCTGGACCACAGCCTGTAAAACATTCTAATTATCTATCTATCTATCTATCTATCTATCTATCTATCTATCTATCTATCTGTCTATCATCTTCTATAATTTATATATAGAATTCTATAATATGTGTAGACTACACATACACACATATGTATATATATATAGTATATATATACATATATATACACACACACACACACACATATATATATATATATATATATATATAAATTTACTGTTTCTCTGGATAACCCTGACTAATACATCCCCTCCCCCCACATACACACAGGAGAGGTGAGGGTCAGAGGGAGGCTAAACTTTCCTATGGTCCATATCGAAATCTGGGGGAGGAAGAGAACTCTTTCTACTCCCATTCATGTAAGTTTTGTATCTGGCAGACAAATGTTAATCCAGCTCTAAATTTCTCTATGTGGGGAGTCTGTCTGCTGGCTCCCTCCCTGTTTGTGTGTGTCTGTTTGTGTGTTTCAATAAAACTTGACTGAGAGCTGAGACCTTGCTTTTCTGCCTTTTTACTGATATTGGTGGTATGAAAGAGAGTCTATTCCTGTGACTTTAGACTAGCTCCCCATGATGGCATCTAGAAGACAAGGGGGCTAGAGATCTAGGATGGTCAGAAGTGGCACTCGTTTGGGACCATGTCCTTAGTGCCTGCTGAATTCAGAGTGCAGGCTTTTCTCCTGCATGCTGTACCCCTACAAGTCCTTTACTTAGGGAGTTTTCTGGTCTTTTGGCCAACTGGCTTCTTTCATATGCTAATTTAGATACCTTCTATGCCTTATTCTCCTGCCACACCCGTTTGCAGAAGCTACTGGGCATGAGCAGATGCTGAGGCTAGCATGTCGCCAGCAGACAGCAGAGCGGGGGAATCCCTCACTGAGCACTGTGAAGATCTGATCCAGGCAACACAAGAGGGTGGGTGTGAAAGGAGATCCCCCCTCCACTGAGCCCACAGGATCATCTGAACTTCAGAAGCTCAGAAGCAAGGTTAGCACACTTAGAGGCTTTCTCAGAACTCTACGGACTTTGATGGATTAGGCTTTTGTTTTCGTTTTAGCAGGTGATGCTGTCTATGTGCTGAATGGCACTTCCACCATGGAGTAAGTTGTGCTAAGGTCTGAAGGCCTGTTACACTAACCACTCACTCTCCTGCCCTCTTCTCTCTCTCCTTTGTTGGCCAGTTCCAATTAAAAGCCAGATGAGTTCTTGGTGGTCAGTTTCCTAGGGCAGGAAAGTGGAAGCACAGGGCCACACGTCAGGGAAGAGCCTCTGGTTACCCATCCCTCTCCATCTTTAAATTGTCTTCAACAGTAATGGGTTTAAATGCCTATTTATTACAGCACAACCGAAGTATATAAACCAGACACCGGTGAATGTGTCTTACTATATAAGTTCTTATTTTTACCTGGGCCTATAATCCCAGCTGAGGTTTGAAGATCAGGAATCCAAGGCCTGTGGAAGCTAACAGAGAAAATTCAGGCCAGTCCGGGCCACGCAGTGAGACCTTGAAAACAGAAAGTGAGAACAGGGCTGCAGATAGATAAAACCAGTGACAGGAGTGTGCCTGGTGTGTGTGACGTCCTAGATTCAGTCCTAGCACCACCAGCACAATCTTATTTTCTGTAAGGAGCAGTGAAATGAGCATCCTATCGTATTTCGGGGGCTTGTTGGCAACGGTCGCTTAGGGTACCATGAAAGCAGGGTGGCTGAAGACCAAGCTTGTTTTAAGGGCTCTCACATACCTTGCTGTGCTGTTCCTCAGAATGCTGCTCTCCTCCCTCTGGGAAGCCTTTACCCACTCGATAAACTAAAAATTGCTTTATTGTCGTGTTAATCTTCACTCTGACATTACTAAATTTAATATATTTTCCATATGTTCATTAGCTTATCTGTATTCCTTTTGTGGCCTCTATAAGTTTTTTTTTTTTTTCCTGTTGATATTCATGGTGGATTACATGGCCAATACACCCCACAGGCTCAGATATTTGAACACTTGGTCCCCAGTTGGGCAGATGTTATAGAAGCTTTGGGAGGTGCCACCTTGCTGGAGGAAGTGTGTCCCTTGGGGTGGCTTTGAGAGTTTATAACCTTGCCCACTTCTAGCTCCTTCTCTCTGTTTTGTATTCACAGTTCAAGACGTGACTCTCAGCTTCCTGTTTTTGCCACCCTGCAAGCCTCTTGCCACCATGCCTCCCCCTGCCACGATTCACTCTCTGGAACTATGAGCTCTTCCTTAAGCTCGCTGCCTTCAGTCGTGGTGTTTTATGACAGCGACAGAAACAGTGACTACTGCAATATTCATCTTTCGTTGCTCTGTGGAGCTATTTACATATTAAAACTTAAAACAGTTTAAGATTTTAAAAATTTTTATTGTTTTCAGTATATCTCAATCACAGTTTTCCCTTCCTCCAGTCCTCCTGTTTTCCCCTACCCCATCTCCCCTCTCCTCCAAATCCACTTCTCCTCCATTTTCCTTCACGAAAAGAGCAGGCCTCTCAGGAGTTTCCGCTGAACACAACACATTTATTTTTTTATGTATATGTGCGTGTTTCAGTGTGTGTCACATGTGTGTAGGTGCTTTGGGAAGCCAGAAGAGGGTGTCAGATTCCCTGGGGTTGTGAACCACCTGACATGGGTGCTGGGAAGTGAACTAAGGTTCCTCTTCTAGAAGAACTGCCTGTGATTTAAAAAAAAATGTTTTTTTTTAATAAATATAATTACATCATTTCCTCCTTCCCTTTTCCTCTCTGCAAACCCTTTCATATACCCCTCATTGCTCTTTTTCAAATTCATGGCCTCTCTTTTTCATTACTTATTGTTACATACATATATGCATATACAAATACATTTCTAAAGGCATAAATACAAGTTGCTCAGCCTGTATAAGGTTCCTTGTATATATGTTTTCAGGGCTGACTATTTGGAATTGGACAAACAATTGGTGTACTCTTCCTGGGGAAGGCTGTTTCTCCATTCTCAGCATTCCCTAGCTGCCTGCGGCTCTTTGTGTAGGGTTCCAGCCTTGTGGGCTTTTCCTGTCCACTTAACACATCTATTTTTATTATTGTGTTCAGCTGTGTGGGGGCAGTCATGTTGGTGAGACTGTATAGGTGCTGCTAAGCCATCTCTAGCTCCTCTCACACACTAAACCTTTAAAGAGATTACTATATTTACTGCATGTGTTCTCTGGTTTAAAATAATTCACAGAATCCCTTCTTTTCTTCCTTCCTCTCTCTTTCTTTAATTGTTTGTTTATGATACAAAGGCTTAGTGAAAATTGCTGCATGGGTATATACATACATACATACATACATATATATATATATATATATATATATACATACACACACACACACACACACATATATATATTCATAAGCAGCCATACAGGCCTAACACAGAAATGTAAAGCAGAAGGTACAAATGCTACTCATTGTCATCATCTTCTTTCTCAGTTTCCTCAGAACGTTTCTCTGCTTGTATCTCTCAGAACAATTCACGTTTTCCTTTCACCAACCCAGCTGAGCTCTAGTTCAAAAGCTTTATTCTTAATTCATTAAGGATATAAATTATTCTTGCAACTGCTTTAACTTTTAATTATGGCAGGTCATTCCTTTCATCTGAAGCTTTTCTATTCCTGTTTGCAGCTTGCCTGGATTTTCCAGTGGCACAATCCCAGAAACCATGATACACTTGATGTGTTCATCATACAGAGCTGAGTATGATCGTTCATCCTGTAAGACCCCAAAGGTCTGAGAGCGCTGTAGGGCATACTGCGCAGCTGCCCTGCAAGATCTTTTAGGGGACCGTTACAGCCGAAGTCAGACCTACAGTTGGGGGCTTCTTCTCTCGTTATATTTGCTAATGAATGAGCTTCTGGCAGTAAGCTGTGAATGCCATTCCAGCATGGGTTACATTTAAAAAAGTAAAACAAGCGGCTCAGCAGTTAAAAGCACTGGCTGCTCTTTCAAAGGACCCACACTCATGCTATGGCACACATGCACTCGTGTATGTTTTAATACATAGGCACGCACACGTGCACACACACACACAATTTAAAAACAGTACTTTAGAATTTTATCTTTTCCAGAGTTTGACACAAGTAAAGTTGCAAAGTGTGGATCCTCTTATGTTTATTTCTCACTACAGTGCTTTGAGACTAACCCGTATTGTTGTAGGCATCTTTAATTTCCTTAAGATGTTTATTTACGTATTTATTCTTTCTTGTGAGTGTATGGTGTGTGATGTACGTACACATGTGTGTGAGGATGCTCATGCCCATGTGCTCTTCTGAGGAGGCTGTAGAAGGCCTGGCTGTCCTGTTCTATCAGGCACTCCCTGCCTTATTCACTCGAGAAAGGGTCTGTCACTGAACCCTGAACCTTCTCAGTGTTTGGCTAGGCTCCTGGCCGGCAAGGTCCTGGGATTCACCTGTCTCTGCTCCCCAGTGCTGGGGTTACAGGCACACTCAGCCACTCCTGGCTTTCTTAGGAGACTGCTGGGGATTCAAACCCAGGTCCTCACTCTTGCGTAGCAAGGTGCTCCTACCCACTAAGCCATCTCCCTAGCCCCAGGTTACTTTTTTGCTGAGTAAAGCTTTTCTGCAAGCATGCAGTACAATATGTTCATCCATTCATTAGTTGGTAGATACGCGGGTATTTCCATTTCCCGTTTATACAAAGCTTTTAGTTCATAGCGTAGGAGTTCTGGGTGCACTATGCTTGTCTTTTAGCCTTACAATTGTATTTTATAGTAATTGTATAATAGTGATTTCACTAAGACAGTGTATTAGTTGTTTTTCATCCTCGACAACATTGGCCTTTTGAATTTTAGCCACTGAAGTGAAGTCCTCCCTCTTTCTTTTTCAAAGACAAGGTCTTGCTTGCTATATAGAGCTGGCTAGTATGGTACTCATTACGTAGCCTAGGCTGGCTTTAAACTTAAGCAACCCACGTGCCTCCCCCTTTTGAGTGCTGGGGTTATAGGCACGCAGTGGTATTTTACTGTGGTCTCTACTTGCGTTTCTTTAATGTGGGAGCCAGTTTCCAATACAGCAGCCATGGATCTTTACTGACTCCCTGATATTTAAGTACTCAGTCCAGTAGTATATATGAATGGCTTGTATTACCGGTAAGCTGTTATAAGAATGTCTACTGACTTCCTTCTCAGTCAGGTCATAAAAGACGCTATAGTTTAAAGTTGCTGAGAAAGGGAGAAATCGTCTTCTCCTGGGATGAGCCCCATAACTGGTTATTTAATACCAAGAATCAGTGCTGAAATCATACAAAAACAGTAAATGGACTCAGCAGATTGTATTGTGTTTGTGTGACAATAATCATAAAAAAGGGTCCATGGTTTTGAGAGGGAATAAAAGGAGGCATGGAAAGGGTGGAGGGAGGAAAAGGAAGGGAGAAATACTATACATAATCTAATTAGAATGAAAAAAAACTGGGTTGAGAAAGATGGATCTTGTATTAAGAGCATTGCTCTCCCCCCCCCCCACTGCCAATAGAGAATCATGGTTTGATTCCCAGCACTCACACAGTGACTGACAATTGTGTGTAATTTCAGTTCCAGGGACTTAACACCTTCTGGGACTTCTTCAGTTCATATATTCAGGCAAAACACCCATATACATAAAATTAGATAAAGTAATTTAAAAAGATTGGGGGTGGGTGGAAAGATGGCTCAGTAGTTAAGAGTACTGGCTGTTCTTCCAGAGGATCTGGGTTCGATTCCCAGCATCCACATGATGGTTCACAACAATGTGTAACTCTGGTCCTGGGAGATCTTATGCCATCTTTTGGCCTCTGCACGCACCAGGCATGAACATGGCACACAGGTATACATGCAGCAAAGCACCCATACACAGTCAATTTTTAAAAAATTAACGGTCAGAAGAAAAAAGATACTGTAGTTTCTATCTCATCCTCCAAATTACCGACACTAGGGAAACCAGTCACTATGAAGACAGGTAAACACATTGGGGGACTGATGCCTCCTGCCAATCACTGACCTGTCAAGTGAGCTACCACTCCAGTTACAATCAAGTGTTATGAACAGATACTGGTCAACACCATCAGAGTAAGTGAAGAGAATCCCTGAGTGTGAACTACATAGCCTAAGTTTTCCCAGGTTCTTAGCTAACAGAAATGGCATGAAATGAAATTTGTTGATATTTTAAACTACTTACAGGTGAAGTGGAAACCAACCAACCAACCAACCAACCAACCAACCAACCAACCAACCAGATTTTTGGACATGGCGATGGGGTGTAACAGTATTTCCTGAACAGTGAGAACGCCCTGATACCAGGCGGCAGTGAAAGGTGGAGGGACTTTGAGGGGAATGTTAATGGAAGCTTACTGGTAGACCCAAATGGGCTGTAAGGGGCTACCAGTGAAGCCACTCTGCAAAGAGAACTGTGGTAGGGAGAATTCTCAAATGGCCCACAAGATTCCTGCCCTTTCATGCCCATAGTTTGTATAATCCTTTCCTGCCTCCGTACAACAGAACATTGCTGTCAAGGTCACATTGCATCATATTACAGAAATTTTTTTTTGCAGATGTAAATTAGGGCTCCAATAAACAGAGTGAGTAAGTCGGAAGGAAGATTATGCTCTGTGGCCCACACAAGATCACCTGAGGGTAAAAGTCCATTGGTTACTTAATGACTGAAATATAGCAGGTCCTGGGTATACATGGAGGTTAGAAGGTACTGTCTTGTAAATATAAAGATAAGGCTACTCTAATAAGCTTATTAAGGAGTTAATGACATGGTCATCCAAGTGCATTGCTGCCATAGTGAGCAAGACAAGCCATTACATATCAGAGCGAGTAATTTTTATTTTTTACTCCATCTTAAACCGACACAGTTATTGTGCTAATTCAATACACTCATACGATGTGAAATGGCTATGTCTGCAATTAGCATTTCCAATTCCTTAAATATTTTTTCATTTCTTAGTAGATAACACTTGACAAATTCTATTTTCATCTAGTTCTTTATAAAATACGCAATGATAGTGGCTAGGAGGGACTGTAGGGGCAGCCCACATGGCAGAATTCTGCCCTTGCATGCTCAAGGCCCTGGAAAACAAACAAGGAATTGTCATCCAGGTGTAAGGGCTTCCGTCTGTAATCCCAGCATTTAGGAGGCACAGGTGGGAGAACTATGAGTCTGAGGCCAACCAGGGTTACACAGTGACCTTTAGCCTATCATGGGCCTCAGTGAGATCCTAGGCTCCATAAAAACCCAAACTGAAACACACACACACACACACACACACACAAATTAGCGATTCTACTGTACTGCAGGGCAGTAGTACTTATTCCTGTTTCCCCCATCTACCTGAGGGCCTTGCTAGGTAAACACATATCCTACCATTGAGTTACACTCGCTTTTGAGCTGTATTATTACTTTTTTATTTTACTTTTTAAATTTTTATTAATTACACTTTATTCACTTTGCATCCCCCCCAAGAACCCATCCCTCCACCCCTTCCAGTCCCACCCTCCCTCATCATTCTCTACGCATGTCAGAGACAGTCCCTGTTCCTATTACTATGGAACCCACTTGGACACTGAACTGTCATGGGCTACATCAGTGCAGGGGTTCTAGGTAATCTCCATCAATGGTCCTTGGTTGGAGTATCAGTCTCAGAAAAGGTCCCTGTGCCCAGATTTTTTGGTTCTGTTGCTCTCCTTGTGGAGCTTCTGTTCTATCCAGGTCTTACTATTTTCTACTTCTTTCATAAGATTCCCTGCACTCTGCCCAAAGGTTGGTCATAAGTGTCAGCATCTGCTTTGATACCCTGCAGGGTAGAGCCTTTCAGAGGCCCTCTGTGACACGCTCCTGTCTTGTTCTCCATTTTCTCCTTCTTCTGATGTCCATCCTCTTAGCCTTTCTGAATGGGAGTTGAACATTTTAGCCAGAGTCCTCTTTCTTGATTAGTTTCTTTAGGGTACAGATTTTAGTAGGTTTATCCTAAATTATATGTCTAATATACACTTATGAGTGAGTATATACCCTGTGTGTATTTCTGTTTCTGGGATACCTCATTCAGGATGATCTTTTCCAGTTCCCAACATTTACCTGCAAATTTCATGATTTCCTTGTTTTTTATTGCTGAGTAATATTCTATTGTGTAGATGTACCATAATTTCTGTATCCATTCCTCCGTTGAGGGGGATCTGGGTTGGTTTCAGGTTCTGGTTATTACAAATAAAGCTGCTACAAACATGGTTGAACAAATGTCCTTATTGTGTACTTGAGCATCTTTTGGATATATGCCTAGAAGTGGTATAGCTGGATCTTGAGGAAGCGCTATTCCTAATTGTCTGAGAAAGTGCCAGATTTATTTTCAGAGTGGTTGTACAAGTTTACATTCCTACCAGCAGTGGTGGAGGGTTCCCCTTTCTCCACAACCTCTCCAGCATGTGTTGTCACTTGAGCTTTTGATCCTAGCCACTCTGATGGGTGTAAGGTGAAATCTCAGGGTCGTTTTGATTTGTATTTCCCTGATGACTAAGGACATTGAGCATTTAAGTGTTTTTCAGCCATTTGATATTCCTCTATTGAGAATTCTCTGTTTAGCTCTGTACTCCATTTTTTTAATTTGATTACTTGATTTGTTGCTGTTTAACTTCTTGAGTTCTTTATATATACTGGATATTAGCCCTCTGTCAGACATGGGGTCAGTGAAGATCCTTTCCCAATCTGTAGGCTGTCATTTTGTTCTGATGACAGTGTCCTTTGCTTTCCAGAAGCTTTTCAGTTTCATGAGGTCCCATTTGTTGATTGTTGCTCTTAGAGCCTGTGCTGTTGGTGTTCTGTTCAGGAAGTTGTCTCCTATGCCAATGAGTTCAAGGCTCTTCCCCACTTTTTCTTCTAACAGTTTTAGTGTGTCTGGTTTTATATTGAGGTCTTTGATCCACTTGGACTTTAGTTTTTTGCAGGGTGATAATTATGGATCTATTTGCATTTTTCTACATGTAGACTTCCAGTTAGACCAGCACCATTTGTTGAAGATGCTGTCTTTTTTCCATTGAATGGTTTTGGCATCTTTGTCAAAAATCAGGTGTCCATAAGTGTGTGGATTTATTTCAGCGTCTTCTACTCGATTCCATTGATCCACCAGTTGGTTTCTATGCCAGTACCATGCAGTTTTTAGTACTGTTGCTCTATAGTACAGCTTAAGATCAGGGATGGAGATACCTCCGGAAGATCGTTTATTATAGAGGATTGTTTTAGCAATTCTGGGTTTCTTGTTATTCCATATGAAATTGAGAATTTTTCTTTCAAGGTCTGTAAAGAATTGTGTTAGTAATTTGATGGGAATTGTATTGAATCTATTGATTGCTTTTGGTAAGATGGCCATTTTTACTATATTAATCCTGCCACGCCATGAGCATGGGAGATCTTTCCATCTTCTGACATCTTCTTCTAATTCTTTCTTTAGAAACAGGAAATTTTTTTCATACAAGTCTTTGACTTGCTTGGTTGGATTCACACCAAGCTACTTTATGTCCTTTGTGGCTATTGTGAAGGGTGTTGTTTCCCTAGTTTCTTTTTCAGTCCTTTTGTCTTTTGTATACAGGAGGACTACTGATTTTGTTTTTTTTAAATTAACTTTGTATCCAGCCACTTTGCTGAAGGTGTGTTTCAGCTGTAGGAGTTCCCTGGTAGAATTTTTGGGGTCACTCAGGTATACTATCATATCATCTGCACATAGTGATACTTTGACTTCTTCCTTTCCAATCTGTATCCCCTTGATCTCCTTTAGTTGTCTTATTGCTCTAGCAAGGACTTCAAGAACTATGTTGAAGAGATATGGAGAGAACGGGCAGCCTTGCCTTGTCCCTTATTTCAGTGGGACTGATTTAAGTTTCTCTCCATTGAGTTTGATATTGGCTATAGGCTTGCTTTATATTTCCTTTACTATTTTTAGGTATGTTCTTTGTATCCCTGATCTCCCCAAGACTTTAAACATGAATGGATGTTGGATTTCGTCAAATGCTTTTTCAGCATCTCAGGAGATGATCATGTTTTTCTTCTTCAGTTTGTTGATATGGTGGATCACATTGATGGATTTCCATATATTGAACCACCCCTGCATTCCTGGGACAAAGCTGACTTGGTCGTAATGTGTCATATCTTTGATGTGTCTTTGTATTGGGTTTGCAAGTATTTTGTTGAGTATTTTTGCATTAATGTTCATAAGGGAGATTGGCCTGATTCTCTTTCTTTGTTGAATCTTTGTGAGGTTTAGGTGCCAAGGTGACTGTGGCTTCATAGAATGAGTTTGGTAGTGTTCCTTCTGTTTCTATTTTGTGGAATAGTTTGAAGAGTATTGGTGTTAGCTCTTTGAAGTTCTGGTAGAATTCTGTGCTGAAACCATCTGGCCCTGGGCTTTTTTTGCATGGGAGACTTGACAACTGCTTCTATTTCCTTAGGGGATATAGGGCTATTTAATTGATTTACCTGATCTTGATTCAGCTTTGGCAAGTGGAATCAGTCAAGAAAATTGTCCATTTCATTTAGATTTTCAAATTTTGTGGAAAATAGGCTTTTAAAGTAAGACCTAATGATTGTTTGGATTTCTTCACTGTCTGTGGTTATGCCCCCCTTTTCATTTCCGATTTTGTTGATTTGGATAGTGTCTCTCTGCCTTTTAGTTAGTTTGGCTAAGGGTTTGTCTATCTTGTTGATTTTCTCAAAGAACCAGCTCTTGGTTTCATTGATTCTTTGGATTGTTTTGTTTCTAATTTACTGATTTCAGCCCTAAGTTTGATTATTTCCAGCCGTTTACTCCTCTTTGGTGTGTTTTTCTAGGGCTTTAGGTGAGCCATTAAGTTGCTAGAATGAGATGTTTCGAATTTCTTCTTGAAGGCACTTAGAGCTATGAACTTTACTCTTAGCACTGCTTTCATTGTGTCCCATAAGTCTGGGTATGTTGTGTCTTCATTTTCATTGAATTCTAGGAAGACTTTCTTTCTTTATTCCTTCTCTGACCCAGCTATCATTTAGTAGCAAGTTGTTCAGTTTCCATGTGTGTGTAAGTTTTTTGCTATTTCTGTTGTTGAGGTCCAGCTTTAGTCCATAGTGATCAGATAGGATACAAGGGATTATTTCAATCTTCTTGTATCTGTTGAGGCTTGCTTTGTGACCAACTATATGGTCTATTTTTGAGAAGGTTCCACGAGGTGCTGAGAAGTAGGCAAATTCTTTTGTGTTGGGGTGAAAGGTTCTGTAGATGTCTGTTAGGTCCAGTTGATTCATGACCTCTGTTAGAGTTATTGTTTCTTTGTTTAATTTCTGTAGATTTTTTTTGTTTTAAAATTATATTTATTTAGTTATCAAAATATTACTACATAATAACATTAATATATAAAATATGTAATAAATATTAGTGTATATTAATAAGTGTGTGCCCCACGGGCAGGTGTAGGGATTAGGAGGCAGTTTGTGGAAACTGCGTGTCTCTTTCACCATGGGGGTCCAGGGGAGTGACCTCAGGTCTCAGGACTGGTGGCAGGTGTCCTTACCTGCTGATCCATTTCACTGGCCCTATTTTAGTAGCCACCTCCAGACTTGGTGGCAAGCACCTTTACCTACTAAGTGATCTCACTGGCCCTACCTAATCGTATTTTGGCAGTAGCTACCTCCACCCCGTACCCTTCCTAGCCTGTAGTGACCACGTTCCTAGTCTAAGTAAATTAACTTAACGGGAAGCAAATGCCAGTGGAGAAGAAGAATGTTTTGTTTCGTTTTTGGTAAAGAAAACGTATTTTTGTTTAACAGTTTTTTTTTTTCTGATAACGGATCAAGAGAAATTCTGACAACACTTGCACAGATGAAGCAAAGGAAGAACCGACTTGGACTGCAGGGCGGGCTGGCCTTCAGGTGCGGGCAGTGCCCTCGGTTCCCAGTCCTTCCTCCAGCTAGCCACGCTCCTCTGGGCTCTCCTCCGGGCTCTTCCCGTGGATCGCAGCCAGGCGACCGGCTGATGCGAGGACTTACTACATCATGACCGGGCTGCGGAAGGGTGGTAAGAAAGCGCCGGACTCACTCCAGACCCGTCTTCTCCGAAAAGGGCTCAGCTACCCGCAGGGGGCGAAACACGTGTGGTTGTTGTGGCGTGACGTCACGAGACCTGCCCCGGAAGTAGTTGCCCCATATCCCGCCCCAACATGGCGGTGCCCAGCTCGTCGGTTCAGCACCTGCTTTTGCTCAGCCTCTGATCTTAGCCTTGGCGGGTTCGGCCGGACCATGGAGGCGCCGGATTTCACGGCCTCGCTAGTGGTGAGTGCAGGGCAGGGAGGGCTGCTGGGTGCAGGCTGCGTGGGAGCCGTGGCGGCTTCTCTGCACCAGCGCTTTTTTCCGGGTTTGCGCAATGGTCTGTCCTCTGGTCACTGGCAGCTAAGTCTAGGACCAAGTCTAGGGGCGTCCCGGGAGCCTCTTCTCAAGATTAGGTGGGTTCTGCTGGGCATTCAGAGGAGGGGAGGAAGCTTGACTCATTGTATTCTTTACTCAAGGCTTTCCTTATACATCACATTCACTCTGAATTTGGGAATTAAAAAACCATGTAAATAAACACTCATGACCCTTCCAAGACACTAGCTGTCCTTTTGCAGTATCTACATACTTAGTTCGTAGTAATCTGCTTCTTTTGTGCCAAGTTTAGGCTTTGAAAATTGTTGGGTTGTGGAGTCGATAGATAGATATTGTTCAATTCCGCCGAATTATGAGACCTCTTGGTGGTGGGGGGGGTCTGTAACAGCAAGTCTACCAGGGAATAATAGACTCAGCAAGACTATGACTGTGATTTCATTGTGGAGGAGCGGACAGAAGTCGATCAGAAACACCTTACTTTTTAAAATGCCCTCTCCAAGAACAGATAGAAATCAGAAGTATTTGTCCACAGAACTAACTAGTGTCCAGTTGAAGGAGATAGAGTGTTGAACAAGAGAAACCTGCCCACAAGAATCAGGTGTTGGAGACCGCGCTGAAGTGAACGTTGGTGTAAATGACAGGTGGGCTAGGTTTCGGGTATGATAGGAATAGGTGAAAGGGAGGACTATCTTGACCAGACGTAGGGGGATCATGGGTTTAAGTTTAGATTTGTTGAAACTTGCGTAGTCCAGAATACTGAGATACACAGAAACATGTTACCTCAGTGAGCTTTCTCTTATAGTAAGGTGAGGCAACAGTAGTAGTTTTGCCAGTTGACATTAAGGTTCTCTGAAAGGATGGATATATGTGCGCTACATGTTATTCAATTTAGTTCTCACAAACAGCTGACGTGTTAGCCCAGCGTTCTGTTTTGATTTCTGTTGTGATAAAACACTGACCAAAACCACCTTAGGGGAGGGAAGGATTTATTTGGCTGACATGTCTTGATCACAGTCCATCACTGAGGGAAGCTAAGGCAGGAACTAAAACAGAGACTGAGGAGGAGTGCTGCCTCTGGTCTTACTGCCCTGCTTTCTTATACGATCCAGGACTATTTGCCTAGGGTAGCACAATCCACAGTAGGCTGAGTCCTCCCATATTAATCATTAATTTAAAAAAAATGCCCCATAGACTTGCCTACAGGCCAATCTGATGGAGGCATTTTCTTACCTGAGGTTCCCTTTTCCCTGATGATTCTGACTTGGAGCTCAGGCTTCATTCTAGGTAGTTCAGTGTTGGGGGTCTATGTTTTTACCTGCTTATTGATTTCTTAGATCAGCAACAGTAGTGGTTTCAAAAAAGGGCTGGAGTTAACAAAAGAAGGATGATTTAAAAATGAACTTACAGAGGGACTAGAGATGGCTTAGCAGTTAGGAGCACTTGCTGGGTTTGGTCCCAGCACCCACACGGCAATCACAACCCTCAGGTACTGAAGTTCCAGCACATTGTATGCCTCCTCCTCGATTCTGGGCATCAAGCATGAATGTTGGTGCACAAATATACACACAGGCAAAACACCCATCACATAAATAAGTAGATAATGTTACTAAACTGAACACATAGAAAAGTACAGTTTTTGTCATTGTTTGGTAGAGGTTCAAGGTAGGGTCAGTGAGTGGCACTTCCAAGAAGTTGGATTTCATTCATTCCAACTGAAGAACAGTCCCCACACCCCCGCTATTACAGTTTATGAGACTACCAAGACTGTCTTTCTTATCTCATTTTTTAAAAAATCTTTTATTTTTCAGTGAGAGAGGGGTGCTTGGATAGTTTTAGTGTTCATTAATTTAGCTGTGAATTATTTGTTCTGAAGTTTTGTTTCTCCTTCTAAACCCTAACATTGCATGCCGATCGCTACTTTAAGTTTTAATCACACGAAGTTTGAGTAAAATAATGAAAAGTCAGATAAAAGGAAAAAGTTACACTTCCAGTTATCCTACCTTCATAAGCCAGCTATCTTCTGATAGAGTAGTGTCGTCCCTGTCCTCAGAGACTAATGGTCTAGGAGGAGGCAATTATTTGTAAAGTAAGACTTGAATTTAGAGCTTTTAACCTATGAATTTAATTAAGTTTAATATTTGAATGTAATCATTCTTTGGTAGAGGCCTCCTTATTTTTTGCATGATTTTTAATATTGGCATTGGTAACCTATGAATGATATCAGTAACCACACAATTCCAAAGTAATATCTCATATGTTTTGATAGACTCACCTGTAAAAATAATAGCCCATTAACTGGTTATGGGCCAGGCATTCTAATCTAATGAGGTTCATTTGGGCTTAGGGTGATGGCTCAGTGGTTAAAGCACCTGCAGTGTAAGTGTGAGGACCCCATGCTGCTAGGTATGGTGGCTCATTTGTTTGTAATTCCAGTGCTCAGAAGGTGGAGAAAAGGTGTCACTGGAGCAAGCTGGCTAGCTGGACTAGCCTTTTGGTGATCTCTGGGCTCAAGTGAGGGACCCTGCCTCAGTCAGTAAAGTAGAGAGACAATGAAGAAGACTTCTGACTCAAGGTTGGGTTTTCACTTACCTGTACTTATACACACACACACACACACACACACACAGGCAATACATGCAAGCATGTACGCATACCACACACAAACATAACTAAAACAGGTTCATTTAATTGTATTTTTTTCTTATTTAAAAAAAAAAGAATTGTACACTTTATTCATTTTTTTTCCAGTAATGGAGATTAGCCCAGGGCTTCATGCATGCTGGACAACTGCTCTCCTCCTACCTCTGACTTACATTTTATATTTTATATAAAATTTAGATATGTTTACATAATGTATTTTATATTTCTCATTTTATTTTTTCTGTCCACTCTTCCTTTTCTTCTCCTGCTATTTTGTGGTCGGGATGGAACTCAAGCCCTTCTACATGCTAGACATGCTGTAGCATCTAGCTACCACTTAATTGTTTTTAATTTTCATTTAATATTATTTACTTCTCAAAAATTCTTGAAGCATAGGTACTCTTTTTGTACATGAAGAGACGGAAATGAAATAGCTTTTTAAGAAGACCTAAGGCTCTCCCAGGAAGTTGAGCTTGAGCTAGCTCTGTCTGATAACAACAAACCTGTGTTCCTAGGAAGTAATTTAATCTGAGAATTTCTGAAGAAATGGAAGACTAGTCAAGCTACATTTGCACTCTTAAGAACAACCTCCTTAAACAGATTGAACCTCACAGTCTTCTTGTCAGGAGGGGATGATGAATAGAAGGGTTCTGGAGAAGTGTCCAGAGTACAAGTACCACTGTGACCGGGGAATACCAGGAAATTTTATCTTCCAGTTTTTTTTGGGGGGGGGAGCTCTGCAGTGGCAGAGGTGCTGGGTTAGCTGTCTAGCAAGCTGAAGGTGACCGACTTGACTTGTACTCAGAAAAATCTTTCGTTATCATACGTGATGGTTAGTATGAAGGTAAATGTAAACACAATTGTGAGAGGAGTAGAGGAGGTAGCTTCTAACTCTCTCTGGAAGGTTGGGAATGGCTTTATGAGGAATATAGCGTTTGGTTGCTGCCAAACTAGCAGACTGGTTTTTGGCAAGGATATGTATGTCTGTGGGGTGAAAAGGGGAGAAGAGAGTGAGGAGCAGTGGGAAAACTGGTCTTCTGGGAGTATGTTGGGTAAGAAGGGCGTTTCAGACTGAGAGAAAAACCTAAGCTAAAGCAGAGACAGGAGAAACTTCTGGACATGCTCGAGAACTGTAGTAGTTGGAGTGGGTGTTACTCCAGGTTTTGTGGGAGTGTACAGGTTGCTGATGGAGAGGAGGGAGCAAGGGTCCAGGACTTGGGTTCACACATAGTTACGTTTACTCAGAAGTGGGAATGTACAGCATGTATTGTAGTATTTTCTAATTGATAAGTTTAAGAGCATAATGTGTGTTTCTCTGCTGGGAGAGGCATTGGTTGATGTGTGTGTGTGTGTGTGTGTTTATGCTTGTAGGCCAGAGGTCAACCTCCACTATTGTTCCTCAAAAATTTCCCACCATGTTTAATAGGTTTTGTCAACTCGACATAAGCTAGGCAGGTCTTGGGGGGTAGAACATTGTTGTCATTGTGTTTTTTTGTTGTTGTTTGTTGTTGTTGTTTTTTGATTAGTGATGATTTGAGAGGGCCCGGCCCACTGTAGGTGGTGCCATTACTGGACACATGGCCCTGGGTAGTATAAAAAAGCAAGCTGAGTGAGTCATGGAGAACTAGCTAATAAGCACCACTTGTCCATGGTTTTTGCCTCCTCTCCTGCCTGCAGATTGCTGCTCGAGCCCTCCTTTCCTCAGTGATAGACCATGACCGGTCAGCCAAATAAACTCCTTCCTCTCCAAGTAACTTTTGGTCATGATGTTTTATCATAGCAATAGAATGCAAACTAAACACCCACCTTGTTTTTTGAGAGAGAATCTCTTACTGGGACTTACGGTGCAGGTAGGCTGGTAACCAGCAAGTCCCAGCGATCCTCCTGCCTCAGCCTCCCCAGTGCTGGAGGCTGGAGTTATACCTGTGCATGTTGTACAGCAGTGCCCTTTAGCCAGACTGCCGCCATGTTCTTGAGTCCAGCTGGGCCTGCTTCTTGCAGACTGTCATCACAGCCTGATTCTTGATTCCGTCATAGGAGGAAGGGGAGTCACTTGACTATCCTGACATGCAACTCAAATGGAGGTTTCTCATGTCTGGTACTGTATGTATGGGGAGCATTGTCAGCTCAAGTGGCTTATCTTCATTTAAGATACACAGACACACTCTCACACACACACTCATGCGCTCTTATGTTCCTACACACTGTGTATAATTTTAGGTAAATATAAAATAATACGATTCCTTGATGCTTTATTGACTGTCCTTGGTGTTCCTTGTCCCTCCTCTCTCCCTTTCATTCCATATTGACTTCCCTCCCCACTCCCATCAAAAAACAGAGCCTCCCTCTGTTTTTTCCGTTTTCCCCCTTCATTCCACCTCAATACTGCCATTCCTTTTTCTAGCCCCCTCCCATGGTTTATTTTTACTTTCCTGGTTTCTAAGGTTATTCCATTTATTTTTACAGCTGAATAGTATTTCATTGTGTATATATATGTATGTTGCACTTGAAAAGAGGCGGAAGGTTCAGGAATTCAAGGCTAATTTGTGTAACAAATTCGAGGCTAATTTGTTCTCTCTTCTCTCAGAGAGAGAGGAGGGGAGTTGGAGAGGAAGCTATAAAGCTCACTGGTCAGCTACTGGAACTGAGTTCATAAGTTTCAGGTTTAGTGAGATTTATCTCAAAAAGTTAGGTGAAGAGCAATCAAGGAAAGATGCCTGCTGTCTACTGTGCTCTGTACACAGCCACAGGAACAGTACATATCCCATATACAAAATTAAAACAAAGGAACCAAAAGAGTGCTTGCTTAAACATGCTTATGGTAATTTCGGAAAGACACAACAATAATAAAAGTAGCTACTTAAGTAATTTGGACACTTTGTACTCTCTTCTCTTTTAAATGGCTTCAAATAGTTTACTGAATTATGAGAGTAAATCAAGAATGAGCTTTATTTTTATTTTAAAAATATATTCAATTCATTAAAATTAATCTAAAAAGTAAAAAAAAGTACAAGTTGCAAATGTAGCACAATTGGTAAGTATATTTTCTTATAAAAATGCAAGTCCTTTGAGTATTGCAGAGAAATTTGTGGACTGAACGATGTGAGAAATCAGTTTAAAGCTTCCTCAGGGCTTGGGAGGTAGTGCGGAAGCGGAGTGCTTGCCTAGTATGGGCGGGAGTTCACAGCCCTGACCCTGCATGGGAGAAAAAGAAGACAAGGCTCTGGTCTCCTGTCCTACATGCTGACAGCTCACCTTTCTCTCTTCTCTTCCTCCTCCTTTTGCACAGGCTGGAGGGGTAGCAGGTGTCTCCGTTGACTTGATATTATTTCCTTTGGATACGATTAAGACAAGGCTGCAGAGCCCCCAAGGATTTAGCAAGGCTGGAGGTTTTCGTGGAATATATGCTGGTGTCCCTTCTACAGCTATTGGATCCTTTCCCAATGGTAAGGGCGTTGATAGTCACAGTGTTCAGAAGCCAAGATAATGGGTTTATTTTCAGATTAGCAGAAGATGTTATCTGCGTAAAGTTCCCATGTGTTACAGCTGTTCCTCTGCATTGACTTTTGTTCTTTGATTATATTTAAACAGAATTCAAATTCAGAGAGTGTTGTAGATTCCATTTCAGGATGTTTATTAAAAAAAAAAAAAAAGAAAAGCAGCAAAAATATAATCTTTTAAAAATGGTTTTGCTATTTAACCCCTCAGTTAGAATCTTTAAAATGTTGCTTTTTCTCCATGATTCCTTAATGTAGTGGTCTTCAGCCTTGCCTGTGTACTAGAATTCTCAGGCAGCTTTCTAAAGGAGTGTTCAGACCTTCCCAGGTGACCCCAGCGTGATCACTGCTTTGGGATGTGAGCAGGTGAGACCGCAAGGAATTGCTCATTGTAAATTGCTCTTAGATGAGGCTGGCGCTTTGTTGTTTTGTCCTGGATACTCTACAGCCGATGCCTGTTGTTAGGGCTTCAAAGTGTCCCGCCTTTCGATGCTTTCATTTGGTAACTAGGATGATGTGTTTTTACTTTATCTGCTTCTGAGAATATCTATTTCCAGTTACCTGATTTTAGTTGTTTACCAATGGATGCTTTATTTTTCCTCTGGATGGAGTCCAGGACCTTGCACATGCTGAGCAGGCAGTGTTCTCTTGAGCTCCATCCATTTCCCAACTCCTCGTCCCTCGTGGGTACATCTAATGCTCAAAAGTAAACTACGCCAACTAGCTAAAGTGATGCACAGCAGGCATCCACAAAATCACGGCTCTAGGGGCTTCTTAAATCCTCAGGTTCATTTTCTCTTTCTCCAGGGTAATGAGTGACTGTGTTAACCTTTTGGGCATGTGCCTAGTCTTTGAACACAGCCTTCACGTAAACTTGTAGTGCGGAGAAAGAGTAGTTTTTTCATCCTTTTGTGGGCTTGTACTTACCATTTCTTACCTTGTAATTTAATAATTATGGTCACAGCGTTTGAGAGGCATTCCTTGGTAGGTGAGGTATTTATTTACACTTAAAAGACTTTACTTTGACATTTCAGC
The DNA here is from genome assembly GCF_030254825.1 of Meriones unguiculatus. Classification (NCBI taxonomy): domain Eukaryota; kingdom Metazoa; phylum Chordata; class Mammalia; order Rodentia; family Muridae; genus Meriones; species Meriones unguiculatus. The sequence goes on from NC_083353.1 coordinate 86,261,565, forward strand.
TGCTGCATTTTTTCTCACCTACGAATATGTGAAATATTTGCTGCATACTGACTCAGCTTCGCACTTTAGGCCCTTGAAGCACATGCTGGCTGCCTCCGCGGGAGAAGTGGTGAGCAAAAGTCTATAAAAAAGTACATGAAATATTTCAGAAATGTAAATTATGCCTGTGTTTGTTTGTACAAATGATCGTTTCAGCTTTAAAAATTAAATTTCTTTTAACTTAAAGATAAAATCTAAAAATTGTATGTATCTTTCAATGCAATGCTTTAAAACGTATATAATGCTATTTATCTTACTTTGAGGTCAAATTCAGAGCTTTTAAATGCTAGACAAACTGTGTTACTGTGTCAGATTTTACTGTGCAATGCTTATATCAGAGAATGTGGTAAAACCCCAATAAATATGAATGGATTAAACGTGACTTAGGATGTAAGAAAAGTCCATTATGTACTATTGTAAGAGGCAGCCCTGAAACCTCATTATACAGATAGAATTAAAGGGATGAAGAAAGGTAATCCATAGAAGTTTGGTCGGTGTTGTTTGTATTAGTGTAGCTGAATTGAAGTAATCTTCCCGGAATGACCTCTACAGCCTAGTTTAAGGTACTTAGTCACAGAGAAATTAAGGTAGAGTGAAGTAGCACCGTGATTATGAAAAGGGGTGGGGTGCAGGGCAGGCACTGTGGCAGACACTCTGGCCTCTCTGTCACTGCAATGAAACCCAGATGTCTGGTGTCTCCTGCCCTGGAACACTGGGCTTGGCATTTTACATGGGTGCTGGGGTCCAACCCAGGCCCTCATGCTTGCGTTTCACTGAATGATGTGCTTCCCCAGTTCTTCCTTGCTTATTTAATTCCCTACAACAGCATGAACCCTGAGCTTGCGTGCGGCCCCTAAACTAAGTTCTAGCTCCAGCCCTGCCCTTATCCATTATTTTGTACTTGCATGTTGCATTGATCAACCCCAAATGTATTTTCATAAGTTCTGCATTTGGTTTACATTTTCTTTCTTCCTTTCTTCTTTCTTCCTTCGCTCCTTCCTTCCTTTCTTCTTTCTCCTTCCTTCCTCCCTTCCTTTCTTCTTTCTCCTTCCTTCCTCCCTTCCTTCTTTCTTCCCCCCTTTCTTTCTTTCTTTCTTTCTTTCTTTCTTTCTTTCTTTCTTTCTCTCTCTCTCTCTCTCTCTTTTTCTTTCTCTCTTTCTCTTTTTCTTTCTTTCTCTCTTTCTCTTTCTCTCTCTTTCTTTCTTTCTTTCTTCCTTTCCTTTCTTTTCTTTCTTTCTCACAGAGTTTCTCCGTGTGTATCCCTGGCTGTCCTGAAATCACTCTGTAGACCAGTCTGGCCTCGAACTCATAGAGATCCTCCTGCCTCTGCCTCCCGAGTGCTGGGATTAAAGGGATGTGCCACCATCACCCAGGTTGGCTTATATTTTCTATATGTTGTTGAAAGCAGGCAACAAAATTAGAATTTAGTCATTCTTTTCACTTCACCTGAGACCTTGTTGGCTGAAAGCTAGACTTTCTTCAGTTGCCACACTCTTGAGTTTACTGGGAGAATTTATAGAGATGTGTATTAGTTTCTGCTGTGCTGCTGTGGCCACCATATTAGTTTGATTAATTTGAAAGGAGGAAAAGTTTATTTTGGCTCATAGTTTTTAGAGTATTTCAGTCTGTCATGGTAGTGAAGGAATGGCAGGACAGCTCAGTTGATGGTGTCAGGAGCCTGTGGCCACCATGTAGCAGAGAACAAGGCAAGAAGAGTCAAGAGCAGAGGCCACCTTCAGAGCCCACACTTGGTAGTCTGCTGTCGCCCATGGACCCCACCGCTTCAAGGAGCCACAGCCTCCCTGAATGGTGCCACCAGCTGGGGACCATGTAGCGTAATAAGGTAGGGCAAATAACAGCTTGACATTTTGTCTATTAGAGGTAAATGTCTTCATTTGTAGAAACTTTCATATGATCGGATGCCTCTGATATCTGTAATTATTACTTTTAATGAATGGGGGCTTTTAGTTTAATTTGGTTGTGCAGACTTTTGGACATGAGGTGGATGGGGGCAGGTCTTAGAGTTGAGAGCCGCTCATCTGTAAGAGCGAGGATGCAGCTCGAGGACACGCACAATCACTGCTTCTCTTAGGGTTCTTTGATCCCTTAGGTAGCAAGGCCTTATCCCAACGCCTGTTTGTCATTGCTGTGACTCCAGGGGCACTTAGGAGGAGAACTGAGGAGCAGGGTGCATATATTGAGGGCTTGGGGCAGGCAGCATTTTCTGTGTTGACTTCTAGTTGATTTAAAACTCATTTGTTGGGAGTGCAGCTAGAGAGATAGCTCAGTAGTTACGTGCCTATACTGTTCTTCCTGAGGACCCGAGAACCCACATCAGAGCCACCTGTAACTTCAGTTAGGGATCTGACACACACCTTTGCCTTCTCTCACCCGCAACGACCCACATACAGGCACACAGACCCATAATAAAAATAATTTAAAAAGTGTGACAGTAAAACTCATTTATTTCGTCAAAAAGTTTTCCAGATTTCAGGTGGGGTAGATGACCTCCAGGCCCCATTCTTGCTTTGGGGTTGCTGGGAGGTGAGAAGCAGCCTTTCTTGGATGTGGCAGTGGTAGGCTCCCTGTCCAGGTGGATGGCCCCGCATCCGTGCATATGTGCGGCATTGACTGGACTGAGTGGGCCATTAGAAAAAGCAGAGGTTTGTAGGGGACATGTTGAGGAGGACGTGGGGGTTGAAGGGAAGAAACGGGGCTCAGGTGCTCATGATCATATTTCAGACATGTTTGAATTTCTCAAGAATAAATACAAAATTTAAAAAGTTTTCCAGACTTCTGAAGTTTACAGAAGTGTTCTAATGTACTAATAGTCTGGAAACTTAGTTCAAAACTCTAAAGTTCAGGGTCAGCTTGTCAAACTGTTTAACAATTGTATATATTACCTCCTTCCATTTACAGTATCTTGTTTTTGTTTTGTAGACCACAAAATTTGTGTCCCAGTTTCTTGTAAATGTGCTAAAAATAAGAGAAGGAAGCAAGTGGGCCCAGGAAGTACAATTTCATATGTAAAATAAAAGGAGTGGGAAACTCACTCTTAGCAGTCACTGCTCAGAGGTACACAGCCTAGGGAACCAGGAGTAGGTCACTGCGCCATTCCTAGACAGCATCTTTGCTCTCACCAGCCTTGTTATGCTGCAGACAGATTCCTTAGAAACAGTGGTGTATTTTCTTGGTATTGAATATGTCCAGTTTCCTTGTTGTAGTGATTAGAAAAGCAACTTGGAAAGAAACGAGCACTGCCAAGTAGTAAGCATTCCCTGTAGCCGTAGCAGCTGCTTGATTAAATGTTAATGGGGAATCAATATGACCCTAATCACAGCCTTCTGCCTTCTGCTTACAATTTGGAATACAGAGAAATCGATCAGATAAGATTTAATATGTAACCACAGCAAGAAGAGTCCCGTTTGGGCCATTTTATTAGGAAGTTTGTTGTACCAAATCTCTAAATCCCTACCTCAATTATTTCCCAGCCCAGTTTTCATCACACACAGAACAAGTCCTGTGAGAAGCAGAATCCATAATGAGGTTCAAGGTACGGCAGCTTTCCCTTAATGGTGTTGGCACCATTACCTAGCAGCGCTGATGCTCTAACCGTTTTCAGACTTTCCTCTCCTTGAATCTCACGCTTCTTAGAGCTTGGTTTCTGCTACTTTTAGAAATACAAGAACATTGAAAATTCTTTGCATCCAAAAGCAGCCCCATGTGGATTAAATGCATGCACAATGACATAGAGGTTCCCAACACGGGCGCTGGTTGATTGTGCTTTTCAAACCCATTCTCGCATATGACTGAAACAACCAGCAGATAAAATAAATCTTGTTTTGTACATGGCCATTCTGGCAGCTTCTAAGAGCACTTCACCAAGTGTGACCTAGTGGAGTCAGCTGCCTGTGTGGCTGGCTGCAGAGGAAGGTCTTTGGGGATGGTAGTGGGGACTCTGCAAGGTAAATAACCCCAGATAGTACTTGTCCTCATTGACGCTTATGCGCAGACGGATTATTTTTGAGGATGGAACAATACCCATATGAATGGATGTGGCTTTTCTATAAAAGGATGTTGGGTGAGCTTTGCAGCCTGCTCTAGTGTTTTCTTACAGACTTAGGCTGTTGGAGAGTCTTGTAGCTAGAGGCTTTAAGGTTTCCCTCCTCCGGTAACTACAGTGTGGCTGGACCTGCTGTGTACCAGTCCACTCAGGCTCTCATTGGACACAGTGGATTAAGCTTCCCACCAGATGATCTGCTTGGCTAAGTGCTCTGAGACCTTGTATGTTTCTCAGTTACAAAGCTCAGAGCACATGCTGGTGTTTGCTGTGTTTTCCCTAGGGGGATGGATGTAAGCAGTTCTGTCTGTCCTGCTAGTATCATAAGATAAATATGAGATGGCTTAGCAGTTAGGAGCACTTGCTGTTCTTATAGAGGACTGTAGGTTGGCATCTTGTAGATTCCATTCCCAATACCTTTATTAGGCTACTCACAACCATCTCAAGTCCAGCTCCAGGGAATCTGATACCCTCCTCTGGCCTTTGAGGGAATCTAAATGCATACATGTGCGTGAGTACATAAATAAAAATAAAATGGACATTTGATTTTGTTATGACCTTTAAGAACAAATGTGCATGGTGGCACACACCTTTAATGCCAACACATGAGAAGCAGGGGGAGGTGGATCTCTGTGAGCTGGAGGCCAGCCAGTACTACACAGGGAAACCCTGCCTCAAAGTAAGTAAGTAAAGAAAGGAAAATAAATAAATAAAAAGAAAATAAACAACAATAAAAAACATTGAACAAGATAAAAGAAGAGTTGAAAACTTAAACATTTTTTAAAGATTGTTTGATGTGTAAGAGTGTTTTGCCTGTATGTATGTATGTATGTATATGTATGTATGTATGTATGTATGTGCATATCTGTGGCTACAGAGCTCAGAAGAGAGGGCTGACTGGTCCAGAACTAGATTTAGAGATGGCTGTGAGCTCCGAAGTGTGTGCTGGGGACAGAACCCAGGTTCTCTGCAGGAACAGCAAGTGCCCTTAACCACTGGGCCATATTTCCAGCTCCAAGTTAAAAACTCTTGAAAATAGTTTTATATTTTGAATTATTCATGACACATGTTGAAATAGTCATCAGTATATGAACCATCCTGTACATTTAAACTTTTTTTTAAGTTAGGGTGTCGCTGAATGACCCAGGTTGGCCTTAAACTCCTGATTTTCCTCTCGTTCTCCTGAGTGCTGGATTCCAGGCGTGTATCACCAAGCCAACTTCCTGCAGTTGTATTATTTTTCTAACTCCTGCTCAGTTGTGTGACTGAGCCATTGGGCCTAGGTTCGTGAGTGGACGGTAGCATCTCTTCTCCTGGGCTCCAGACAGCGCAGTGGTGGGATCAGAAGGAACTCACCATGATGCTGCGGGGGAGGCTGCTTATCGTTGAAAATGAACCGGGAGATGTGTGAGTGTTACTTTCGGCGTTATGCACCCGACCTCTCTGAAATCAAACAAGTGCGCGCTTTCTTCGACGCAGTGTGAGCACATGCCTATGTTCAAGGACACCGCCACCCTGCTTTTCCGTGTGCCTGGGACCCGTGTTTTACACAGTGCATTACGTATATGAAGTAAGCAGACATTTCATCTTAGCAACTCTAAACCATAGAATCGTATAAAAAGCTGTTCAGTAGAAATAGCCCATCTCTATTACCTTTTATAGCTCATAGAAGCCTCTGCATTCCTCTCTTAGACTGTTTTACTTATGACTTGTTCAGCTCATCTTAGTTTCCTCCACCTTTGCTGTCTTTGCCTGACATTATGGATCTAGATCTGAGTTTCCTGTGTCCAGGGTGAGGTAGAGGGACAGAAAATGGGCAGGAACACAGGGTATACTCAAGTGGCCCAGAAGTTTTAAGAAAAGGAAGTCCATGGTAGAGTGAGTCTAAAGGGAAGGAAGCCTAAAGGTTTTTCTGGATGGGGCTGGCTGATGAGGTGTTGGTTTAGAAAGTGTCTCATGGAATGTTTAACCTTTGAGCCTGATGGATTTAGCTAATTTACTTGTGTGCATATGGTATGCACATGTATGTGTATGCATGTTTGAAGACACACATGTGAGCCCTGGTGTGGAGGCATGGAGTTGATATCTGGCACCTTATCTATAGCTGTTCATGTTACTCATTGAAGGCTTCTTGCTCAGCCGAGAGCTCACGTACTCAACTAGTCCAGCTGGACAGCTTGCCTCGGGGATCCCTGTCTGATTCCTGAATGTTGAGTTTATGGTGGCCATCATGCCTACCCAGATATGTGGGTTCTGGGATCTGCACTCCAGGCCTTACCCTTGCACAGCCATCTCTCCTGTTCCTTACTTAAGTAGATGTTATTGTATGTATTTAAGATATATCCATTGATGATACAGAATAGGCCCAGGCAGTAAAATGGTCACTGTGGTGAACAAGCCAACATATATCTTACCTTACATAGTTAGCTTTTTCTTTCCTTTTTTTTGGTGGCAAGGGCAGCTAAAATACCATTTAACAGGAATGCCAACTATCCTGCAGTTTTATTACCTTGCATACAACATGATGTTTCGTTGAGTGGAAGCAAGAAAAAGTCTTGGAAAGCATGTGCCATGCACTTTCAAGTTCCTAATTGTCGGAGTGCAGTATGACAGGGCCATCTAGGTGAGGAGGGACTGCTGGCAGAGGATCTGCTTGGTCTGGTAAGGCTTGGCTTTCGTTCTTTGACATTCTGCATAGAAGCGCGACAGTGATCCTACTTGTGCCCTCTGCATCACTGTCTGGCAGCTGTCTGGCTGAGGAGAGCATGGTAAACTAGAGGTCACCAGAGCCAGAGGAGGGCTTATGAGAAAGACAGTGAATTTTAGAGAGGCTAAAGAGGAATCGGCGGAGAAGGGAATGTTTTCTAGAAGAGCTTCTAAACGACACTCCTTCCGTGCACCTCTTGACCGATGTGTGTTGAGTGGCTGCCAGAATTCTCCAGCAGAGCTTACTGATTCAATGCAGCCCACATTGCTCCATCTTGTGAGCTGTCCCAGCCACCTCAGGTCCAGCACACAGGCGTGAAGAGGCAGGAGACAGTCAGGGCTCACCCTGACTTGGCACCACCTATGTGTAGCAATGTAACCTGTGGTGGTCACAGGTGAATGTGATGAGGACCTGAGGGGTCTGATGAAGAGTTCTTGCTGCTGTCCCTTCTGACCTTCGCAGGTTTTCCTTCTTGAAGAGTCTCATTTTTCTAATACAGTGTGCAGCTTTAGCTCAGATGGCCTTGATGTGCGATTCCAATGGCATCTTTCACTAATTATGCTATTTAGTTAGGATACAAGAGGAAAGGGAAGATGTGTCAGCTTTGGGTTTTGGAACAGTATCAGTTAATGGAAGAAAATGAAGTTGAGTTTTATAGTAACAACATGATGTTCATATATTATGAAGTTAATATTTTGAGCAGTGAGATTGCAATGTGGCCAGATCATTATGTTGTGAATAGGAAAACTCTCTCTAAGAACAGCAGCATTAAAGGCAGTTAGGTTAGCTACATTTGTGTGACTCTGAGACTTGTGAGAGGCAAACTCATTTCTAAGGCAATACTGGCTTGTGAATGTGGCCTTTCTCCCTAGTGCCCCACCTTCTGGTTGGCTAGATTACAGTTCTTGGAAAAAGAAAGAATTAAATGCCTTGGTCACTGATTTGCCTTGGTCTGTGGCTGTGTGGTTTCTAGTATTTGTGTATGCTATGTACAGCTGGAACCGTGAGGAGTGCTAGGAAGCAGAGTAAGAACTGTTGATGCTATTTCTGAGTAGCACATAAAATAAATGGTTCGATTCTTTTATGGAATGGCCAGGAACTATTTTTTGAGGGTTTGTGATGTGGGGCTCATCTATTTTTCAAATTATAGATGAGGGTCAGAATTATGACTTTTCCATGTACTCACACCCTCTGTGTGTGTGCGCGTGCATGTGTCCATGCGTGTATGCACACCTGTTCATGCACTGCTTGCTTCTTGGAGCTGCTGCTGTCTTACTCCCTGTTCTTTCTGGGATGAAACAATGCAAAGTATTTACAAAGCACTCATTCTTGCACCTCACACACAGACGACAATAAGTGCTATTTCTGCTTCTATGCCTCATAAATTTCCGAGTGACGCATTTTTATAGCCTTGACACAGGAATACAGAGAAATTAAACTCAAGAAAGTTAAGTGACTTGCTGAAGATTTCTTAGCTGTGTGTGGACGATATGACCATGGAGGATGATTAATGAGGTCAGCGTTTCTGTATATTGCCGGCAGTCTCTGTAGAGATTTCTGCTTTTTTTAACGTTATGTATAAAAATGACAAGTAGAGATGAGAAAGTATAGGACTTGGGTACTGAGCATTGGATCAGGTGGCCATCCTTCTTGTGCCAGAGTCAGCCTCCAGCCCAGCACAGCCTGCACACTCTGCACCCCGACAGCCTGGTGAGCGGCATGGCTCGAGCCCATCTGCCCCCGCTCCAGTCCTCAGGCCTAACCCTGTTTATATATCCCGTGTACCAGTCCAGTTTGGTGTACCGGGCCTGTACCTTCCCCAAACTTCATGCTTGGCCCAAGGTATTCATACTGTGTGCCAGCCCAGTCCCCTGTGTCCACCTGACCTTGTCCCACCTGGAATATCCCCATGGCTGGCCCTGCCCGTACGTCCTGTGCTCTGGCCTAGCCTGGGGAGTCTGCCTGACCCTAGCTAACCTGCGCCTTATCCCCATATCCAGTGCAGGATTCACAGCCAGAGCCCTGGCCTAGCCTGCTGTATCCACATCAGGCATACAGCCAAACATACAACCAATGAAAGAAATCATCACAAATAAACAGTGTAAAAGGTCAAGAGAGTACACCCCACCCACTCACCAGAACCGTAGAAATGACCTCCAGTGAGAATGACTTAGATGAATCCTAGGGAGGAGGGGGGGAATAACAGTACAGATCTTTAAAAAAGCCATAGGGAGTCATGTTATTTTACATTTACCTAAAATTAAGCTCAATACTTTGTGTGTGTGTGTAGTTTAAATGAAGTTATGCAGTTTGGGTGACAGCTCCCTACAAGAGCCATAGACTGTCTAACCAAACCATCATGACCAGGCATGAGAAATCTTTTGAGTTGTTGGTCAGGAGAGTCCAAGCAACTCTCCAACAATGAAGGCTATTGCTGTTACCCTTGCTTGCCTGCCAGATCAGTCAAAGCTAAGGCAGTTGCTAAAGACACCATACATTTCAGACACAGGACTTAGAGGAATCGAGCTAGATCTAGCCCCAAAGCCACTTCTCGTAGGCTGGCTTTCACAGTACCAGAAGGTGTTACGTAAGCTACCAAGAGAAGGAAGCAATCAAAGAGACCTACACAGCTATGATGACTGTGAGCCACAACAGTGACCAGCATGGCAATCTATCTCTAATCTTGGCAGTTACCCACAGCTGTCTAATTGGACTTAAGGCCCAGGAGGGTTCTGGAAACCCAGCCAGCTGCCCAAGGCTAGTGAGGTCACGGATCTTAGAGGACTTACTTTTGTCACTCTCCAACCGGTGTAATTCCTGTCTGCATTCTAACATCTTATCCTTATACCCACAGGGAGTTTAACTCTCCCCTTCTCTTACAGCTTTTTTTTTTAATTTAAATTTTTTTTAGCAGACATAGACTATTACAGAAATAGACAACTGGTCCAAAATGCAGAGGACAGCTTATTGTGGAAGGCCCAGTCCCAACTGCTACTACACAACACATTACATCCAAGGCTCAGGGAACATAGTGGAAGATGGGGCGGAAAGCTTGTAAAAGCCAGAGGACCGGAAAATCTGCAGCAAGATTGTGCCAGGAATCTCCAGGAAAGCTCCACCCACGATGGCTGTGTAAACAATGACAGCTGACCTGCTCACATGGAGGGGGAAATCTCACGGGCCCATGTGGAGAGAGGGAGAATTAGTCTTTTTCAAGGATGAGCTTTCTAGTAGGTTAGTTCTCAGCACACACACACACACACACACACACACACACACACACACACAGCCAACCAACCAAAAAAACCCCAAACAAAGGAAAAAAAGCCATGAATTTGAGCTGGAGTGGGGGAGGCATAGGAAGAAGTGGAGAGAACGGGGAGGGAGGATATAAATATAGGACGTGCATATTAAATAAAAATTAAAATCAGGTGAGGCAAAAATGCAGATCATTTAGAGTTTCTTTAAAATAGGAAAGCCATATTCCAGAATTTGCTGTTTCTATTCTAGAGAAACACGGTGGTTCCCTCTCCTGGTTCATGAAGCCTGAGAATGTTACTTGTCAAAAGAGACCGGGCAGATAGGATTGGGGATCTTGAGAGCCAGAGTTTCCTGGGTCATCAGGTGGGCTCAGTGCCATCCCAAGCATCTTTCCACCAAGAAGGGAGGGAAGCAGCAGGGTCCAGGAGACCTGGAGATGCCAAGCTTCGGTTTAAAGGTGGAGGAGGAACCACAAGCCAGGGGATGCCAGTGACACTTGGTGGTACAGAAGCTTGCTGCCTGAAGTCCTGTCTTCATCTGGGGAGGTCCCTTTCTGTAATTCCTTCCAGAACACAGTGTCACAGCTTACGTGCGATGGGGAGCTATAGAAATGGCAGGTACTACTACCACAGCGTGGCCCATCTCCAGATTATTGGTTAGGAGGAATCCACAGATTGGTGAATATGGCTTCTGTTCTCCAATGAATTACACCTCGCTTCTGGGCTGGAGAAGTACAGAAGTGGGAGGCCTTTGGTTTGTGTAACGATGCTTCAGTGTTCACTTCCCAGCCAGCGCCTGAGGTCAGAATAATGATTTCTGTTGAGAAGACAGTCTGGATTACTAGGTGCAGTGTCGATTTTCTCAAGACAGAGACCAGTACGTGCAGAAATTTAAATTTTTCTTATGGTCCTTCTATGGTGGTTGTGTAAGTGAGGGAGCCATTTAAAGAAGGGTTGGTAAACTATGTCACATTGTAAGAGATAATAGGTGGGATTTCCGAATTGCCGGTCACCAACAGATACAGTTCCATGTATCACCAGAAGATGGCAGACTTAACACACAAATGAACTGTGGAGTTGTAGCGGGTTTCTTCATCTTAAAAGGTGGTATAGAAAGATATGTTAGCTATTAATTGAATCCCGCTTTCGAAAGAGAATTTGGGGAACTACGAAAAGAAAGTGGCATAGAATGCAAGTAAATAAACTGCTTTTCAAAAGTCATCTTTCCCCACAGCAGTCTGTCATGAGTTTGTCTGTAATTCAATGTTGATTTTTCTTCAGATACAATTAATCTCTGCCTGGCTATATGTAGCATATTCTTAGGTTGAATGCATTACAGAGTTGCCATTTAAAATCATATGAGGAATTTACTCCTTTAAAACAGCTGAGTCCCTCGAATGCTTGTAAGTATGGCAAACTTTTTTTTTTTTTTAAAGATTTCATTTGTGGTAATTTATTTATTTATTATGCATACAATATTCAGTCTGCATGTACACCTGCAGGCCAGAAGAGGACATCAGATCTCATTATAGATGGTTGTGAGCCACCATGTGGTTGCTGGGAATTAAACTCAGGACCTCTGGAAGAGCAGACAGTGCTCTTAATCTCTGAGCCATCTCTCCAGCCCCTATGGCAAACTTTTAATAAGATTTATTTCTAGAAACAGTGATCACAAAGTCTCTGACCTGTGTTTCCTGAACCAAGTAGTTGTCTGGCCCTAAGTAACTTCCACGTCAGGTGTAGAAAATGCCAATGTCATTGTTTCAAGCATCGAGTCTTAAGTCATGTAACTTTCTTATCTTGTAACTTTCTTATCTACCTCTTGAAATAGATGAGGCATAGATAGTACATTAATAACAGCTTCCCTGGCTGAGACTTTGAGTATGTCCGAGGTGAGAGGGCAGAGGGAGATGGTGAAACCTTGGCAGATGATGTGTGGAATGTATGGAACCAGAGCTTTTCGGATCATCCACCATCTCTGTCTCTCTCCCATCACCCCTCCCCCACCGTGTCTGAGTGTGTGTGTGTGTGTGTGTGTGCTTGCACACACACATCCCATGGTGTACATGTGGAGGTCAGAGGACAACTTAGGGTTCAGTTCTTTCCTCCACAGTGTGATCAAACGCAGGGCACCAGGCTTGGCAGCGAACTCCTTTACCTGCTGAGCCATCTCGTCAGTCTTCAGTCGTTTTCTTACTGTGATGCTGAAGGTCACTGTATTTTGCTCACTCTCATATATCATGGTTTATAGTTTTTCACTTTAGCATTTTATTTAGTAGATGGTTAGGTTGGCTCCTGCAACAGTAAGCTAGCATTCAGGGAAGTTTAATTTCAAAGATAGAAAACTCAAAAAAACTTTTCGTAGCTGCATCAGTATTTAGTCAAAATTTAACCTTAAGTTTTATCATATTTCTGGTGTCAATTCTAGTGATCCCAGAATTCTGTTTTCTATTTTAAGGTTGATTAAAAAAAAAAAGTGGGGCACCTCTTTCTCTTTCTTTCCATCTCTGTCTCTCGATCTCTGTTTCTGTCTCCTTAGGCTATACTGGCCTTCACTCTTGTCTCCCCTTCCCACCTCCCACCTCTACTTCTGAGTTTTAGGATTGCAGGTATGTACTATCATGCTCAGGCCCATATATATTTCCTCCGTGGAAAACTATAGTCGTCTGAGAGAACGTGAAACATTCTCGGGTTTAATGAGAATGCCACTGTTCCCATGTTCTAGAACCATCCCGTGTGTGTGAGGAGACAGTGTGCCACAGAGCAGATGGACCAGGAGACCTGGGGACAGCGCTTCTTTCCTCTCCTGTCACAGATCTGCAGCGCTCAGGCATGCTTTGTTCCTGTACAGTGAAATACTCTCTTGTCCCTCACATTCAAACTGAAGAGCGGGAGGAGAGAGATGAGGCATTTCTTTGTAGACTGTCTTGGGCCTGAACTGCCGTGCTCCAGAAGTCAGGTGCCGCGCTGGGGCCTCTGTGCCAGGCGATGGCCCAGACTTTTCTTCATCTGGGAACCTTTTCCAAGTTTTCCTTTTGTTTCTGTCGTTTTAAGAAATAAAAATGTAATCTAAGAGCACAAAGGGTTATGAAGCGTGAAGTTCCATAAATATTTATGCCGAGCCTCAAAAGTGGACAGCTTCTACTTCCCTGACATATTGGGGTCACATTTCACTGTTGACCCCCTGAATTGGAAAGCACGAAGCGTTAGCACGCCCTTTCCTTTCTCTTCTCTTTCATTTATTTATGTGTTTTCATTCTTTGGTGAACTGTAGATGTTGGGAGCTTACCTTTAGGTTCCTGCCGGTGTCAGTGGACTTAATTTTGCATCTCAGTTTTCAGTGGGTTTCTCAAAGTTCACTCTCCTATATAAAGAAGCAATTTGTATGCAATTTCAAGCCTCTCGGGCACTGTCTGAACAGCTCTATTGTAGATCATTGACAACTTAAAAAGAGACATTGTTGTCAAACCTAGCGTTAGTTTTGCATCTATAAGTGTGTTTTAATTTAGCACCTTCATTTTTTTTTCTTCACATAGAATCTTTGATCCACAGACTTATATGTAGTAATTGCAAATAATTTAGACTACATGGATAAGCAGAAAAAATTACTGTAATCATAGTGTAGTTTTTATATGAATATATGTATGTATGGGCTATTTTGTGTAAAGATAATTGAAAAATGAGGGAATATCAGTAAAGATATTTCTATGGAAATTTGGAGTTTTTCTTCTTGGTAGTTTGATTTTCTTTCTACATAATAAAAATATTATAATAGAGTTTTCTTTTTCTTTAGCTGGTTAGTGAGGTTGATATATATTTTCTCACTTTCAAGGTGCTTATGGCTCAGGAAAAAAATTTAAAAAATTATATGTTATGTTACTAAGTAGGACTGGGGAGGTGGCTTAGTGAGTAAGTGTGCTTGCTATGAAAGCAAGAGGATCTGAGTTCAAATCCCTAGCACCCATGTAAAGGCTGGCTTGGCTGCATGTGCCTGTAACCCCGTTATTGGGAGGTAGTAATGGGAAGATTACTGGGCTCACCAGCCAGCCAGCCTAGCTGAAATGGCTGAGAGCCTCTGTCTCAAAGTATAAAGGTGATAAGCACTGAGGAAGGTACCAGATGTTGACCTCAGGTGCTCGTGCGGCTGTGCACACACATACATGCACACACAAAGTGAAGAAGTGCAAAATGGCAGGTAAGAGTTTATTTGGGAATTAAGAATAATGAATAATGAAGGACCATTTTGTGTGTGTGTGAGAGAGAGAGATAAGGTATAATAATAATAATGGAATTTGAAAAAACTGTAGAATGAAAGGCTGGGAGCAATTGCTCAATGGGTAAAAAATAATTCCTGTGAAATCAAGAGGACCTGCATTCAGATCCCTAACACCCAGATAAAAGCCATGCATAGCCATGTCTGCTGATAACTGCTGGAGGATGCTGGAGACAGGAGCATTCCAGAGGTTTGCCGTCTGGATGCCTAGCTGAATCAGTGATTCAGGTCAGTGAGAGAGAGAGTAAGAAGAAGGGTGGGGGGGGGGAGAGGGAGAGAGGGAGAGAGGGAGTGACTGAAGGACCATGTCTCAACAATAAGAAAAACAACAACAGCAACAAAAATGGTATGTTGAAAACAGTAGAGGACCCAGTGTCTGCTCTGGCCTCTTCATGGGCACCCATAGGCGCGTGAGCTTGCCCAAATGGACACATATACTACATGCCACACAAACAAATAAAAAATAATATCTAATGGAGACCATAAAAAGTTCTTCAGATCAGTTAAGGAAAACCACACACATGCATGTAATTATATAAATAAATAAATATATGTATGTATGTTTATTTATTAGTCAGAAAATAAAAGTGAAACAATTAGGAAAGTAGTTCCTGGGGGAGGTCAGGGGAATTGCTTAGGACATCACGCCGAGTTGCGCAGCAGTAGTCTGAAGCCCTTCTGCCCGCCTCATGGGGTGGGGTCCTCACTGGGGTAGGGATGGTCCCACGATAGATGGAATGGGCCCGGGCTCTTGACCACTCTTTCATAGCCTCTGTGTCTTCGTATATCATCCCTCTTCCTCTCTAGTTGCCAACCTCTGTCTTTTTGTAAAAATACTTTATTTTTATTAATTACACTTTATTCACTTTGTATCTCACCTGTAGCCCCCTCCCTCCTCCCCTCCCCATCCTCCCCACCCTCTCCCTTCTCCACCCATGCCCCTCCCCCAGTCCACTGATGGGGGAAGTCTTCCTCCTCTTCCTTCTGATCCTAGTCTATCAGGTCTCATCAGGAGTGACTGCATTGTCTTCCTCTGTGGCCTGGTAAGGCTGCCCCCCCCTCCCTGGGGGAGATGATCAAAGAGCAGGCCAATCAGTTCATGTCAGAGACAGTCCCTGTTCCCTTTACTAGGGATCCCACTTGAAGTGCCATGGGCTACATCTGTGCACAGGAGCCTCCCTAACAAAGCAGGTGGCCATATCACACTGTTGTAGCCAACCGTGCGAGGGGATGTTTAAATGCTAAATGCTGGTAGGGAATCCCCCCAAAAGAGGAGCACATTCTTGTCTCAAGTATGGTGGAGGTTGAGTGGAGATCAGCCCTTCTCTTCTGTGTGAGGCCAGACACCTAAGGATTCGAAACTCTTGGGTATGGCAGGGTGGCGGGGCATAAGGTCAGAGAGCCTGGATCTGTTCTGAGTGTTGAACTGCCTATCTCTAATGAGTTCACAGACATAGTTATCACCTACAGTCACTGTCACTACTGTCTCTCATCTACGACACTTCAATACTTGGAGGTCTGGAGTACGAGGGTCTGGAAATGCATGTGAAGGGAAGGCTGCAGCAGGAATCAATCTCTAGTAGGCCTGCCTCCCTGGGTGATATGTGATCTCAGGAGCAGTGTGGCTGAGATGCCGACGCTGGTCCGCCCTGCTACACCAACCAACATTGGGTTTTGATGCAGACCCATTGGAAACACAGTACAGAATATAGATGTAATTTCACATTAAAAATAGTGAAAAACGCCTGGGTATGGGGCACATGGCTTTAATCCCAGCAGAGGCAGGTGGATCTCTGTGAGGTCGAGTCCAGGACAGCCAAGGCTACACAGAGAAACCCTGTGTCAGAAAAAACGAAGTGAAAACAACACGATTTTTATACTACATCCACATACATCCACAGTATTGATATTTTGGTGTGTACCCAGGGTAGAAGGATCCAAAACAGGATAGTTTACTTCCTTACACTACCTTTTCCAGATCTGGTGTGTATTGCGCTTATGGCACAGCTCAGTTGTCCTGGCTCAAAAGTAGGTGCCCCATGGTCTGGGTTGCCTCTGCCTCACATACAGGCCAGTGCTGCTCTAAGCTTAGACTGTCTCCTGCGTGCCCTCTCTGGGAAGCCTCTTACAGACTGGCCGAGACCCCGCAGCTCCTTGGCCCTCCTGCCCCTCATGCTTCACTGACCAGTTCTTGTCTTTCTTGCCCTTCCAGATGTGCTCCTCGGGGCTCTATTCCTGGTGTTGATTTCTCTCTTGGCCTTTTCTCTGGGTGATCTGTCATTCTTCTGGTTCAGCCCTTACCTGACCTCAAGTGGCTTCTGTAGTTTGAGCCATGGTATTTTGTTGTTGTTGTTTGCTAGCTGTATTAGTCATGGTTCTCCAAGAAACAGAACTGATGACTGTACTAATATACACCTATATACTAGAATACATGTACATATATAATATACTAATTATGTAATTATACATATATACTAATAGATATACCTATATCTTAGTAAGGACTTTATTAGAGCAATTTATAGGCTATATTCTGAATAGTCTAACAAAGCAAGTCTGAGACTATTCCTGTCTGTTATTTTTTTTTTAAACTTGACCCTTCTTCTCTAAGCTGTATTTACTTCCTGGCATCTGTCATCGGACTTTTGTGGCAGCTCTTAGCTTGTTTCCCTCCTTGCAGCTGGTATTGAATCTTTCCTTTCTCTTCTCTCACACCGCACTGTTACCTGCACCACAGTCTTGGCATGGGTGATCTAGTCCTGCTTAAACGCTCTCACTTTCTTGGTCTGTGACACGAAGCTCAAACTCTTTGTGATGGTGGCTGGGGGCCTCCTTGTCTGATTTCCTGGGGCTCCTGACCGTGACTTGGTGCTTTGATAATAGGTTATGGCTTGATGGCTGCCCGCCGAGGGATACCGTGTTCACCCAGGCTGGCACAGTCCCCTTCAGCACTCAGCCTTTTTCTTTTATCTCCTCTCCCCACCTTTCCTTCTTCGCCTTTCTTGCCAGCTCCTTCTGGCTCAGTTGTAAGGTTCTTCAGTCGAATAATCTCTTACGGTTTCCACTGGGTCTGGAGTTATACCCTGTACAGCACTACCCTAAACCTTATACCCCTTCCCCTCCATGGTTCCTGAAATCCTTGTCTATCCCCCCACCCACTGTGTTTATTAGAGACAGGGCATTGTTTCTCTTCTCCTCCTTCCTCCTTTTTTTCTTTTTTCTTCTATTCTTCGACAGCATTTCATGCAGCCCAGGCTGACCTCCTACTCCCTGCATAGTTGCGGATGACCTTGAACCTCCTGAGCCAACTAAAAGGGCACACCTTACTCATCTTTACAGTGGAGAATTTATGTGGTATCTGACTCAACACAGTGTTTTGAATTGAATTCAGTTCGAGATTGAGTAGAAAGATATTCGACTCCGTTGCAGACATTTTTTAGGTAGTATGGGATTTAAATGCTTGGTGAGCGAAGAACTGGAAATTACGTTTTTTTATTGCCTTACACATGGCAGTTTTGAAAGGAATGTAAGTTGAGGTAATGAATCCTTCATTACAATCATATCTGTTATTGTGTGTCAGCAAAAAGCATCACTGCATTGAGCTTTCAGAGATGATGCTCCATGCCGGCTGACTTCCCAGCACATAGAGATACATCATGTCACCTTTGTCCTTGCACCTCAGAGTTCTGAGGCGTATATCTGTGCTGTATGCTAAGGAGAGCGCCAAAGAAGAATTTGTCACTGTTCATACCTGGAGCAAGCTACTGCTTGCTTTTGTAAATAAAGCTTTATCGGAACATGTACAAGCTGTTCATCCACATGTCATTCCTATGGCTTCTTTGTACTAAAATAGTGTGGTTGAACCATTGTAACAGGCTGTGAAGCTTGCAGAGTCTAAAATGTTTGCCAGTAGTGTTTTTGACATCAGAAGTTTTGTGATTTTTAGAGACATTTAGTTTTGGAAAGAACAAAATCCCTTTTGTTATATATCCAAGTTAGATTAGAATCTGTGATTAGAACTGAGGGAGACTGTTGATGGCGTTCTCCCCAGCAGCCTGCTTAGCACCGTCAGCTCTATGAAGCCCAGCCAGCAGGGAAGCAGCCACGCCGTCAGGACCAACTTGATTTCTCCATGTCCTGTGACCCAGATGTGTGTTGGCTGCAGTGATAGGATCTTAACCATCAGGCTCTGGTGGGTAGCCAAGAGCAGTAGCCTGTATTGTCCTGAGTGTCTCCAGGGTATTCCTTATGAGCAACTCCAAGGGAGGTATCCCACACCTGACACTCGGCCTTTTATTGGGCAAGCTCTAACTTTTGGAGGAACATTATGCCCTGTTAAGGGTAACCTCAAGTAAACACTTTAGGAATGTGTTTGTGTGTATTTAGGAATCTTATTTGGCCCATCAGGGCAATAGTGGTATGAATGTTATGAGAGTAACCAACTGTTTCTTATTTAAAGCCCACTCAACAGGAAGAAACAAATGTAATTATGGCCATGAACCCATGGCTGGGGCGTTCATAAACCCCAAGGGTAAACCTGCTATTACTTTGATAAATGAACAAAGTATCAAACTGACCTCTGGAGTCACGTTTCTATACTCATAGGTCAGTGTAGCCTAGAATCAGGAAGGCTTTGACCAGTACAACTAGTCAAAGCGCTGTGGCTTGCTCAGCTACAAATGGGACATCTGTTTGACATCTCCTCCTCCCTGGGCTCAGGAAATGTCATGGAAGAGGGACAGAGATCAAGGAGGACCCGGGCAAACAGTATTGTTTACAAATGACAGGACCACTACATCCATGGTTCGCAGCAACTGTGGTTGCCTGCACAAGAGTTACAAGATAAAGGGTGGGGTCACATCCTGCCCCCAGCGGAGAAGCTTTAGAGTTGATGGCGGCTGGAGGAGGGAAGTAGAGGAGGTTTTCTTTGTTTTAGGAGTTTCAGTTTTTTTCAGGAATATGGACTCTGGTAGGTCCGACCATGCTCCAGGGGATAGCTCTACACTCATATGTATATAAGCAACATTAAGTAGACTTAGAGCTTATCAAACAAAACGTTGTCTTGGGGTAGATAATAATATTTCATTGTATACAGGTGTAAAAGGCTCAAAGATACAATGTATATATCTATAAAATTCTCAGAGAATTAAGACAGATACTGTATTTTAAAGGAAAGAGACAAGCGTTGGCTGGGCATGTTGCTACATTTGTGCCTGTAATTCTAGCATTTTGGAGGTTGAGGAAAGAGGATTATGAGTGGAAGGCCAGCTTGCGATACATAATGAGAGCAGTTCTTTCTGTTTGGCAGCATAGTTTATTTTGTGTACTAGCTCGAACCCAGGGCCTCATATGTGCTATGTAACAGCTGTACAACTGGCCTGTCTTCAGCTCTTTTACATTATCTTTTGATGCAGTCTTGCTAAGTAGTTCAGGGAGGCCTTGAATTTTGGATCCTCCTTTCAGCTACCCCAGAGGCTGAGCTACCAGGCCTGGCTACATGTATCACTGAAGAAAGATTATCTTGTCATCCCTTGCAAATGGACGTATATTCATATTCTAAAAGTTGAAATTTAGTGTTTTCAAGCATGTGTAAAACATTGGACACTGCTCCAAGATACAGAAAACATTTGTCTGTCTGGAATATTGCTGTGGCAAGACTTAAACACAGCTCTTCCCTTTAAACAGTTGAAACAGCTTCCCTTAATAGTTTTCTTCTTCCTCCTTGTACCTGAGTATCCCTCCCCACTCCTGCCTTCTGCTTTGAACACTTGCTTAGTGTTGTTTCAGAAGGCAGGCAGTCAGCCTTACAGTGTTGATTGCTCTTCACTGAAGGCAATTTAAGAATTACTTATTGACCAACTAAGTGTAGGTGTGGCTAGTCAGGCCCAGTGTAGGGGAATGCTGGGGCTGGGTCCCGGGTGCCTGGGGTGACGCCTCAGTTTTGTGGTGGGAAGGCCTCAGTGTCAGGCTTGCTTGAGAGTTGGTGGCGACTGGTGCGTGGAGGGCAGGTGTAGGGTGTCAGCGTACCACAGTCAGCCTTGCCTGTATGTTGCTTCCAGCCAAGCAGAGGTGGTTCTGGTTTGTTCCTTGATCACACAGGGCTCAGAAGTTGATCAGTGTGACAGCTGTTCTGTGGGTTGGGAAGTCAAGAGGATCGAATTTTCTTCTGCCACTGAGGGGTTGAGTACATGTGCATGGAACACAGTGTCAGAAAGTGAGTAGATCTTGTTCAAAGGTTCAACAACATTAGGTTAACAAAAGGCTTTTTGGCATCTTGCATTAAACCTTGAGATGTCTGCATTATTAGTTTTGTTTATGAAAGGATGTCAGTTTTTTTTGCAACAGCTACTTTCTTTTCAAATGTGATTAAATTTGTGTATTTTAGGTTGCCTGCTTGATTCGAGTTCCTTCTGAAGTGGTTAAGCAGAGGGCGCAGGTGTCTGCTTCTTCCAAGACCTTGCAGATTTTTTACACTATCTTAAGTGAAGAGGTAAGACCTGCTTTAGATCCCCCCTCCTCTTTCTCTTCTGAGGAAGATTGTATTGGTGACAACACTGTGGGCTCATTGCACGAGCCTCGGGGAAACTTTAGGATAGTTTAATGTCCAATTACAATAACTCTTTTTGCTGGGGTTATTTTTCCTTTGTTTTTGAATTTTTATTTTTCCCCCCAAATTTTGAAGCAGTTGTATACTGAGCAACACTGCTGTGTACACCCTGAATGCCGTCTTTGTGGGAACCAAGCTAATTGTGTGAAAAAACTAACATGCTCTTCTAGAACATTGCTTCAGAATTTGAGGGTTCATGGAAGAGAAGCAGTATTTAATATAAAAGTATAATAATGGGCTGCTCATCATTATCAGCAGCAGCATCTTGTATGAAATTGTCACTTTTCCCTGAGTCTGGGGTGCACGTCTTTAATCCCAACACTCTGGAGCCAGAGGCAAGTGGACTTCGTAAGCGTGAAGGCAGCTTGGTTTGAACAGTGAGTTCCAGACCAACCAAGACAACATAAGGAGACCCTGTCCCTAAATAAATAAATAAATAAATAAATAGGTAGATAGATGATAGACAGACAGACAGATGATAGACCCTGCCTCAAACAAACAAACAATAAGTAAACGTCCTTTCTCTTTCTGGTCAGTGTTGGCTATGGTCGGAGCTGCCTTTCCTAGACTTGTGGCTGCTAGACATGCTGCTGTTCTCCTTTTATAAGTCTAGCAGAGCCTTGTCGTTCTGTTTCGCTTTGATGTGTGGTCAGAGCTTGCCACACTGCCTCAGGCTGGCCTTGGACTTCAGGGGTTATTCAGCCTGGGCTTCTGAGTGGCTGTGGCTTCTGCCATCGCACGGTGACTTTTTCTTCTTAAATAACCTGAGCCAATCTTAGTTCCCACTTAAGGAAAGAGTTATTCGATGTTTTTGTTTTGGAGTTGGGGGCTTCCTATGTGGCCCTGGCTGGTGTTCAGTTTTCTTCCTCATCCTCCCGAGTCCTGGAATGACAGGTGTGTGCCACCGCGTCCTGCATCTTTCTGGTTTATTACCGACTGTAGGAGTGAGGCCAGTCCTGTGGGCTGCTTATTGGACTGTGTGTGTACTTACGCATGTTCATCTGTAATATATACTGTATTGAGAGCTTATTAACAAATTTCTGACTGACGTAAGTCCTCATTTTACTTTAAAGGATGATGAATGTTTTATGTACTGGCCTTTGGAAATGTATACAATGAATTTTTTTTTTTCAAAAGACAAAGTTGCTGTTACTTAATATGACGTGGCTTGTTTCATTATTAGAGATGTACTCCTCAAGGGGCTGACTTGAGGCTGATGTAGTTTAAGCCAGTTTAGAATGTTTAACTCTAGAAAACTGGCTAGTGAGTGTCTTAGAATGTAAATTTTAGAGCTGGCAAGGCTCTTTCTAAAATGTTCTTCACAGATCTTTGTTGTTTCGGCTTTCTAATCACTCGGCTTTTGCTTGTTTCAGGGCATCCAAGGACTGTACCGAGGCTACAAAAGCACAGTTTTAAGAGAGGTAACCCAATTGCTACTTCTACAGTCCCAAACAATTGACAGGCTTTGGTTGGTGAGCCTATGTTTCTTTTCTCCCTCCCTCTTCCCCTCTTTTCTTCTCTCCTTTCTTCCTTCCTTCCCTTCCTTTCTCCCTCCTTCCTTCCTTCCTTCCCCCTCCCCTTCCTTTTTTTCCTGAGCCATGGTTTCTCTATAGCTTTGGTTGTCCTGGCAATCTCTGAGTAAGTAGATCAGGCTGGGCTTGAACTCACAGAGATCTGCCTGGCTCTGCCTCCCAAGTACTTGGATTAAAGGTGTGCACCACCACCACTCAGAACCTATGGGTTTCTGAAGTATTAGAAATAAGATGGAGAAATTGGCTTAATCAATCAAAGAGGGGTTGGAGAGATGACTCAGTGGTTAAGAACACTGGTTGCTCTTTCAGAGGTCCTGAGTTCAATTTTCAGCACCCACATGATGGCTCAGAACCATCTGTAATCGGATCTGATGCCCTCTTCTGTCGTACAGACAGAGCACTGTTATAGGAAGACAGAGCATTCATATACATACATAAATAAATCTTTAAAGAAATCAAAAGGAGAGTGCCATCACCCACCTTGCATTTTGGTTCTTCCATCCAGAAGAATGCTTGTGATGGTCTGCTGGACAGGCTGGTGTCATTGTCATTGTAGGTGGCTAAGTTATTGTAGTAAGAACTTGGTAGAAAGAACTACCAAGTGTCTGATACTGAGTTCACGGCAAGATCGGTTATACAACAAGCTCTTGAAAAGACACATGCTTCAGAAGACTGCCACAGGAAGGTAGGGGGTGGTCCCCTGATAGAAAGTGCAACGGGCTGGGGAACTCCTTCTGGAGAGAAACCAGGTGCTTTCATCTTGTGCCTTCTAACTAACATGCTGTGCTATTGTTTGTTTTAGTAGTGGGGTGGATGAGAGAGTGATGAAGCAGGACTTGGCCCTCAGTAATGGCATCACTGATACTGTAGACAGCATGCTTTAAGCTTTGTGTCCCAGAGGGTTTTTACGTAGTGAGATGTGAGAACCTTTTTTTTTTCCTCCAGGACAGTTTTCCATGACAGAAGGAAGAACTTGCTGACTGACATTTTGTCCTCTTATAGTCATGGGACTAAAACATTTTAACCTGTACAAGTATTTCTAATGGAAATAATGGGGGCATTAGTAGAATATTGAAATTCTTTGGAAGCTGTTGTTTTGCACTCCCTGTGGCTTGCAGGCCTCCTTAGGTGCAGTGACAGTGTGGCCTAAAGCTTTGGTTTTCACTGGGGAACAACGAGCACTGTAGCTTGTGTGCCGTGCAGCCTGGCAGCTCCCTTTTCGGCAAAACGGATGTTCTGCTATTAGTTGCTATTGTCTGTCAGAAATATCACCTGTGTGACTCTCCATTTGCCCCTTTTTCTCCGTGGTGTTTGCTCATCTCACACCCAGATGCAGGAAAAGGTGGAAGAAAGCGTGATCAACATTTTTCAGTTTTCTGAAAAGGGCTGAATAAATGAATATATTTTCATTCCGGAGAGTGCTAGTTTTGCATACAAAGAGATAGAACACATGCTCACAACTGTTGTTCCATCCTTTCAAAAATTTGTTTTGACATATGTCGTGCTAGTAATTAATTTTTTGGCTGCAATCCTTGCAAATTGTGTGACCTTACTGAGATGACTTTGTTTACTCAAAATGGCAGTGCTTTGTTGGCAATTTAATTGGGGTCTTGTGCATTATGCGTGCTCATAAAGGAGCCTTCAGGGTTGATTTCAGTCGAGGTGTTGTTCTGTGCACGTTCTCGGCTGGACTGAGAGAGGAATTACTGCTGAATGAAGTGTAGCTTCTTTTCCAAGTGAGACCAATCAGAAGTGATATGTCTGCTTTAAACAACGTTTTTGCATTATGAAGAGTTTCGAGCATTATCCTGACAGTAATATCAAATCTTTTTGTCTAGAGCCCATTTGATTGTTTCAGTAAGAAATACGAAGAAGCTTTAGTGAGAACCACCAGGAACTCCATTTGTTCAGTGTGAGGTTTTTTTATTTTGTTTTTTAAATAGTTTTACCTCACTAGCAGCAGCCTTTCGGAGGGCACTGAAGTTTGGGTCCACACATTCTAAGCAAGATATGGGTTCTCTGGGCTTTGTGAGTGTTGCGACACACTGCCATTTGCCATTTTTGTAGAGCCTGTCTCCTTATCCTCTTGTTCTTTTGAACTAGTTCGGTTTCTGTGAATTTTGCATGTGGAGTCTATGCAAGGTCAACAGATTTGACTGTATACCTCACCTCTTCTCTTTTCATCTTTCTCATGGACTTAACCAAATTAGATATGGCTAAGCATCTTGGTGTGTTGGGGTTATTGCAGTAAGATGGAAGTGGGGAGCACTGTCCCATCTGTGGGCATAGTCAAGATGATGTCAGGTCCACTGCTCTGGAAGTTCTGTACAGATTAGACTCACGCTATTGAATGTGAATCAGAAGGACTAGAAAGAGTAGAGAAAGAAAGCAGAGGAAAGCAATCTGTTTCAAATGAACTTGAAGTGAGTTCAGCTGATGCCATTTTATCTCCAGGTCTACTCAGCAGTATGCAGGACAGCTGTGCCCTGGTGTAAGGCCTCCCACAGGAGTCCTCTTTCCCCTGCATTTCAGGCTGCTGTGGGAATGCACCTGAGGGTTCAGAGGAAGCCCACCAGGGGTCCCGCTCAGCATCTGTCACATTAGTAGAAGCAAGCCTAGGCCCAGGAGTGCTGCTCAGTTGGTAAAGCACCTACCACACAGACATGAGGATCTGAGTTTGAATCCCCCCAGAACCCACATAAAGAGAGGGTGTGTTGGCATTGGCCTGGAATCCCAGGGTTGGAGAAGCAAAGGTCGTCAGATCCCTGGAGCTCACTGGTCACTCAGCCTAGCTGAATTGATGAGTTCAGGTTTGGTGAGAGATTGTGTTCCAAATAGGAGGTAAAAAGTGATTGAGAAAGACATCCAATGTTGACCTCTTGCCTCCACAGGCACACACATGCACATGGGTACATGCTTGCATGTGTGTGTGTGTGTGAAGTACACACATGAGCCCACAGATGTACATAAAGTGAACCAAAATTCTTGAAGGCTTGCCAGGTAGAAGTACTCCAAGAAATAAGTAGATATAATAGCCTGAACAATGACATGAAGGTAGTGTGTGTGTGTGTGTGTGTGTGTGTGTGTGTGTGTGTGTGCATGTGTGCATGTATGTGCGTGCCTGAGCACATCCCAAGCCCAGGGTGGATACTTTGAGAGAGCATTGATAAGATGGGTGCTTGAAAGGAGGGTAAATTGAGCCTCTCAGCTCATCTGCATGTTTGCTAGAAGACCGGTTTACAGAGTGAGATCCAGGACAGCCACTGCTACACAGAGAAACCCTGCCTTAAAAAGGACAACAACAGCAACAAACCAACAACCCCCCCAAAACAAAACAAAACAAAAAACTCCTGGCTTCTTGTTCAGGGGCGTAGCCACTCAGTAGTCTGGAGGTAGATGAGAATATTTCCCGCTTCCCGCCCTCCCAGCAGACCAACTGGGTTGTACAGCCTGCTCTGTAAACTCGAGGGCCCAAGTTGAGAAGCCAAAGTCATTGAAAAGCTCACTCCAGAGGCGATGCCTTCACTTTGCAGGCTCAGTCACTCGTTTTTTGTCAGGCGACAAGCAGTCCCCTTTAGGGATGCCTGTGGGTTGTCCTAACATTTTCTTTCTGATTCTGGCGTCTGCACTGGTGTCACTCCCAAATGCTTCATGCTGTGAGAATCTCATGACTGCCTTCTACTATCGTTCATTTGATCCTTTGGGCTCTGTGGTGATGGTGATGGTGTTTACTAACCAAATATTTTTGGATAATTTTTTTCCTTTGCAGTTGTGGAGGGCTTGATTGTACAAATGAGCCATTATTTACTTAACCAGTCCCCCACTGGCAGCCATTACAGTTGTGCCCCAGTGTGTAATGCTGTTTGTATGCCATCTTGTATATGATTCTGGTTCTTTGTGGGTTACATGCCAAGACATAACGATTTGGATAAAGAAATAAACGTGAAATTTTGACAGATGATATAAAGTTGCAGTTCATGGAAGTTCCAGGCTATATTTTTGCTGAGAATTTAGAAACACTCCTGTTCTCTGACTTACTGGGGGTGCTAGTAGTCTGTGAGCTGAAAATGATGTCATTACAGTTTTGATTTTAAGTAATACTGAATGTATTAAAATGCGTGTTAGAACTTTTTTGTTTATTGGGTTATTTGAATTATCCACCATTCTTTGGAGAATTAACCCAGAGGATTTATGTAAATCTCTTTTGTCATGCCTCTTATTTAATATGAATGCAGGAAACATGAGCTATGTTTGTTTGTGTTCTCGGTAATCAAGTGTTTAAAATTGGAGGCAGGGGGATGACTTGATAAAGGCCTGTAGGAGGGACATAGCAAGATCTTGTCTTCAAAGAAAGCCAAAGCCAGAAAAAAGCCTTTAAAGTAAAAGGTACCTACATGTAAGGTACAACTCTGTCCCCAAGGACCTGCCCGCAGTTGGTAAGCAACGTTTCTCAGTTTTCCTGCTTGGCTAGGACTTTGCACACTTCGTTCTACCGAAATCTTAGGTCGTTTGGGAAGATGTTACAGTCATGAAGCCTACCAGGACACCCAGACCTAAAGCTGATTTGAGGTTAGTTCTTGCCTCCGGAAGCCGCTAGCATGTGTCTGCATTTGAGCGTGTGACTGTGGTTCACGATAGCAGGTATTGAGAAGAGGGGCCCGAGGGCTGCTGCTGCTGACAGCTTCTTAGCCAAGGTTGAGATGCTTCATCCTGGGAGAGAGGCATTTCATCACTGTATGTTCCCCACATTGGGTAGTGGAGGGGGCATAGTTATCCTAATGGTTGAACTTTCAAAATCATCAATATAAGTAGGGGGGGGAAAATGGGATTTAAACAATTTTGTTGGTGATATACTGTAAAAGTTTGCGTTTTCTCAAATAAGAGCACTATCTTAATTGGCTGTGATAAAACATTCTGACCAAGAGCAATTTGGGGAGGAAAGGGTTTATTTGGCTTCCATTTCCATGCCAGTCCATCACTGAGGAACTCACTCAAGTGGGAACAGAGAGCGGTGAAGGAGCACTGCTTACTGGCCTGCTCCCCATGGCTCGCTCAGCCTGCTTTCTTATACAGCCGGGGACCAGCTGCCACGGGGTGGCACCATTCAATTATTAATCAAGCACATGCCTCACAGGTTTGCCACAGGGCAATCTGGTGGTGGCATTGTCTCAGCTGAGGCCTCTCTGGGTGACTCGAGCTTGTATCCCTGTCAGCAGAACATTAACTCCCACAGTGATCCGTTCCCAGGAAGTCGTTTGCTCTGCTGGGATCGTTCCTGGGGCCTGGCAGGCAAGCAGGCTGTCCGCCACTGAGGGCATCCTCAGCCTGACTTTCTGAATGAGCTTGGTACCTCGGTGCCCTCTCCTGTGCCACAGCTGGTGCTGGAACTTTACCACTCACTGTCCTTTGGTCCATCCACTGCTTCCTACTTTCTTGTGTATACTTTTTACTGGCTGCTAAGAGAAGTTTTCTCTTTAGCTATGGATTCCAGCATGTGTCTTTAAAATTGTTTCTTTGTTCCTCCTTCCTATGTCCAGTGTGCCTTGCTTTTCTAGACAGCGTTCCCCTGGAAGCTGCTGCCTTGCCTCTTTCCTTTGCACGCTGGCTCTCAAGCATAGTACCATCTACACAGTGGGCTCTCAGTGAATGCGTGTTGTTTCCTCATTCCATGTAGCTCTGTTCTGTTTTGTTCCCATGCTACCAGACACCATGTTCACCTCTGAAGGGCGAGGCAGCTCCATTTGGGGCTGGAAACCGTCAGGCAACAGCTCTTCTGATGAGACCCCACCAAACTGCTATGAGCTGCACATTGGCTACGCAGGAACATTCTAAGTTGGACATCCTTTTCCAAAATTTCAATTTTCTTAACCCTTCGAAAAAATATTTTTGTGAGTGTGGCTCTATTGGAGTGGGAGTGCTAGAGGCATTCACTGACCTATGTCCTAGCGATTCTCTGATGCAGTGAGCAGCAGCCTTTCCAAGCTTTTAATGCGAAGTTGTCTTTTAGTTACAATCGAGTGCAAACACTGAGCCTGACTTTAATCCTCCAAAATTCACTTTATTAACTATGACCAAATAGAACATCTGTTTAAATTCCATAATGTTGGCTTCATGGGAAAAGAAAAGAAAATCCCCATTTGTCCTTGGAATTTGTCCATTGCTTTCTCATTTAGTCAACGGGTACTAAGACATTCTTATTAATGGGAATATTAAACAAGTGAAAATGAAATTTCCCCTCTAATCACAAAGGTTTATAAGATGAGTCACTTAATTGCATTTGCATCATTGTAACTACTGTAGAGAGCTGTGAGGACTGAAGGACAATTCATTCAGTTAATCCTTTTGTGCAAGATCTTGACGGCACTGTGTTCCAGCCTGGATTTTAGCCTACAATTTTCACCATCTCTTCAATAAACATTTATAAGCAGAGCAATTTAGTAAAATTAACTTAATGTAGAACAAATAACTTTCGCCCTTTACTGTACGTGTTGTTAGGTTTTGATTACAGAAGGCGGCTGCTATTTACTTTTTTTATTCTTTGGACAAATTTTGTTCTCACTTGTAAAGTCTCAAACATTTTTTTGGCCTGCTGATAAAGGCCTGGCAACTTGAGTTCAATTTCTAGGACCTCCATGGTGGAAAGAGAGAACTGACTCCCGTAAGCTCGCCTCTGACCTCCACTCATGCGCCGTGACATGCAGATACACACACTGACATACAGATACAATAAAGAAAGTGCAATAAAAAAGAATTATGGCCTTCTCACATACTTCTCTGGCACATTTCATGGTGAAAACAACTCTCCTACATACCCAGTGGAATCAGTTTATGAACACACACACACGAATGAACTATTTTCCCAAATTACATACAAAAATAGTAAACATCCTGTTGTTTTGTGAAGAAGCGCCTTCATCAGATGTATGCGGCCATTGAACGCTCGAAGTTGTAGATCTTGAGTCCTATTACTGTATAATTTTACTATCTGAACAAACTCCATCTTAAAAGGATTAAGAGAGAAACTGTATTTTTGTAATAAGAAAATTAAACTTGAAGTAAAATACAGTAATGTAAGCAATTCAGGGCTGAAGGTTACTTGAAAGAACTTGAAGATTTGTATCTGGGAGGCGTGACAGTCTGGCTCAGACTACCATGGGCTCCTGGAATGAAAAGCTATGGTTTGAAATGAATTATTATCGTGTACTTAATAGATTTTTTAAATCTTTAATAAAATATTAGCCTTTTTTTTTTTTCAAATCAGTGAGCTGAAACTTGGAAAACTTCAATAGAGCCAGGAAGTGGTGGGACCGGAATTTGAGGTCAAGTGTGTGAAACTGTAAAGCATGCATTTCTGGTTACAGACCGCCTCTTGCTCACCCCTCACAGACGAGCCTATGGATCACTCATTTTCAGTAAATTCCAGGAAAATGACTACAGATGTGCAAGGCTTGGATCAAGACCTAGGAAGCAGAATACAGAGCCCAGCTTCCTGTGTGCACATCTGTGCGTGTGTGGGTGTGCGGAGGAGGGTGTGTCTGTGTGCACCTGCATGCGTGTGGGTGTGCGTCTGTGCGTGTGAGGACGTGTGGAGTGGTGTGTGTCTCTGTGTGTGGACCTGTGGCTGCACATGCTCATGCCTGTGCATGGAGGCCAGAGGAGGATGCTGAGCGTTCTATCTCCCTCTCTACCCCTCTTGACCCTTGAGGCAGGGTCCTCTCACTCAGCCTAGAGGTAGGCTGGCAGTCAGCAAGCCCCGCTGAGTCCTCCTATCTGTCCTCCGTGACACCAGGGTTCTAGGCAGCATGTGGCTCTGCCTTGATTTTTAAAGTATTACAGAGTGCTGGGACCCGGGAGCCATCCCTAGAGCACGATTTCTGAATTGTAAAGATTTCTGAAAGATAATGCTTAGGAGTTAATGATGACTTCAGCATCTTCTCTCCTGTAGTCTTCATCAGACTTCTTGGACTGCTGTCCTTTCCTTCTCTGGGCGTCAGTGTGTGAAGAAGGTGGGAAAGCTGTTGCTCAGGCATTGAAAGGGCTTTGGTACATAGCCAAGTAACTATTATGTAATGGTGGAAAAGAAGAAAGCAGGAAGAAAAAGGCATTTCTTCTCTCCTTTGAAAATGCTGCCTTTCCGTACTGGAGTGGATGTGAAGTGTGTGGTATGTAGTGAGACGCTAGAGGGCGCCCAAGGCCTATGTTTTAAATATTGAAGTCAGCCGCCTCAACAGGCAGGAGAAAAGCTTGCTGGTGTTCGCCTGGCATCAGTAAACATGGTTCAGATTGCAAATCTAGCCATGATGACAATTTTTATGGTACTTGAATGCATGAATTTGTTTTTTTAACTTTGGTACATACATGCTCAGAATTTGATTAATTTTTTTTTTAATTTAAAGATAGTGTTGGTAGAATATTTGCCTACTATAGTTAGAGCCTATGTATGATCCCCAGCACTGCATGAAGTTGCATGTAATAGAACATGCCTGGAGGCTGAGACAGGAGGATCAGGAATCCAAGGTCATCTTTGTCTCTCTTTCAAGTTTGAGACCAGCTTTGGATACATGAAACACTTAAAAAAAAATTAAAAAAAATCAAAACAAAAAACAACAACAACAAACCCAAATGAAGACAATGCTTCCTTATCAAGAGCAGGCTGGCCTCAAACTCGGTCTTTCTGTCAGCCTCCCAACCCAGACAAAAATGGGACCAACTTCAGTGTGATCATGAAGAAACTGCCCCCAGGCCCAGGCGGAGGGACGTGCAAACTTGTCAAGGAGATGAAAGTAACGATGAAAGGTCTGCTTGAGGTAGGAGCTCAGGAGACTCAGGAGGCTGGCGGAAGGTGGCTTTGGGGCCGGAAGAGGAAGCAGGTGTGTAAGGGGAAATTTGAGGTTCAGATGAGAGCTACAGAGTTCGTGGTGCTGGCCATCTCTGGTGTGTGTGTGTGTGTGTGTGTTTCTGTGCTGTAGTTGCTGTTGTGTTCCATGCGCTAGGAACAAGCCTGCAGCCTTGTCAGATACCTGCTTTATCCCTGGGCTACTTTTCTAGCCCCGTGGAGACCGTCTTCAAAGACTATGCTACAGCCACCAGCAGAATATGCATGGCCTCTGTACGATCCTAGTGACTTTTACAGAAATTTATAAATTATCTTAAACACACACACACAAACAGTGGGGCTAGAGAGAGGGCTCAGTGATTAAGAGGACCCAGGTTCGATTCCTAGGAGCCACATGGTAACTCCACTTCTAGGGCACCTGGTCCCTCTCCTGGCCTCTGTGGGTACCAGCAATGCATATGGTGTATAAACATACATGGCAGGCAAAGCATCCACATACAGAAAGTAAAATAATAAAAATTATTAAAGCAAAAAAAAAATTTATTTTTAAAAGCTTACAAAAGGGCTAGGTTTGGGCATTGTGTAAAATAATTGAAAATAATCTAAACGTGGAAAATTAAATTTAGAACTTGCTTATGCTTTTAATTAAATTTTTATTTTTTTATATTAATTACAGCTTATTCACTTTGTATCCCAGCTGTAGCCCCCTCCTTCATCTCCTCCCAATGTCACCCCCCCCTCCCTCATCTCCTCCCATGCCCCTTTCCAAGTCCACTGGTAGGGGAGGTTCTTCTCCTCTTCCATCTGACCTTAGCCTACCAGGTCTCTTCAGGACTGGCTGCAATGTCCTCCTCTGTGGCCTGGCACGGCTGCATCCCCCTGGGGGTGTGGTGGTCAAAGAGCCCACCACTGAGTTCATGTCAGAACAGTCCCTGTTCCCCTTACTAGGGTACCCACTTGGACACTGAGCTGCCATGGGCTACATCTGAGCAGGAGTTCTAGGTTATCTCCATGAATGGTCCTTGTTTGGAGTATCAGTCTCAGAAAAGACCCCTGGGCCCAGATTGTTTGGTTCTGTTGCTCTCCTTGTGGAGCTCCTGTCCTCTCCAGGTCTCACTATCTCCCCCTTCTTTCATAGGATTCCCTCTTCTCTGCCCAAAGTTTGGTTAAGAGTCTCAGCATCTGCTTTGATACCCTGCTGGGTAGAGTCTTTCAGAGGCTCTCTGTGGTAGGCTCCTGTCCTTAGAACTTAATTCTTAAAATCTTTCTGTTTTGTCAAAATACTTGTAAGGATTTAACAGAAGACATGAGGGGCAGCAGGCCTGCCTATCCTGCTTCCTTCTCACTTTCTGGAAGGAGCCTTTGAAAACTGCCTTTTCTTTTCTTTCTTTTTTTTTTTTTTAATAGATGTTCTGATTAGGCCTATACTTGTATACTGTGTTTAAACTATTGGACTGTGGAATTTTTGTGGAAGATGGGATGTGGTTTGCTCTGTGCTCCTCTCCAGAACAGATATGTCCTAGCATTCCAGATAAACACATTTATTGCTGTGTATTTGTGTCTTCCTTATCCTCCCTACCCCTTACCCTGCCATTTCTTTCTGGGGCATGTGCTATGCCCCAGGTTGACTGACAGATCCCGTGACAGTTACACTGTGTGTGTTGTCTGTCTTACTGATTTGTTTACTCAGGGTTTTTCTCCATCCTTGCAGACGTTTGAGTTTAGAAAGTGTAGTGCATTCAGGGTGTCTCGGTTGTGAAGGCCGGCGTCTCCTCGGAAGGTGGAGGATTACACACCAGGCATGGTCTTTTCCCTCATGCTGTGGAACCATACAAGTAGATTGTCTGCCTTCCTCATGATTAGGTTTGGGTGACTTTAGCTTGACTGTTTATACAGGCATTACATACGTGTTGGTGTCTTGTGATGGCCCGTAGCAGGCAATGCCCTGTTTAATCACTTGGGTAGATTTTCTCTGATTTCCACACACGGATGATTCAGTTCTTTATTGTGAAGTGATCCATGGGATTATATTTTGGGGCTGTGTGGCTCTCCTATTCCCCAATAATCTTTCACCCAGTAGTTTTACCATCTGTGGATGCTTCTTGCTTGGAACATTTATTACAGTGGTATTGCAAAATGATGATTTTCCTAATACTGTCTTTTCCCTACGAGTTAACTAATTGGCATTCATCTGTGAAGAAGTCTTTCCTTTTCTCAGCCTCAGATTTTTTTTATTATTATTTATTGTTACTGCAGACTCATGGATTTATTATTTTCTTTTTTGGGTAACATCTTTCTTGACGTGTAAACTGTATCCTATCAACTTCACCTGTTTAATAGGATAGTTTATAGGATCTTAGTGAAGCCACGGGTAGATGCTCCTCCTTACCATGCCCAGCGATCCTTGATCAATAGCTATGATATATTTATATTGTTTGGGCTGTAACTCCCTAAGTTTGGCCAATGGGAGCCTCTCCTGTCCTGCCAAGTTCCTATTGCTCAGACCCTCCTCTCCTGTTATTACAAGCCATGGCAAGCTTACCTCGCCTTCCTGGTCCTAGGTTGATGTTGATGGAAAGTGTATTTGGAAACCAGTACCTAGGTGGTGGGTGCATCATTGCACCTAAGCTCTTGTTTGGAGCAGAAAAAAATAGTTAAATAAGTTATTTATTCCTTCCATTTCCATATATCCATCCCAGACAACAATATATGGGCTCAGAGGTGGAGGACCTGCCTAGCGTGAGAAAGGCCCTAGTGCCATGCCTGGCACTGGGAGAGCACATAAGCCGTAGTAACTGAGGATCATCGTCTTATAGGATGGACTTCTTCTGATATGCCATTGGTTTAACATGTGTATAGAGGACACCTCTGTCAGCCCTGAAATGTGTGTAACATCTCTGTAGTCACATCTAGTTCCTGCTTGTAATTACCCGCAGCCACTGATCTAGTCTCCATTGCTGTGATTTTTTTGTGTCATTTAAATAGCATCATATAATATACCATCTCTTAAAACTGATTTCTATTTTTAAAATAAAAATTATTAATTAAAATATATTTAGTTCTTTGAGAATTTCAGATTTGCATACAATGTATGTTAAGCATATTCACCCTCTGCTCTTTTTCTCCAGTCTCTCTGGAACTATTTTCACTCCCTCAGCTCCATTCCCAACTTCATACGGGCAGCCAAGAGCAATGGCAGTAGTTTGTATTATTCAGAGACCCCAGTGCCCAACAGCCTGAGGAGTGATATCCCACACCTGACATTAGCCTTCTTATTTGGCAACCGTGGCTCCTGGGAGGAGCATTACTCACTGTGTAGTATAACTTTATTTAACTTTTTTCTCTCTCTCTTTTTCTTTTCCATTCTCTACATACACACACATGGTGGTGGGGCGGGGGGATGAGAATGGAGCTTATAAATTAGCAGGCATCTACCTGGCTTTTTCAAGCATCCTTGTTGTGGGTTATGCCTCCTCTCAACCACCCCACCATTCCTTTCCTCCTCCTTATTTAAACTTCTGTTCCCATAGCCCCTTTCCCTCTTCATATCATTTATGACCTGCTGTCTTCCCTTCCTGAAGGTCTACCCTCCCACCGCCCCTTTAGAGTTTCTGGTTTCTCAATGTTCAACCTGGTTTCTGTGTTTGAAAATGTGTGTGAGAAGATGTGCTGGCCCAGGCTCCTTGGGTAAGTTTGTCCTAGCCTTCCGCATTGACTGATACAGGTCTCTAGTTTGTCGCTGCTGTGCTGTGCACTCCAGGACACCCGGGCTCCACATAGATTCTCCTGTCTCCACGTCCCACCTTGCCATGGCGTCTGTGTTGTACATGGGTTCTGGGGAGCTGCACTTGGGTCATCGGGGTTACGTGGCTAGTGCCTTTACTCATTCCCAAAGACTGGTTTATATTACAAGGGAGGGAGGTCCATAACCTCCTGTCCTGGCCGAGCCTAATGCTTTAGATTCTTCCCCGTTGCTGTCTCCACAAAAGTCAAAATTATTTTCCTCTAAAGGTCTCATGGTTTATTCTTTACGTTTTGTTGACATTTTGAGGTGATTTGTATTTAGGGGGTGAGGGTTTTGTTGTTGTTGTTGTTTGTGTATTCGGGTGCAGTTGTGCTAGCAGGGTCTGTTGAAATGCCCCTCCTCCCAGCTGGTGATGTTTATGGTTCTTTGTGTGGACAGTATGAGCTGGGCAGTGCTCAGGTATTTGTTTGCCTTTTTCTCAACATCTGTCTTGAAAGATTCTGTTTTGATTGTGGAAAGAATTTCTTTTCTTTCTTTCTTTCTTTCTTTCTTTCTTTCTTTCTTTCTTTCTTTCTTTCTTTCTTTCTTTTTTAACTGGTAGAGTAAGCTGCTGATCCAAAAATTAAATAGATAGATAGATAGATAGAAAATCTCCATATGTTATTTCTTCTGGGTTTCCCCATGAAAGGCTGACTACCATTCCAAAACCTCAGGTATGATTTCATGCCTTTCCATGAGAATGGCAGCTTTTTCTTAAATTGTCATACGGTTAATGTGTGTACATCAGTGAACTAGGACAGTTCTCTTCCTAATTTTGCTTCACAAAATAACACTTCCTTGTAGAGATTGGGCCACTGGTGTTTTCAAGCTATTGGTAGGTTACTGTGTAGTAAAACTAGACACTGGCCTATTAGAAGGAGCAGGTTGCCGGCTGGAATCCGTGGGAGGGTTTTCGCTCAAAAGGCAGGTTGAAGCTATTCTCTTTATGTATTACCGCTGGGGTGTTGACCACGTCACAAGAGTAACTAACGTCACTGACAAGGTCGCTGGGAATGCTTGCTCACTTGTACTCATTTACAGAGAGAGTATGGCTCAGAGTCAGTTCCTTGGTAGGCGGACATGTAAAGTACTGACAAACATAGGGATGAGCAGTCGCTGGCTAGGGAGTGAGCCCCCTTTCCGACTGAGTTGAATTTGGAGTAATGCTTTTACAGGCGCTCCTAGCAGGAGGAGGGGTGAGGAGCTGGGCAGGTTGATATTGGGGGGCTTGCTAGTAAGTGTGTGCTTAATTGCCTCCAGAATCTTCTGTGCCTGGAATATATTTTTCAATTGGTACTAAACTCTGCACTTGACATTCTTTCCTGAAATCACATGCACAGACCGCCTTGGAGCCGCACTCCTCCCAACGCCATGTCTAACTCTAGACGGAAGTTACAGAGGCAAGAAGAGTTGAAGCTCAAGTAGAGTTTGTGTAGAAGGCCTTGTGCATTGATTGCATGTGAATTCCAAGAAAGGTCAGCTGAAGGCAGTCAGTGACGGACAGAAAAGGTTAAACACGCACTCGTGCACAAGCTCTACCTCCACCACCAATTAAAGAAGCAAAGGCATGACCTTGAGAGAGAGAGCGAGCAAAGAGGGGTACATGGGAGAGATTGGAAGGAAAGGGGAAAATGATGTCATCATAATTTCATTATTTAAAAATAAAACACCTGGTACTTGTCTTCCATGCTGGCTCCAGTGACACTGTGTAACACCCATCAAGCCGGTTACTGTGGATGTTTTTGCTGAACCCCAGAGATAATGACTGTAGCACACGTGCCCGAGGCTGAAATGTGTGGCTATAAGGCTGTGTCCTTTTGTTCTTGGCTCATAGTTGGGGTTTCATTCAGAAGGTCTTAACTCTCTTTACTCTCACGGCAAATAAAAACAGTCCCGTCCTTTTGGCAGGGTACCTACTTTAGTTCCTCATACTGAAAAGGTGCTAGAGGTGGGCTGCAAACAGTGAGTAAATGCTCACAAAATCTTACTAAATTAGTCCAAGCGAAACAACACCCCCAAAGAGTTGATTTCCTGCTTCACAGCTTAGATAGTAGTGAATAGGTATCACCGCATGGTAAGACATTTCTCAATATATATGACTTTGTCAGGGTGAAGTGGCCCTTGTATTTTCTCAAACTTGCTTGTGTGTGTCTGAAAAAGCCCATTATTTACGTTCATTTCTTAAAATAAGGAATTGGAGCCATCAAAATTGGCAAGGGGTAAGCATGCTAATTAGTTCAACATACTGACCAATTCTCTGAATTATTAGTTCAAAGGAGTGTGTGGACAGGGATGAAATTAGATTTAGGCCTTTTTCACTCTAGTTGTTTTAGGATCCCCAGGGCCGCTTTGATCTGTAAATAACAGCTGTTTTTTCATGCATGGTTCAGGATCCATGAAACGTGTACTCTGGTTGACTCATCACCACAGTCCTGCACTGAACATGCACACTTTGCCAGCTTGAATTTCTGAACTGAAGAAAACAGATCTTGGTTTTCTTTATTTTTAAATAAGTGGCAATAGCAGTTATAAGGTGCTACATAAAGTTTACTCACCAAACTACCAAAACATAGTGACTTATTTAAATATCGCTCGTAATTATAAAAGCTGAGACCGCTGTGAACACGCGTGTTCACATGTATGTGTGCACATTTATAATTTTATGGACACATAGAAAGTTCTTTACATGTGTATATGTGTAGACATATGACTAAATATTTTAGACATCTGTAAACATGCTTGTCATGCTGGCTAAGTATTTAATTTTAAAGCTTTTTGATAATTAGAATTAAGATCAAACCTAGGCTACCTCACTTTAGTGCACAAAACATTATTTTTTTTCTTAAATATAATTTATGTCTGTTTTGGCCCTATGTGAGAAGATTTTGGCGTTTGAGAGAATTGTTTTAAGGAAGGGCAGAAAGTGGTAGGAGAGAAACGTTTAAAGCCAAGATGGTAAGAACCAAGATTTGTCTTCGACACTTCCCTGATCTGGAGGCTGAGCTGGAGGCTGGCTCCAGCCTGGTGTAGGGTGAAGCTGCGTAATAGGGATCCAGTAAGTGTCCACTGCAGCCTTCGGTTTACAGATAACATGAGAAATAATAGGGCCCGCGGAGACGTGGAGCCAGTACGAGTGTACAGCTTTTACTGAGGATGGTGTTCAGTTCCCAGCTCCTATGTCTGGCGTCTCAGAACCATCTGCAGCTCCAGCTCTAGGCGATCCAGCACCGTCTTCTGGCCTCTGCAGACACCTGCACACCCATGACACATCTACATACACATAATTAAAACATAAAATAAAGGGGGCTGAAGAGGTGACTGAGTAGTTACAAGCACTGGCTGCTCTGTCAGAGGACCCAGATTCAGTTCTCAGAAACCCACGTGGTAGTTCCAGGGGATCCCACACTCACACAGACATAGATGCAGGCAAAACAACAAAGCACATAAAATAAAAATATATTACGATTTTAAAAAAGGGAAAAAGAAAAAGAAATCCTTTAAAAATAGAAATAATCATGTCTTTCAGTAACTCTAGAAGTGAGATTTCAGTTTCATAAAGCCGTTTTGTTCATTAATGACAAACCACAAGATTTACTGTGTGCTCCACTTGGCTTTTCTTTACCGGTCACCATGTCAGACACCCGGAAGCAGAGTCCGAGTCAACCTGCTGTCTCGGGGCTTCTTGAGATGTCTGATCATCCCGGTTGGTCATGCCAGTTTTCACCTGCTAAGCTGTAGCTCGTCTTTGTAATCGTGCCTGTAGGCACACGGCCACTCTGATGTACCGTCTGCCTTCACACTGCAGCGCATGGTGGGGTCGTGTGGGGGTGCCGTACGGCTCTGCCGTCATCTGTCGCCATCAGAAAGTCTGCTGGGTCCTGGACTCACTGATCTCCGAAGGACGTTCTGTGCCTGGAGTGAGCTTCCTCTTTGTAGGACCTCTTGTTCGCTCCGGGGCTCAGAGGTCCTTCCCGTTGCCAGGTCACCTGACTGTAGAGAGAGGGGAAACGCCCATCTCTAGCTGTGGGGCCTGGGCCAGCAGCGGCCGCAGCGGCGTTACCTGGGAACTTGGGAGACATGGAAGTCCCCAGGTTCTGCCCAGGCTTTGGAATCTGGCACTGGGGTTGGGACCATCCCCTGATTCTGAGCCTGCTGAAGCGTGAGAACCACTGGACTACACGATGCCAAGCTGAGTAAAGAGATTCCCAGTGGGGAACACACTAGGCTCTCCTAGTGTGTACAAGGCTCTGTGCCATCCAGTTCCTAGCGCAGCAAAGCCACAGCAACCATGCCAGACCCCAAACGAACCGGAAGTGAAACAGAGGTTCTTGCTTTGTTTTGAAGTAAAGAAATGTTGGACAACATTGCAGGAACTTGGGAGGTAACAGGTTTCTTTTTCATATGTCATAAATTGCAGATTTGTAAAAAAATTTAAAAATTCATGGTGCCTATGTTATCTTCCACATACTTTTCATTCATACACAGTGTAGCGGATTATTGTGATATTTTCATGTTTGTGTGTCACACACTTTGCTCACACTCACTCCTACCCTCTCTTATCATAGTGTTGTTGTTATTGGACAGTAATCAACATGATTGATTTCTTCATGAGTCTTTTTCTTTTCTCCTGCTCTTGGTAGTAGGCTACTTTGAAGTATTTTAAGACTAAACGATTTTAAATAGTTTTCCAGATAAAAGAATGATGTGAAGAATTATTTTGATTGTCCAGAAAACACTTTCAGAAAAGAACATTTAGCCAGCCTGCCTGCCTGCCGTGGCTGGATTTCTTACTGTTTTGAGTGATGTCCATGTTAAAGCGACACTTTCTCTTAGTGCTAAAGCCCAACAGAACCGTTCACCTCTCAGGTGTGTTTCAAAGAGAGGAGGAGAGCTGCACGCGTCAGGAGAGCATCATGGGAGGACAGAGAATTGCTTTCATCTCTGAGATGTCTCCCACCTGCTTCCTTTGGCACAGTGTTCCCCACGCTCAGCAAACAGCCTGCCTGCCCCCACCCCAGGCTGTGGTACGGTAACAAGGAACACGCTCAACATAAAAAGCACAAGTGCATCGAAAATAGTTTACAGAGCATGTAAACTATTAGTCCACTTTATTTTCTCGAGAACAGGCCTCAGTGTATGTGTGCATACACACAAACACATACTCTAATTTCATTACATGGTATCTACATGCTTACACATTTACACGTGCAGCTAATCTGACAGCTCTATGGAAGTGTATGCCCCTTTTACCTGTGTGTTACATACTTAGGCACCCTGCACAGTGCATATATCCCACGCGGTAATGGTTCTTTTCAAGTGTTTCTAAGACCCCTGTGAATCGCAATCACTAGCAGGCTTGCATAGACCGAGTTTGTGCACTAGTTGAGTGTGGCGGGAGGTCCACAGGTGTGGTGGGCATAAGTATTTCCTGATGACGAGATTCCCTGAGCTGCTTTTCTTCCAAGAAACCAGCTTGGATTTTCAGGCTGGAGGTGTTTGTGCTTTTTTAGATGTCATAGCTGTTTGTGAAAGTCCTTGAGAAGCTTCCTCTTGCTGGGGGGGTTTTGAAAAGGGCACTGTTTATTTGGTACAATTTTTCCAAGGGTAAATCAGACTTTTTCACATTTTATTGATGACCCATTTGGCTATCCCTGGGCCAGCTCCAGTTAAAAAATATTTAATATTTAATAAACTGCCAGACTTTGGAGCCATCTGGAACTTTATTTTTCTTGCACGCAGCATCTGAGTTTCAGCTGTTAGCCTTTCTCCTTTGCTCTGGGAAGGGTCAATTGCTTCTAAAGTCTTTGATGCTTGCTGTGTCAGCCCTTTTCATATTTTCAAAATGCCCGTGTAAAAGGGGTTTTCATCCATTCATGCTGATAATTCTTTTGAACTTGAGGTTTGAACCAAACTAATCAAATTTAATTATAGCTCAAATCCTGTTACAGTGAACTCCAGTAGACTTCCAGGATGCCTTTTTTCTGTATTTCTCTTTTGTCACACTGGAATTCAGCCATTACCAATATTACATTAAGCGAGCAGGCCATTGACCACAGTGTGGGAGACCCTTTGCAGTGGCCAGGTTTTTGTTACAT
This sequence comes from Meriones unguiculatus, assembly GCF_030254825.1. Classification (NCBI taxonomy): domain Eukaryota; kingdom Metazoa; phylum Chordata; class Mammalia; order Rodentia; family Muridae; genus Meriones; species Meriones unguiculatus. Next base: position 86,302,758 of record NC_083353.1, read on the forward strand.
TGACATGGTAATATGATTTGAACTTTCTCCATTCTAAAGAAATCATGAATTAGTCAGAAGCAACTTTCTTTTCTTTGTATAGTTCTTATGTAATCTTTTTATAGCATATTCAGGGGTTTGAACAATTAACATCCAGAATTAAAATCTGAAGACTACTTTCTTCTCTTTAAAAGAGTTTTATTGTATTTTATATTTTTGGTTTGGCAGTTCTGGGTTGCTACTTTTTCTGTTATCTGCTTCATAACAAAACCAGATGACTGGCTTCTGTGTTGGGAGTTCTGAGGACTCTCCACTCTGCTTTTCTTCCATTCTCCAGCTGTCTTTAGGTATGTTTGGTGTATGATATCGAGGGACTTGAACACATACTTAGCTTGGTGGTTTAAGTGCATTCTCCCGTTGGTGGAATTGTCTGGGAAGGACCAGGAATTACAGCCTTCTGAAGGATGAAAGAGGTTTTCTTAGAAAAAGCCTTGGCTTTATTGCTGCTCATGCCGATTTTTGTTGTTCTTAAGATCTAAAGCTCAGTAGAGGTTTCCATCTGTCCCCTTTGGAGATCCCAGCACGACTTGTGCAGTTTCCCAGTGCTCTGAAAAAGCTTGCCCTGCCCCATTTTGATTCAATAAGAACCTGTGTGGGATGGTAGTGTTTCCTGGAGAGAAAGTAGGCCGAGGTCTGATACTACTCCGACTGCTGTGCCTGACGCTGCTGCGCCTGCTGCCACAAGCAGTGTCCTGTCAGCCATCCCTGCCTCCGTGGGTCCCGGCTTCCCCAGCCCAGTGGAGATTTTATTCTACAACTAAATCTTGGCCTTCTAAGTAGACTTTGGAATAATGACATTTTAAAAGATTGGAAGTTTCTTTTCATCTGTAAATAAAAACCTATACAGGTTTAGTATCGGATCAACTTTCGAGCTGCAAGAATCAAGTGGCAGATTTATTCTTTCCTCTGGATGTTAGATTCTGAGATGGAAAGTAGACTTTATTTCTTAGAAAAGAAAAAGAGCAAAAGCAGTGCTCTTTGTAAGGTGGAAACTGACTTATTTTGAAATTTTAACTCAAAATTGCCATTTTACTCCAGTCAGTTATGACATGGGCCTTTGTTTTAAATGAAGTGAAATGTGAGGTTGGTTTATATACTCATTACTTTGAAGGTGAAACTTTGTTTGATCTGTGTTGCAGTAGGTGCAAATCTTTGCTCTAAGTTGTTGGCTGCATCTCCCTCCAGCTGGAGGCCCAAGGACACTATAGTGAACCTTTGAGTCCGGCTCCAGGGAGAGTGAATGACAGTTGCATGTTCCTCAGGCTTCATATGTAGGCTGGAGCCTGTGACTGGACACTGTTTGGATTCAAAGGGACTGAACCTTTGGGTGAAGACAGTTTTCTGAGAGCAGTGGCTAGCATTGTACCACAGTTGCTTCTGGTGTCTTGACAGAGGACCCTGAGCTAGTCTTCCATCTTTTTCTTGTCTACATGTTGTATTGAAACTTGAGGTGATGAGACATGTTGTCCACAGTTACCGATGCTGAGGAGCTAAATGCCCGAAGATGCTGGCGCAAGAATGGTTGGCGGAGGAAGTTACAGAGCACTAGCTCCGAGGTTTTGGTTGGGGTGCAGAGCCCAGCCCAGCACCTGACAGCTGTATGGCCGTAGGCAAGTTATTTCAGCTGTCTCCTCTCGTTTTGTTTCTTTCTAAGATGAGAACAGAACAATGCCTACCTAAGGATTGTGTTTGTTCACACGTGTGGAGGGCTCAGGAGAGTGCTAGTATAGATCTGTGTTCACGTGTGAGGGACTCGGTGAATTCCAGCAACGTAGATGTGTGTTCACATACATGAGGGGCTCAGGAGAGTGCCCACGTAGATCTGAGTTCATACATGGGAGGGCTTAGGAAAGTGCCCACATAGAGCTGTGTTCACACATGTGAGGGCTTAGGATGGTACCCAGAGAGTGCTCTGGGTGTGTGATCCTGTTTATCATCCCTGGAAGGCGTCCTGGCCTTGGTTCTCAGCTGCTCCTGAGTACCTCCAGTGCCCAGGTTTTCTTGAGGACGCTGCAGGTGGCAGCTGTTTGGGAGCTGCCCTAGGATCTGCAGTCTCCCACTTGCCGCCCTGTTTTGGCCCCTCCCTTGCTGGAGCCATTTGCTCAGTGGTAGCTCTCGCCTGCTGTGCTCTGTGCCCTCCTTCCATCAGCCCCTCTCCACCAAGTCCCCGACTTGAATCAGGGTGTGTCTGTTAAAAGTGGACAGATAAAACTGAGTGTTGTACCCTTGCTATGCCAGAGCTGTGATGCTACTTGCTAAGAGGAAAAGGTGAAGAAATGTAGCTCAAGTTTAAGTTCAAGCCCTAAATCAAAGGTGATGAAAACTCAAGCCACAAAACTTGGAGTTTGGACAAACTCTGCTTCTGGGTCTGAGACCACTCCTGAGTAGCATTCCTAGTTACAGTAATGAGGGCCTGACAAGGATCCAGAGGCATGCCTGTGGCTTGTGAGCAGGGCTTCAGGGCCTGCTCTCTCTCCCCTGTAGCAGCCTCCTGGCCTCTACCCACTAGATGCCAGGAATGCTGCTCACCGTGTGGGGAAACCCAGATATTCTGGGTGGCTGGAAGAGCCCCGGAGGAACTGTCGTTGAGCTGGAAGTGGCTGCTATGAAGACATAGGAAGCGACAGTTACAGTAGAGTAGCTTCGTGTGTTCGTGGCTGTGACTATTTCTAGTGCTGTTTTAACCTTCACCTCCTTTCTGACATAACTGCAGCACACAGGGATGTTGTGGTTGACAGTAGAACAGGCAGATGATGCCCTCTCTCGAGACTGTAATGGATGCCTGCTGTCACGGCAGCCACTCACCAATGGGCAAACATGGTGCATTCGTTACCTGTTTGTGGTGTCCCTGGTGTCAGGAAACCCCTGTATTAGTCAGTTTTAAGTGACAGAAGTGAGATGCTTAACACATAAACTGAACAAAGAGGAAAAGTTCATTTTGACTCACAGTTTTGGTCCATGGCTGGTTGGTCCCTTTGCTCTGGGGCCTGTGGTGAGGTAGACTTTCACGGTAGGGTACACACAGTGAGTGAGCCACTGCCTAATGGCATCCCAGAGCGAAAGAGATTAGAAGGAGCTGGGTCGACCCAGGGGCCTGAGGCCCCCTGATTGCACTGCTCGGAAGGACGGTGAGGGTGAGTTGTTTGTATGTGTGTGGCCCGTCACACCTCATCCTTTGGGAAGTGTTTGCTCATTTCCTTAGCCCTTTTATTGATTAGGCTTGATTTCTTGTTTGAGCTTTTTGAGTTCTTTGTATAGATATTTATTCTGCATCAAATGTGTAGCTGGCAAAGATTTTCTCCCCTTCTTCAGACTGTGTCTTCATGTGGTTGTCTATCCTTTGCTCTGTAAAAACCTTTTAATTTCATGATGTACCAGTTGTCAATTTTTGACACTGTTTTTCTTCTTTTCTTTTTTGTTGGTTCTTTGTGAATTTCATATCACTCACCCCAATCCCACTCATCTCTCCCTTCCTTCATACCCTCCCTCCACCCTTGCAACTTTCCCCTAACACAGAGAAAAAAAAAACCCTCACTGTGGAAGCTGTAGTGTGTCCCACAGTAAACCCTTTTGTCCACATTTCTTTGCTTACAAGTGTTCACTGCAATGACTTGTTGGTCTGATACAAGGCTTCTGGCTTCTGCTACTCTATCAGTACTTGAACCTCACTGGGACTTTTCTCAGATATCTTGTTGCCCTGTGTCATGGAGATCCTGTAGTTTGGACCTGTAGGACTGGTCCCTTCATGTACTCCAGAAGTTCATCAAGGGAGTGGGCCAATTCAAAGCCCTGGATCTGGGCCTGAGAGGTAACTGAGCTGGTCAGCCTACTGCCTTTCCCGTTCTCATGCCTACCGGGTGGCTCACCAGCAACTCTGCAACCAGGGCCGGCTCTACCCTGCTGCCCAGGTAAGGTGCAGGGCCCGCTCTCCTGAGTGTTACAGTTGTTGAAGGACATGGCCAGTTCCTTTAGTCATGACCCCAGGGCTAGCTCTCCCACCTGCTGTTGTTGGCAAGATCCCTCGTGCACACCACCATACAGCAGGGCCAGCTCTCCTGTGCTCATGCCCTGGGCCAGTTCTAGCTGTGCTGTCCAGGCGAGGTGCAGGGCCTGCTCTCCCAAATGCTGCAGCAGGTGAGGAGCAGGGCCAGCTCTCCCGCTCTCGTGACCCCAGGGCCAGCTCTCTTGCCTGCTGCTGGTGCCAAGGAGCAGGGGTGGAGGAGGGTATCTCTCTCTTGGCCATACCAGCACACAGGGATGAGTGGTAGGAGCAGTTCTCCCACACTCACCCCAAACTCCCACAATATGTGGGGCCTGCTCTCTGGAGTACTGCGGCCGGCCAGGGGTGGGGTCAGCTCTCTTGCTCTCAAGCCTCCAGGGCCAGCTCCCTCACAATGCCCAGGTGAGGGACCATTCTGCACAGCCCTTAGATGTTAACATGTCCCAGGGCAGCAGCCCAGACCAGTCTGCCTGGCCTGTGGTGGTAACAAGATCCCTGCAGAGCCGTGTCCCCAGATGTGGCCCCCAGTGGCAGCGCAGGCCAGGACACATCATGATGTCAGTTGGCAGCACCAGCTACTCGTCAGGCTGCTCCTCTTTACACTCCAGTCTTCAGTTTTGCCTCTCTTCATTGTGCCCAAATCCTTCGGTTTCTCTTTCTCTTCCATTTCTCCATCACTTACTTGCTCCTCTTAGTGGCTCTTGGGGTCTCAAAGAGTGCCTGGAGTCATCTCAGGAGTGGTCTCAGGAGTGATATGCCCGCTTGTGCATTATGATGCCGGGCAAGGGTCATCTCAGGCATGCTCTGCTATCCCCTCTCCCCTAGACCTTGCTACACTGGACTGGTGGTCATCTTAGGCTAAGCTTCCTGTTCAGGCCCCATGGCTCCGGTCTGGTCATTGTCTTGGGCTCAGTCCTTACCCTGTCCACCCAACTGGCCCCTTACAAGGGTTGTCTGTCTCAGGCTCACTCCTGCCCAGCATCTCTGGTCCCAGCTGGGTTCTTCTAGTCTCAGGTTAGGCCCCTGCTTGGGAGCCTGTCTGGGCCTCCCTGGTACGGGGCAGATGGTTGTCTCAGCTCACTTTTTTTTTTTGCTGTTCATCAAAACAGTGAGCATAGACATTGCCTCTCTCCTCTCTGATACCTACTGACGCATGTGTGACACAGCAGCCATGCCTGCAACTCCTCTAGAGGCAGGCAACATTATCTTATAATGACTAGTCTCGTTCCAAAGGGTGCTGTCTATGTCTGTGGCCATAACTTTTTTTTTTTTTTTTTTTTGAGATTGGTTCTCTCGTAGCCCAGGCTGCCTCTAATTCACCATGTCGCCAAGAATGACCTTGAACTTCTGATATTCCTGTCTCTATCTCCTGAGTGCTGGGGTTGTGAGTGTGGGCCACTGGGCTCAGTTTTATTACCCTGATATCTTGAAAAATTTCTCTGTACTTTGTCTTCTGTCACTGTTAGAGTCTCCAGTCTTACATCAAAGTCTTTGCTCCATTTGGGGTTTATTCTTGTAAGGCTAAAAGACAGGATCTGGTTTCATTTGTCTACATGTGGACATTCAGTTTTGCTAATGCTGTTTGTTGAAGAGGTGGTCTTTTCTTCAATGTGAATTTTTGGCATCTTTGTAAGAATCAGGTAATTGTAGCTCTGTTTATATCTGGGCGCTTTTTTTTTCTGTTCCATTAACATATGTGTCTATTTCTTTGCCAGTACCATGCTGTTTTTATTACCATGTCTGTAGTATAACTTCAGGTCTTGGATGGTGGTACCTCCAGCATTGTTCTTCTTGCTCGGGATTGCTTTGGCAACCCAGGATATTTTGTACTTTTGATGTTTTTATTCTATTTCTATGGAACATGATTTTCAAATTTTATAGGGTATTTTACTGAATTCATAGAATGTTTTTGGTAAAATAGTCACATTCAAAATGTTATTCTGCAATCCATGAACACAAGAGATCTTTCCATCCTCTAGTAACCTTGATTTTTTTCCTTCGATGCTGTGAGTGTGTGTGTGTGTGTGTGTGTGTGTGTGCACGCACGCGTGTGTAAACATAGTTTTTTGCATATACTGAAAGAGGATAGCTAGCAGGCTGGAAGTAACTAGAATACTGTCTGCAGCCTCGTCCACTGTTTGAAGATTCCAGTGCAGAGGCATTTCACTTCCCTGGTTAGTTTTATTCCATGGTATTTTTAATTTAGTCTTTTGAGACAATTGTGAATGATATTTTTGATTGTTTCTGTCTTCCTCAGCGTATTACTGGTTTGTAGGAAGGCTACTGATTTTGGTATCTTGATTTTCTGTCCTGTTATTTTGCTGAAAATATTTATAAGCTCTACAAGTTTCTGCTGGAGTCTTTAGGATCTCTATGGATGGAATCATATAATTTACAAATAAGGATACTGTGGTGGTTTGAATGGGTTTGGCCCCATAGACTCGTGTGTGTGTGTGTGAATGCCTGGTCCACAGGGAGTAGCACTATTAGGAGGTGTGGCCTCGTTGGAGGAGGTGTGGCCTCATTGGAGGAAGTGTGTCACTGTGGAGGCGGGCTTTGAGGTCTCTATGCTCAAGCTACGCTCAGTGTGGCTCACAGTCCCCTTCTGCTGCCTGCAGATCAAGGTGTAGAACTCTCGGCTCCTTCTCCAGAACCATGTCTGCCTGCTGCCATGTTTCCTGCTATGATGACAGTGGACTAAACCTCTGAAACTGTAAGCCAGCCCCAATTACATGTTTTCTTTATAAGAGTTGCTGTGGTCATGGTGTCTCTTCACAGCAATGGAACCCTAACTGAAGACAGATACCCTTCTTCATTTCCTGTTTGTATTGTCCCCTCATCTTCTTGGAAAGTAGACACTGTCTTGTTTCAATTTTAGTGGAAATCTTTGAACTTTTTTCTACTTAGTATAATGTTGGCTATAATTTTGTCATACACGATTTTTATTATGTTGTGATATCTTCCTTACATTCTTAGTTTCTTTAGGACTTTTGTCATGAAGGAATGGATTTTTACCAAAAGCCTTTTGTGCCTCTGTCTGTCTGCTTGTGTGCCTGCATGCCAGAAGAGGGCACCAGATCTCAACTATAGATGGATGGGAGCCGCCATGTGGTTGCTGGGAATTGAACTCAGGACCTTTGGAAGAGCAGCCAGTGCTCTTAACCTTGAGCCATCTTTCCAGCCCCAGAGAAGGATCTTGGGTGTCCTGTTCTATCACTGTCTTACTTCTTGGAGACAGGGTCTCTCTCTTGAACTGGAGGTAGGCTGGCAGCATGCAAGCCACCCACCCCCAGCAGTCCCCAGGTTTCCACGCTCCACAGACACACACGTGGCCACACCCTGCTGGTCCTGTGAGTGCTGGGCTTTGAACTCATGTCCTTACGCTTTTACAGCAGCAGTGAGTCCCTTTTTAGTTCCTGATGGTGCAGTCTTTGAGAATAGCAGCCGTTCTGGGCTCTTACAGGCCTGACTCAGGGACTAGAGTGCTGGAAGGTCACATTCACCAAGTATCCCGAGATAGTGGCTCTCAAATTCTTGGCCTCATGTTGAAGAATAAAAAAATGGATGGAGGGCTGGAAAGATGACTCGAGGGTTAAGATCACTGCTGTTCTTCTAGAGGACTCAGGTTCAATTCTCAGTACCATATGGTGGCAAGCAACTCCAGTTCCAGGAGATCCAGTGCCCTCTTCCTGCCTCGGAGCACACCCATACATGCAGGCCAGACACCCATTCACATAAAAATAAAAAAGAGACATGGACGAAATGTCCATGTGTGAGCAACTGAGAGCAAGTTTCTTAAGCAAAGGACAGGAGGACTAAGGACTAGAAAATCTTTAACTGTCTGGTAGAATCCAACAGTAAATCTACTGTGTCTGGAATTTTTTTTTTTTCCAGTTGAGAGTTTTTTGTTTGTTTTTTATTGCTGCTTCAGTCTTGCCTGTTAAAGGTCTTTTAAGTTGTTTATCACATCTTGGTTTACTTTGAAGGGTCTTATGAGCCTAGAAATTTACCCATTTCTTTCAGATTTTCTAGTTTGGTGGAATATGTTTTACAAGTATGTCGTAATGATTTTCTGAATTTGTGTGGTACCTTGTCACTTCACTTGCTTTTTTTTTTTTTTTTTAATTTTACTCCATTGTCAGCTAGCATGCAAGAAGTTTTGTTAGAAATCAATACTCTGTATTTATTATGAGCTATTTTATTTTCTATTATATAATGTCTTCTAGAGAAAGTTTTCTGGGCTGCAGAGAAGAATTGTGTATTCTGCAGTGTTTGCGTGGAATCTTCTATAGATGTCAGGTTCGCTTGATCTACAGTTACTTACCAGAGAGATTTCTGGCTTTTTTGTTGGGATGCTCTGTTTATTGGTGTGAGTGGATATGAAGTCTTTGGTGTTGAGGTAGATCTGTGTCTTCACTTCTGCCAGTGCTGCTCCATGAAGCTGGATGCACCTTAGTTTGGCACTTACATGGTCAGATATGTAACGTCCTCCTGATGGGTTGATGGGACAGTCTTTACCTTATCTGACTAATTTTGTTTGAACTTTTATTTTACTGGATAGCAGAATAGTAACTCCTACTTGTTTTCTAGTTCCGTTTGCTTATAATGCCTTTTCCATCCTTTCACTCTTAAGATTCTTTTTTTTTTTTTTATGATAAGGTATATTTCTTTAAGGTAACAAATAAATGGATCTTATTTTATAATCCAGTCTGCTAGTTTGGCTCTTTCTTTCTTCATCTATCTTATATCTATCTATCTATCTATCTATCTATCCATCCATCCATCCATCTTTTGTTTTGTTTTGTTTGTTTGTTTTAGCCTGGCTGTCCTGGAACTCACTCTGTAGACCAGGCTGGCCTCAATTACAGAGACTGTCCTGCCTCTGCCTCCTAAGTGCTGGGATTAAAGGTGTGGGCCAGCTTGGGTCTTTTAATTTTAATTAGGGAATTTAGTCCTTTAATATTCAAAGTTATTATAGGAAGGTATGTATTAACTCCTGTCATTTTTGTAGTGTTTTGTGTCTTCCAGTTTTTATTCTCTACTCCTGCATTGTTTGTTCTTTCCTGAAGCCTCATGGGAAGCTTGAGGTTTCTTCAAAGATCTTTTGTAAAGCTGGTTAACTGGTCATAACACCTTCAGCTTGATTTTATCATGAAAGGTCTTTTCTCTTTAATCACGACAGATAGTTTTGCTAGGTACAGCAATCTCCATTGGCAGTTACTGTGTTTCAGTGCTTAGAGATGCACCATTCTGTGTTTTTCTGGTTTTTAAGCTTCCTGTTGAGGAATGTGCTATATTTGTATGGGTTTGCCTTTATATGTAACTTGACACTTTTCTCTTGCAGGTTTCAGTACATTTTGTTTTCTGTGGTGTTTTAACCATAATATGATGTGAAGTAGTTCTTTTCTGGTCTTGTCTGTTTGTTCTGAATGCCTCTTGAGTCTGGGTGTTCATCTCTTTCTCTTAAGTTAGGATGTTTTACACTGTAACTTTGCTGAACATACTGTTTTTCCTTTTAGGCTGAAGTTCTTCTCTTTCTCCTATGTGATTCATAAATTTGGTTTTTCATGTTGTCCAGTAGAACTTGCATGCTCTGTTCATATTTTCTTATTTAGTCTTTTTTTGGTGTCTGAATGCTCTGATTTATCCGCCTTGTTTTCCATCTTCAGGGTAGATTTCACATTCAGACTGTACTGCAGGTGCAGGTGGTATTTCATTGTAGGTTTGGGTGCATTTCCCTGGTAGGCGATATTGAACTATTAATTAATTAATTAACTTGATGCTGGTTGTCTGCTTGTATATTTTTTCAAGAGAGAAATGTCTCTTCAGATCATTTTCTCTTTTACATTTTTCGGGGGTGCTGGGGTGCTGGAGAGAGAGCAGTTAAAAGCACTTGCTGCTCTTACAGAAGACCCAGGTTTGATTCATAGCACCCCACAGTGGCTCAGAACTGTCTGCAACTCCAGTTTCGGGTGATCTGTCACTCTCTTGTGGCCTCCATAGGCAGCACGCACATAAAATCATGTAAATAAATCTTTAAGATATTTTTATTCTGTTTATTTATGTATATGAGTGTGTGAATGCTGGTGAAGGCCAGAAGAGGGTGTCAGATCTCCTGGAGCTGAAATTACAGGCACTTGTGAACAGTGGTACTGGAATGTGAGTGCTGAGGATCAGATCTCCATTTCTCTGCACGAGCAACAAGAGCCTTTAACCTCTAAGCCATCTCTCCAGCCCTTTATGTGCCATTTCCAATTAATACTGGGCATGGTGACATGGCCTGTGTAACCCTAGAATTCAGGAGACAGAAGCAAGGGGGTTGAGGTTTGAAAACCAGTGCAGGCTGCGTAATGGCACACCATCTCGAGAAAAAAGGAAAACAACAAATGAAGCAAAACAGACAGCACTGACGACGGGACAAGCACTGGCCCGGAAACCCAGGGGCCCAGCACACACCTCGCGCATACAAGATTCTGGGTTAGGTTCTTCACACTCCCATATGCAGGACACTGGCCTCTTACAAGATGAATGGCTCCCAAACTGTCTTCATAGTTTCTTTACTTGGCCAATTGTTTTCTTTGTTGTGGAGAAGCTTCTGTGTGTGATGTGACCCCAGTTGTCCTCACTCCTGTGCTGTGCTTTAGGGATTTCTATGTCAACCCTGGTCACTTTTATCTCAGTAGTCATGGTCTTAAAGAAAATCACCTTAAAAAAAAAAAAAAAGAAAGAAAGAATGTGATGGAAACATTTTTGTAAGGAAGAACAAACGATTTTTATGTTTATTTAAAGAAGACAGGGTCTCATGTACTCCAGGCTCGTCTCAAGCTTTCTTTGTGGAAGGTGTCCTTGAACTCCTGATCCTCTTCCTCCTCCCCATTATAGGCATGTACCACACACCTCGCCTACTTTAAATGAATGCCAGCATATACTTCTGCCTTACTAGGATTTTCCAAATGGGGCACAGGTGTCTGCTTGTCACAGACGTTCTTCTACAAGTGTGGTCTTTGGACAAAGAGCATAGCATCAGCTGGCCTTGAAAATGAAGGCATGTTCTCAGGCCCGATGTAAAGTGGAAACACATAGGCTCCTGCACCTATGTTTGAGCTGGGCCTGCAGGTGATTATGCAGCAGGCCTGCTAATTCTCTCCACTTGGAGTACATTGCTGGTCCTTATAGAATCCCAAGAAGCTAGAGATCTTGGTTCATTTGGATGCTGTCCCTGGTTGGAAGGCAGTTTTCCAACCAGCCCCCACCCGGAGTGATGCTAGTTTGTTGGGTATGTGTTCCAGTCCAAGGATCCGGTCAGCAGGCACTCCATCTCAAGCAAACAAACAAAAACAAAACTACCTAAATGAACCAGGGCACACTTGATTTGAAGTGTTTGTATTGTTGTCACACATGAACTTTGACAGTAGTGTGGAGCATTTTGAGATGATCCTGTATTTGCTGTGAGGAGCAAAGACTCCTTCAAGAAAGGAGTCCTCTGTATTCAGATTAACTCACCAGTTTAATACACATTTTAGTTTTGTTCAAGTGTTGCAATACATTTTCTCATTGAACAAGCAATGAGATCCACGTTTTCCAGTTCCTGGGATTAAAATAGGTGGATGGCCACAGTTCTGATCTCACCATTACAGTACAGTTTTCTTCTTAGCACCCCCCCACACACACAGATACACTTTTTTAGCGATGGCACCGTAAAGCCTGGTGAGAGAGCTTGTGTTGGAATGAGTGTTTTGCTTTAACTGCTCGGGCTCTATTTGTTTCCCATAATTTTCTGCATGTTTATTTCAAATGAACCATAAAATGACTCAGTGCCAACATGTGGTTTTAATAACAAATAAGGGTTGGCAAATGAATGTTGACTTAGAATTTAAAGTTTTATACATCTGCAATGACTAACCTCTGAGCCAATTTGTGAGTAGCTCAGCACTCAGCCTACATTAAATAATTTATCAGTAATGACTTGGATTTTTTTCTCTCCATGTCAGTTTTTGGGAAGTACCTGTTCATAATTAGAAAAGATTTTTCAATAAACCATTTTGGTCAAACTATCTGTAATACTTTTTTTTTTTTTTGTCAAGTTTTATGAAGTAGGCATGGATTTCCCTCATGGATCCTTTTTGTCTTATTTTTGAATTGTTTAAACTGCATCAAAACACTAATTTCAAAATAATTAGACATGGTATGCTAAAACGGTGTAAACTGAAGTCAGATGTTTGAATCAGAGTGCATTGTGATACTCTCTCTGAACACTGGGCACACATGGCCAGCTCTTTTTTCTTCCCTTGGCCTGGTGGCTCAGTGGTCACAGCTGTTCTCTGTGCCCATCCTCTGAGGTGGAAGGTAGGTGTGACAGAGGGAGAGGTTGCAATGTGTGATGGGGGGTAGAGGCCACACAGATTTGAGTGTCATGCTGTTAACAGGCCTCAACTAGTTTGAAGTCATGTTTAAAAACAACGTTGCATTAACAAAAATATTCCAGTGTAAGAAGAAATAATGTAAAGAGCCAAAATAATATTCTGTATTGGTTACAAAAGTTCATTTATAAGCCTAATTTTATTTAGCCTCATATTTTATGTCCATGAAAAACCTTTTCTTTAACTCAGACTTAATAGTTGAGGCCCCAAATTAAACTGACTAAAGACAGATTAGCAAGGGGGCAAAACAGATTTAGCAAGCAAGCAAAAGCAAAAATGGATCCTGTGTATACAAGATCATTAGAAAATGTACCTGAGGGGAGGCTAGCTTGGCTTTGCTGTTTTAAGTGAGGTGCAGAGGAGCAGGACCTCTTCTGGAAGAGCAAAAACATCTTGAAGAGTGGGGATAGGTGATGGCATACGTGTACACAGCAAATGACTGGAGGTATTAGCGGAATTTACATTATAGAATGCAGCATCTCGTGGTGGGGTCTGTTCGGTGTGACACTGACCTCCAGGAAGGGAAGCTTCGAGTTGCTTTTGGGCATTTTTGACCAAGGCCTTCTTTTAATCAGTTCTCCCTTCAAGCAGATGAAAGGGTTTTAAGAGCTCCAGTGCCTTCCACTCCAAATAACCTTCTTGTTCAGTAGCGTGTTCCGCATCACTTTGTGTCAAAGCCTTTTCTCCCTAATTTCTGAGAATCATCTCATTGTATTTATATCATGCTTATTCCTGTTTGAAATGATGAGCTGTTATTTTTATGTCTAGGGAACATGCTCATTTCATGGCTCTTGAGTTTTCACAGTCTTCCAGCCTGGCCACCTCACATAAGATTGGAATGTAGAGCAGGTGCCACTAAGCGTTTTCCACAGGGGGACAGGTGGCCTTTAGTGGGTACTGAGAATAGTCAGAGACAGTAGATGATGCGTGGATGGGTGTGACTGGGTTCACACAGCTTTACTCCATGGGCAGTCTGCAGTTTGGAACATTTCGTCCCCATCATCCATCCACTGTCCTATATGAGCATGTATTGGTTTATTTAGAAAATTTGAACTGTATGAAATTATACAGTAAGTCTCCCTTGATATCTGGCTTTTGTCACTGTTGCCCTTTAGTGAGTCTTTCTCCGGTCCCTTTCTCCATCAGGTAAAGAATCATTAGATGGGAAGGTTACAATCATAGCACACAACCGGGATATAGTGAAGCAGAAGGAGCACCTGGAACTTAAAGGCACAGATTCCTGTAAGGGGCCTTGGGACCCATAGTTGAGGCACCATTTGCTCCCACCTCTTTATGGTTCAACATTTCTTTATTTCAAAACAATTAACAGATTATGCATGCTTCCTTGCTTTTTTTCATGTTTTGTACATCTGTTGGTATGGTTGCCTCCTTTGGTTTTATTCATGAGTCTTCTTACCTAGCAGCCCTTACCTGAGGGCTCAGTACTCTCACTAACACTCAGAGAGGAGACAGTAAGCCAGCATAACAGCCACAACACTGAGCCACACCAGATATAGAAACGGAGTTTAAATAGGTTAGATCAGTTACTAAACTACCAGCGACCTCATGGGGAAGAGATGGGAGGGGCTGGGGTGAGGGCTTGGTCAGTAGAGTGCAAACCTGAGGACCTGAATTTGGTTCCCCGCACCCACAGTCAAGTATGGCTGCAGGTGTCTGTTATCCCAGTGCTGGAAAGAAAGACAGCAGGATCCTGGCACTTGCTGGCCAGTGGGCCTAGGCCTACCCCTGAGCTCCAGCATCAGTGAGGGCTGTTAGTGGCTAGGAGCAGTGTCAGCTTGACACCTAGGAGGCAGACACACCTGCCAGGGACAGCGTCGATCTTCTGAGGCAGCCTGTGAGGGATTGCCTTGGTTACACTAGCTGATGAGGGACTGCCCTCCAGGTAGCAGGCCTGGGCTGTGCAAATGCCGAGGGAAGGCTGAGCACTAGCAAGCGTGCGTCCATTGCTCTCTGTCTGTGATGCGGATGCAATGTGAGCTGCTGCCACAAGCCCCTGCCGCCGTGACTTCCCCACCATGGTGGACTGTGGCGCCCTGCAGTCGGCAGGACACAGACACCCTGTGGCGGTCTGTGCCGACAGGCACCCCTGTGGACTGTTGTGTATGTTCTCTGGGAGAACCGTCTATTCCAGTCCTTTCCCTTCAGATCAGATTGTTTTATTGTTTCATGTCTTTGTACATTTTGAGCAGAAGCCTCTGATATTAGCTCCTTATCAGATCTGCTTTGATGTTTTTTTTCTCCCTTGGGGTTGTCGATGTGTTGACTGATGCCTTTCCGTGGCCTTCCTTTTGGTGTAGTTACGTCTGTTGTTGTCTTGTCACATTTCCTGTGCCTTTGGTGTTATGTGCAAGAAATCAACCAAATCAAGTGTCAAGAAGACTTTTCCCTGTTTTAAAATTTTTGTGGCTGGGATTGTAATCCCAGCAGAGGCAGAGGTAGGAGGATCTCTGTGACTTCAAGGCCAGCCTGGTCTACAAAGTGAATCTAGGACAGCCAAAGCTATACAAAACAAAACCAAAAAAAAAAAACCAAAACAAAACAAAAAAAACCTGGCTCGAAAAAAAATAATGTTGTTGTTTTAGATATTATGCGTGCGTCTTTTGTTAGTTTTGTTTTGAATTAAGTTTTGCTTAGGATATAACATAAGGTCCAATCCCATTTCTTTGTGAGTGGATATCCAGTTTCCCCATGAGCATCTCGGTTCAGTAGCCACTGTTCTGATGTTGAAAGCATTTGTTGTGTATGTGAGTGTGTATTGCTGGGCTGCTGTTCTAGCCCATTCCCCTCTGTGTCTGTTTCTTGATGTTTTGCTCATTGTAGTTATGTGGTAGCCTTTCGAATAGAAAAGTAATCTTTAGTGTTATTCTTAATTTCAAGCTTGTTTGGGCTGTTAGAAGTTCCTTGAGATCGCATAGTAATTTTAGGGTGGATGTTTTCAATGTAAAAGCTGCCACTGGGATTCTTTTTAATAACTTCCCGTTGCTATAACCTAATTTTCCAATTTTTTCCCCCTTTAACGGCTGTTACTTGTCTTCTGCTTCCCAGGTCACTAACACATATTCATGTCTTTTCTTCTACCAGTTTTATGGGTTTACATTTTTATGGTTAGGACTCCGACTCATCCTTCATTAGTTTTTATATATGTCCAAGATGTTGGAGTCAAGGCTTATGTTTAGGCCTAGGAATATCCACTGTTGTAGTACTATTTACTGCAAATTCTGTTTTTGAATTTCCTTATTTTCCTTCTGCTTGCTGTCTTATTTCCTGTTGTTTAACTTACAGAAAACAATCTTGAAATCAAGTTCTGTTAGCATCCTATCTTTGGTGTGGTTCGGGATTGTTTTGGCTATCATGTGTTTTTAACATTTTTATGTAGGTGAAAATTTCTGTAGGAAAACAAAAAATCAATGTACTTGAGCTACAGCAATAGCTCACTGGTTTTGCTGCTTGTGCAGAGGATCCAGGCTCGGTTCCTAGAACCCACATAGTGGCCTACAACCACCTATTTTACTACAGTTTCAGGGGATCTGATACCATCTTTTGACTTTCATAGGCACCAGGTACATATGTGGTACATATACATACATGCAGGTAGAACATTGATAGATAGATAGATAGATAGATAGGTAAAATAAATTTAAAGAAAATCAATGTGCAAGTTGCATGTAGGTTATAATGACATCTTAATTTAAAATAAGTTTGTCAATGTATATTTTTAAAAAGGGAAAGTGCATCCTGTTGGAGTTTCATTGAACTTAAAATTTGGGGGAAGATTGGCATTTTAGCATTATTATTTACAACATATCCTTTAATTCAGTCATCTTTTGTTTACATTAATAATATTTCTAACTTTGAGAATATAAGTACTACATATCTTCTTGTTAAATGAGAATATGAGTTGTGTTTGTGCCCCTGATGTAGCCACGTGAATGTCATCTCATTGCCCCTTCTGAAGCTGCCCCCTCTAAAGAGTTACCTCACTGTGCTTTCTGTCAGTCAGTGCTGGCGAAGGCTTGAGTAGCTTTACATACAAAACTTTACATTTTATAGTATTTTGAAATTTTCCTTTAGAGATTGGGTTACCATGGCTAACCTGTTGGTTATGAGAATTCTGGCGTCTTGTGGGCTGGCAGTGTGGTGACCTTTCTCAGCTCCCTACCCAGTTGCCACTTTCAGGTGGCTCCTAGGCCTGTTGGCGGACACCCTGCAGATGACTGCCTTAGTTAGAGTCTTATCTGTGCTGTTTCTGGGGCCAGTTAGAAAGAAAACCTCTTAGTGCAACTGAGTAGTAATAAGTGTCTTTTTGAAAGAAAGAACCAGGCCCTTCAACCCTGGTGTGTGTGTGTGTGTGTGTGTGTGTGTGTGTGTGGAGGGGGGAGAGAGAGAGAAAGAAGAATAGTGAATTAGAGACTAATTTGACATTTCCTGTGCCTGTGGCAAGCCAGCCACTTACTGCGTGTTTAACTGTCTTGTGTATTTATTTCTTTTATTGTGCTGCAATGAAATACTTGACAAAGCAATTTAAAGCAGGGAGCTTTTGTTTTTCCTATTTCTCCTCATTAGATCAGTGTGATATGACTGACATGAGTTGATACTCTGAGTCACTCATAGCCCAAGTAGAGTGGTTGTGAGGATTCTATAGAATATAAAGATGGAGTCACACTGCCTCTCCTGACAACGTGTGCTATGTCTCCTGTGTCCAGTGCCCGAGTTAGTGATGGAGTGATTAACAGCCCCCTCAGTGTCTCTCCCCGGTCGTCTTTAAGATCTGTTTGGGCTTCAGCATGCTCACTTTTATCTTCTTCTTAGATTTTTTTTTCCCCTCATGCCATATTGCGCTTAATTTTTGGAAAGCTGTCTTTCCAAAGAGTGTGGTATTAACCTAAAAGGATTTCATTTCAGTATCCCCCCCCCTTTTTTTTTTGAGACAGGGTCCTCTGCTCTCACCTGTGGGTGCTGAGATTAAAGAGGTGTGCCACCCCACCCTGCAGTATTTCACCATTTAGTTTTATTTCTTTTATGAGATACACATTTTCTCTCTCTATGTGCAGTGCTGTTCAGTTAAAACAGACCATAAGTAAGGTATTTAATGTTGAAATTCTGTCCTGATACGCAGTTGCTAGCAGGCTTATATTTATATATATTATAAATATGTATTTATATATATATAATATATATTATATAATAAATATCTCACCATCATTTATCCTTGGCCCCGCTGGAATTGAGCAGAAAGGGCTAAACATTCAGGAGGAGAATGGCTATCATTTATGGGACAGTAGAGTGGGAAACCCTCAATGAAGCACACTAATTTGGAAACTGCCATGCAACAGAAGAGAGCTCTCCCTTGTAGGATTCCTGGGAAAGGGAACTGGGCCAGCTTTGTACCCATTCCCGTGTCAGTGGCAAGCTGACTGCTTCTGTGCTTCCTTTAGGTCAGGTGCTAGTTATTGGTCATGTTTCCACAACAAAATTCTTGATAAAAGCAACTGAGGGGAGCATAGGTTTATTTTGGATCACAGCGTAGGAGGACACAGTCTGTGGAGGAAGGGGGAAAGCTCGTGAGGAGGAGCTGGAGGCACCTGCTCACGTTTTATCCATCAGGAAGCAGAGCCTGGTCTGAGTTCACTTTCTTGTTTTATGGAGTCTAGGACGCTAGCACATGGAATGACACCACCCATGTTTAGGGAGCATCTTCCTACTTCAAATAACCTCGTCTACATAATCCCTCATAGGCATGCCAGAGATTTGTTTCCATGTTGATTTTCAATCTTACCAAGCTAACAATTAGGACTGACCATTACACCTTGTAATTTTAATTCTTGCACATTTCTTTGAGTTTAGAGAGAGTTCTTGGTCATTTTTGCCAAGCATTATAATATTCACTCTTAAAGTATAACTTCTTGTTCCTTAGGTTCCCGAGGTCATTCATATTGTGTTTGTTGTAGCTTGCAATCTAGCCTTATTTATTTTAAAAAGTATCTTGTTCTGTGATTGTTCTAAGGAATAATAAAATTAAACATGTAAATGATACCTTAGAAATATTTTACAGGCCCTCAGTTAGGGCCCTGAAGTCAGATGGTCTGACTCAAGTTCCTAACTGTGTGTCTTTTGGCAAGTTATACCATTTCTTTGAACCCAGCCTCCTCATCTATCAGCAGGGTGATAACAGCACTGATGGCTTATGGCTTGTTAGCAGCTTCAGTGAAGTACAGCTTTTGGGGGACTTGCTGTTTTTTTCCCATAGTTCAAGTGCTTACTGTAAATGCTTGCTTAATATTGTGCTCTTTTTAAAAAATATATTTATTTATGTATTATTAATTACAATTTGTTCACTTTGTATCCCCACTATAGCCCCCTCCCTCATCTCCTCCCAGTCCCATCCATCCTCCCTCTTCTCCCCCTGTGTCCCTCTCCAAGTCCACTGATAGGGGAGGTCCTCCTCTCCTTTTACCTGATCCTAGCCTATCAGGTCTCATCAGGAGTGGCTGCATTGTCTTTCTCTGTGGCCTGGCAAGGCTGCACCCACCTAGGGGAGGTGATCAAAGAGCTAGCCAGGCCACTGAGTTCATGTCAGAGATAGCCCCTGCTCCCCTTACTAGGGAACCCACATAGAGACTGTCCCCCTGCTCAGATGTAGCCCTTAGGCAACTCAGTCTTCAAGTGGGTTCCCTAGTATTATGCTCTTGACCTCTCCTGATGACTGAAGGTGACACCTTCTCCCTGGCACAATTGGGTTTGTGGTTTGGACTCTGTATGGAGCTCCATTTGTAGAGTTTTCCTTCCTCAGGGGTACAGCGCTCCCCTGACAGGCAGTCGGCAGGTTCCTGGAGTTTGCCATGTTGACATGGTCCTGCAAGTGGCTCTGGCCTTCCCCTCTTCCCTCCCTATTTCCCTTGCTTCTCTCTTCATCCTTCCTCTCCTCCTGTCTCCCTTTTCCTTTTCTGCTCATCATCCCCCACTTTTCTTCTTTCATGCCTGCCTTCTGTCTCTTTCCTCCTCCCTCCTCCCCTGCTGTCCTCCCCTCTCTTCTCTTCATTCCTTGCTCACCTCTTTTCACTTTCTTCTCTTTCTTTCCCTTGTCATTCTTTATATTGTCTCCTTTTTCCACCCACCCTTTCTCTTCTGCTGTGTTGCTCTCCTGAACCCCTCACTGCTTGCTGAGGAGTACACAGCCATAGCTCTCACGTAGAACCTGGCTGGTTCTCACTGGTACAGTTACCGTGGGAGATGGTTGGTGTGTTGTTTCCATGCCAGCCTTGTCAGGCGTTTTCTCTCCAGGCCACAGGGCCTCACAGTGCTCTTGATGTTGCTTGAGCTTGAAACAGAGGATCTAGGGCCAGCGTTTATCCGTTTTTTAAACATGTACTACACCTGTGATTTGCCCAGTACCCGCCTTTTTGCAGCCATACAATAAAATGAAACACTGTGATAATCACAGAATCTTGCAATAATGCCAGGTCAAACACTGTTCTATTTTTACCTAATAATTTTTGCTTGATTTCTCTCTCTCCAGATTCCTTTCTCCTTGGTCCAGTTTCCCTTGTGGGAATCCCTGAAAGTAAGTTTTTAATCATCATGTGAAGATTTTCCCTAGTGCCCAACAGTGTGGGTATGCAATGGAAGAAGACAGTAGTGAGTAGAAGTTTAAAAACCCCAACTATCAGCAGCTGAAAGTGTTTTTTTCATGTGACCTATGGGCTTTTTTAGACATTGTTGAGGTGTGTGCATCACCAAGTGTAGCAGTGTTCAGAAACCTGGCACTTCTCTTCCCCCTGGGCTGCCCTTCTTTCTGTATTTAGTTGAGGTGTGTGTGGGCATGTGTAGATGAGTGGTCATGCAGGGGTTAAGGAATAGCCGTGAGGATCCATAGAAAGACAGCAAGGGCCAGGCCTCTCTAGCTCCCAAGTCAGGACAGGCAGGAGGAGCAGCCCCAGGCTGGGGGCCTCTGACTGTCCTTCACCTCTACTGCTGACTCCAGTAGACGTCACGGGGTAGGGGGAGGTCACTCATTTGTATAGATGGAAGGGAACGCTTTAGGTATGCAGTGAGGGCTGGAAAGAGGGCTCAGCAGGTGAAAGGACTTGACACACAGTCCTAACCGTCCAGGTCAATCCTTAACGCCTACATAGGAAGCTAGATGTGGCAGTATATATCTTCATCCCAGCACACTCAGGTGAGGTGAGACAGAAGCAGTAGGCCGGAAGCTTGTGGGACAGATGGTGTGAGTATTAAAGAGGGCGCCTCAACAAGGCGAGCAGCAGCCACCAAGAGCTAGCTGTTCACGCATGTGCGTGTGCACAACACACACACAGATGTGAGGGACAGAGGGAGAGGGAGAGAGTAATCCAATTACATAAACATGCATAGACATTGCATTTGCGTTTCATCATTGGGCAGTGATCGTGGTCTGAATTACATGGGTCTTCGCCAGCACTGTAAAGGGCTTAATAAAAAGAATACTACGTGGTACGGTCGGCGCCATTGTGTGCGACATCACTGTCGCACTGTGCACACACATAGAGCGCTGTACTGACCTGTAATGTAGACCTTATGTCTTTATGAGGAGAGCGGTCACAAAAGATTGAAAGTTCTTGTTCAGGTGAGAAGGGTTTATAAACAACCAAGCAGGAAGATGGCAAAGTGTCAAGGTAGGAATTGGGGGCAGGGACAGCTCAGCAGTGCAGTGCATGTTTAAGCTCCAAATTCAGTCCCGGGGCTGCTGCAGGACAAAGGAACAAACCAAGCGAATGCCACCGTAATTGTATGGGTTTTCCCTGCATGGTGTACCTATAGAAAACTTCTTAAAACGCATCATACGGATTGGTTTGGACTCCAAAATGAATCCTATTAAAGTTGCGCACCAAGGAATAATAAATGAATTTAAAACATTGCTCTTTTAAAAAGTACACTGGAAAAAAACCATTTGGAAACGAAAAAGTAAACTGGAGTCGGGAATCGGCATGATGTCTCAGTAGGCAAAGGCACTTGCCTTCAAGCCTCGTGGCCCAAGCCCTGTCCCCAAGATCGATGTGGTAGAAGGAGAGAACCAACTCCTAAAAATTATCTTCTGACCGCCAATCCCATGCTTTGATGGCAGCCCCTCTCCCCCCAATTTATGTGTAAGTTTTTTAAATTTTAAAACAAACTAGAACATTAGAAATTTCTTACATGCGATGATTTTAAAAGGTTGTAGCACTCATTTACTAGTTTTGCGGTCTTTTGTTGTGTTTCAGTGTTTCCTTCGTGGTGCAGGATATAATCAGATGCCTTGGCCAGTGTTTCAAGGCGTGACGTAACAGCTATCCAATGAGAAGGTCACATTCCCTCAGCATTCCAGTTCCCCTTTTTAGTGTGTGACAAAAGAACAATGAAGCCAACAGCTGTCCAGCAAACAAGAGCCCCTGTATCAATGCCTCAATCCCTGCATTCACACAGATTCTGCACATTCTGATGCCCTGCCACTGAGTCCACAGAAGAATGTTCGGAGGTCCAAAGAAGGAAGAAGCACGGGGTTGCTTCATTTCTTTCCAAAATTGTAAGGGCATTTGTAGAGTTCTAGCTAGTTAAGAAATCACTAGGGATTTTGGTAGCAATCACAGATAACATTACTGTATGTAAAGGCTTTTGTTTTGTCTTTAGTTTTAGGTTTATGTCTTGCCTGCATGCATGTCTCTGTATTATCTGTGTGCCTGCTGCCTGCAGAGGCCAGAAGCAGGCATTGAGTCTCATGGATCTGTGGTTACAGATGGCTGTGAGCATCCATGTGGGTGCTGGGTGTTGAACTCGGGTCCTCTGAAAGAGCATCCAGTGCTTCTGTCTACTGAGTCATCTCTCCAGTCCTGTTAAAAGCCCATGCTGAGTGCTATATATTTTTTAGTTCCTCAAGAAATACTGTGCATACAGTAAATGTCACCCTTTAAAAGGAAACATTAGTTCTGAGAGTGTTTAGAGTCATTACCATACACAGCCCAGTTCACTCGTTTCACAATGTCACCAGTACCCTTTCTACCCCAATGCCCCAGCAGTCACTCAGAGATCTGCCTGACTCTGCTTCTGAAGTGCTGAGCTTAAAGGTGTGAGCTACTACCTGGCCTTTTGATCTCCTGCTCAAAGCTGTCCGCTCCAGGCCATTCAGACCCACCCTTATCTCCCAGATGCTGTGTCGAAGACATGTCAGAACCAAGCTAAAGGCATTCACATACGGCCAAGGCCCCTTCGCTGGCAAGCAAATGGCACAGGTGCCAGTATGGGTGTGTCTTCACTGCCCCTGTCTTGGCCAGACCTCATTCCGTCCTACAGGACTGTAGATGAGTGAAATAGAGCAAAGGCACATAGCATACAGAGAGCTGAACAGTCAAGCTAGTTGGGGAGCCACCCTCCTATGTCCCCAAGATGACACCATAATGTACTGTTTCTTCAAAGTAATTTTTTGATGAAAAATGACAGTGCATCTTAAGGGTAAACGAAGGGGTAGATTAATTGCATTTGAAGCCTTAGAGAAAGATCTTTTCTTTATGGTTTATGCATGCCTTAGGCCAGATTGTGTGTATACCTACTATTTCAGTCCTTAGAAGGCTGAGGCAGGAGCATTGTGAGTTTGATGCCAGCCTTAGTTACATAGCAGGAGTCTGTTTCAACAAACAAAAAGCTAAATGTTTCCTTTGAAGCTTTCTGGCAGCCTAGTAAGAAAAGCATGGTTGAGCTGACAGTTCTTATCCCGACAGATAAGTCGTTATTGTAGCATTACCATACTCTTGCCCTTGGCTTTGAGTGGACAGTGGTCCCCACTTGCACGTGTGTAGCTCAAGACATTTGCCTCCGCTGTGTACCAGCTGAGGATGCTCAGCTGTCTCACTGACATCTTCACTTAAGGTGTCACAGGGTGGCCACAGGATGCCCAGGATTAACCTTCTTCTGAAGACACATCACCGTGCTCGTTGCTCAAGCAGAACCCTCGGGATTATTCCAGAGTTTTCTTATCTCCATGTGTCAGACCCATCAGTGAGCCTTGTTCAGGCTCCTTCCTCTAACTTCTGCCAGCTGCACCTCAGACGCCCCCACCTGGTATCACTCAGCTGTGTAGACCAAGCTGGCCTTGCACTTGGAATTCTGCCTCAGCCCGTTTCGGGAGTTAACAGGAGTGTGTTACTGTGCCCAGCTTAGTTCTGCTCTGGGTTCCGTAAATTCCTTCTTCAGCAGGCGGTCACAGTACTCTTCCACTGAGCTGAATCACGTCAGATGCGCTCTGCTAAAACCTCTCTAAACTCTTAAAAGGAGAAACTCCGCAGTTGCTCCCTCTCCCCAGCCTAATCCCACAGCTAGCTGTTGCTCTGCCTGCAGCCACCTGCACTGCTCCCCAGTGATCCCCTGGACTAGATGTGCCGGCTCCCTGCTGCAGTTATCATTTATTTCACTGTTTGCGTGTGAGAGACGTTTTTACTTCTCCAAAGTGACAAATAATAATAGTATATATCTAAGGGACGTGACACAGTGTTTTGAAATACCCGTATACCATGCTGAGTGGGCATTTTCTAGGCGGTAGAGTGATAAAGAGGAATGGTCAGACAAACAACTCAGCTGGAGAGATTAGTCAGCAGTTGATAGTACTTGCTGCTCTTCCAGAGGACCCAAGTTCAGTTCCCAGCACCTGTGCTGGGTGGCTCGCAACAACCTGTAACTCCACGGAATATGACACCATATTCTGGCTTCCTTCTGGCATCCACCGGCAGCCACGTGTGTGACATTTACTCATATGTTTTATTCTGCCCTTTAACTCAGCCTCCCCAAGTTCCATTAGTCATCCTTACTTGGGTCTCAGACCAAGTATCACACTGGTGAGATGCTCCCATCCACCCTTTCCAAGGTGGAACCTTTCCTTTCTTGCTTCCTCTTGGGAGTCATAGCACCTGTGTAGTCCTTTCCGGCATTTCGAGAGCTTTTCACTGAAGGACATTGTCATCCTTAAACACACTGACTAAGGACACGAGCTTTAGGGTGAGCAGATACCATGGCAGGTCCTGAGAAGGCCTACATTCATACCTGATTCCAGCCATGCAGGGCTCAAGAGCTGAGCCTCTCCTTAGGCCTAGTTGGGAAATCCGAGCGTGCAGGAGACCTCTGCCATCAAGTCACTTCTATTTGCTCGTAGCACTTTTTATTGTGCAATGGTAGTGACCATGACAAAAATACTAAAAACAATACCCAGCGTTTCTTAAAGTTACAATGTTCTGGGCCCTTTTGTCACCACTCTGCTTGTGTGATCTGGTGCTAATCTTTGTGAGTCCTCTGAAGGTAGTTGTCATTTGTCCTCATTTTGTAGCCGGGGGAAGGGACGAGGAGAGAGACAGGGCCAGGCGGACAGGGGGCCAGGAAGACAGAGAGAGCATGCCAGCCAGCAAGTCTTGGTCCCAGGTACAGGAGTGCTAAGGAGCACCATCAGGATTTGAACCCAGGCATCTGACTCTTGATGGTCTTAATCCTTCCACACATGAGCTTTTCATGAAGTGCAGTGTCATTGCTGTTCTTGTCCCTTTCATATGCTCACAGTCATATTGTCTCTTCAGCCACTTGAAGGCAGTTCTTAGGGACCAATAGGTTTATGCAGAGGTCACCCCAGAGCCACCCTTTGTAGGTCTTTGTGTCACATTCCCAAAGCACATTGCCATTGTCCTGTTTATATTCTTCACAGCCCTGCCTTTTGCATCGGGTGTTGATAGGTGCTTGCTAATTGTTGAAGGTTAGCATTCTCTCCTGATTGAGTTCTACACAGACTTGCATAACCATTGTATTGGCTGTCTCCCTGATGTGTTTCCTCCTCTTTTTGGTTCCCAAATCTTG
Organism: Meriones unguiculatus; assembly: GCF_030254825.1. Taxonomy (NCBI): domain Eukaryota; kingdom Metazoa; phylum Chordata; class Mammalia; order Rodentia; family Muridae; genus Meriones; species Meriones unguiculatus. The sequence continues at coordinate 86,328,078 of NC_083353.1, forward strand.
TTTCAAAGCCCGTGCCTTACACATGTTAGAGTATGAGTACTTGACAAGATGGCTCATCTGACTGAATGGGAAAGTCACAGGCGGCTGTCAGAAAGGCTTTAGGAATGTTTGTGCAAGCCTGCCTAGGAGCTTGGTCAGAGCATTTCTAAGGAGTGGTCATGTGCCAGCTCTGCTGTGTGGCCAAACCTGCTGGTGGGTTTATAACTGAGAGTCTCCCCAGAGCTGATCCGAAGAGCTACGTAGATTTGAAACCCTTCATGTTGTCTTAGTCAAATGACATCATTAATCTGGAATTGAGTAAATGACTGAAATGACCTATCATGTGCCCATGAAAACCACATAGTGAATTTTTATAATCTTACAAGGTTGGAAGTCACAGGAGCCCTTTTGAATAGACTGTTGAACAAATCCTATATTGTGAGTCCTGTATTGAACAAGTCCTATATCGTGAGATGAAACACCGTAAAAAAGAAAATAAAGAAAAGGAAAAAAGTGCAGAATCACTTGGGAAATGAAAATAACTCAGTTATGTTTTATAGCAATGCCCTGGAGTTATCACTGGTTGAAGAAAGCCAGCCTAAAGTTTGTGGGTTGTGTACTTTTAGACGATAGCCATTCTTGTAAAACTCCCGTAAGGCCTGCAACTTAGGCTTGTACTGATTTCTGGAGTCAGCTTTGATCATTGAACTATGGAAGCTGGTGGGAGGGTACACAGGAGCTCTGTTGTTTCTGTAACTCTAAAGTTATTTGAGAATAAATTTGTTTTCATGTTATTAAAAATATTTCCTTCCCTATCACCCTATATTAAGAAAGGTTTACCTAAGGAAAACTAAAGAAGAAGTTTAGCACATTCTGATAGCCAGTCTCTTTGATATAAATACATGTCTATAGAATCATCATAAAACTTCATTTTTATTTGGAAAGGGAAAAATATGGAATTGAGATCAGAATGCAAATACCTGGGAATATGTAGCCTTCTGTATTTTTCAGTTCTTACTTAACTTAAAAGTTGAGATGTTGTTTCTTCATGTTTGGGCCCCTTTCTGTCCCTCCCTCACTCTCTAGTCAGTCATCTGTCTGCCTTTACAGGAGTTACGCTTGTCTGGCAATGGAAATACTCAGGTTGAGAATGTTACGGAGGCTTCAGTTGTATGTATATGTGTTCAGAAGGGTTCTTCAGGCAAGAAAATAAAACACTAAGAAAAAAAGCCGTGACAGACTTACAGTAATTAAAGAGATGTTACTGGAATGAAAGTATTTTTCTCGGCAGTTTGTGTGTTGGATGTAAATCTACTGAGGTTGTGCTGCGGCAGTGACTAATCTGGAGACACAGCACAGGGGCTGTTACAGGATCTGTGGTAGTGCGCTGAGCAAAACAAGCCAGCCGAGGTAGCCATGTGGCCTCAGGCAGCTCAACACTACTTCAGCCCCTGCACCCGGCCTCTTGTGTGGTTTACCAGGCTTTCCCGTGTTAGAGAAGATGAGCGGGAAGAATCTTTACCATCCACCTTGGGTGTGCCCGTTGATTAGTGAGCTATCCAGCCGTGTCAGTAGGAGCCATGTGGCCCATTGCTGTACTGTCTTCATTTTTATTCTATTTCCAGTGGGGGCTGAACTTACTCAAACAGAACCAATATTTGGTCGTTCTGTCAGTGACCTTCCTTAGCTTTCCAGGGAGTTTTTTGTTTGTTTCTTTGTTTGTTTTTGTTTTATTTTGATTTGTTTTACTTTGGTTGGTTCATCCCATCCTCTTGTCCTTGCAAACACATGAGCTAAGATACAATTTCAAATATTTTTCTAATTTATTATAGTACATTTTATCTGCACAGTTCTTACTGTTCTTATTTTTTTTTTTTTTTTTAATTCATAGATGTGGCATTTGTAAACAGCTCTCCTCTGTTTAGGTTGATCAGTCTCAATATTACTTTACCAAGATTTTATATTCAATTATTTACTTTAAAAAAACAAATCTCAGCCAGGCATTGTGGCACATGCCAACACTCTGGGAGGCAGAGGCAGGTGGATCTCTGTGAGTTTGAGACCAGTTTGAGCTACAAAGTGATTCCAGGAGACCCAAGGCTACACAGAGAAACCTTGTCTTGAAAAACCAAAACAAAATCTCAAACTTATTGAGGCAAATTGATTTTTTGAAAAATGGCAGTGTGTGTGTGTGTGTGTGTGTGTTTTATTTAGTCAGTTAGCCAGCCTGTTTTGTTTTCTTGAGTTAGGGTCATCTCATCCCAGGTTATCCTGGAACTCATTATGTAGCCCAGGCTGGCCTCAAACTCATAGCAGTCTTTCCTCCAAGTGCTGGGATTGCAGGTATGAGCCCCTTTGCATGGATGTTTCAGCATCACTGCGGTGGCCACTGTGGTCCCGGTTGTATCGACCCTCCTATATATACCACTCTGCTTTGAAGACAGTGGCCATCTGTAGACCATCTTGTTGGAGAGGACACACCATGTGGTCCTGTTCAGATCCACGTCCACCGCTAGACTCTCCAGTGAGTTAAGGTCTTGGAGCCTCAGTTTCTTTGTCTAAAGGCTGACAGAACCCTAACCATTGCACACTCGTCAGGACACTGTGGTGAGGCTCCTATCGTGTGCCGTGTTGGTGACTGTGCCTTGAGTTTGCCACCGACATTGGCCCATCGCTTTGTTTTAATTTCTCTAGGGAGCTGGGGACTGTTTTTCCTAAGATTTTTATTAGTAGCCACTTTATTACAAATTGATTTCTTGATATCTTCTTCGGCTCATTCTGGCCAGGTGAAGTGGAAGGTTAGGCGTGTCTCCGGGGCCTATATTTAAGCAGTCTTGATAGAGCGGAGTCTATTTAGGTTGTTTTCCTCCCCTTAAACCAGGTCTCTTTTCTTGGTACAGCACAGCAGGCACCTCTGTAAGCGGCTGCTTAGCCCCTGTCTCTTTCAGAACCCTCTTCCTCCACACTTACTGTACATACCTCCCTCGCAGATTGTCACGGGAGTTTTGTTGTTCCCTTGGGCTTGCAGGAAACACCTGGTAGGCAGTCCCTAGACGTTTGTTGCATTTATGAATTATATGTATCTTTGAATTCTCCTATGATGTCATTCATCCCTTGTTTGTTCTTTACTTTTGAGCTATAAATCAAGCTTATGAGCAGCAGCTTAAGTGTTTGGAATAATCTCCTTTTTAGAAGATGTCAGAAGATTAATAATAAAAGATGACCTCTCCTCACTAAGAAATGTGGTTCACATCTGCATTTCTTCTCCAGTCAGTGTGTTAGTGAGTGATGGTGTTAAAGCTGGCGTGCTGTTAAGGGCTGGGGAATAGCTCAGTGGTAGAGCATGTTCTTAGCGTGAGCAAGGCAGGCACATATACACAGACAAGAGAAAGAGCGATTGAGAGAGGACACAGTCATGTAACATGCATGTTTTGTGATATTTTTTATCAAATGTGTGGCTGCATGCATAAAGATTGCTACAAAAGATAAAAGTTGTTATTCTTTTCTATGTCCCATTATGTCTCTAATGCGTATAGAGAAATGGAGAAAATAATGTTTTCCTCAGAGGCACACATTTATTTTCAATCATTAAAGCATTTACTAAAATGGACCAAATTCTGTGCTGTGTAGCTACAGACTTTAGAAATGCATTTGTAACAAAGTTTCTTTCTTTCATTTGTAACAATGTTTCTTAAAGCCTATTTGTTTTTATAAATAGGGTTAAAAAGCCTGTTAGGTACACTTTTAGCCCAGTAGACTTAGTAAATATACATTCAGAGAATTACTCTTCCTCATAGGGCTGGGAAGAAAGTAAATATACATTCAGAGAATTACTCTTCCTCATAGGGCTGGCAAGAAATGAAGTATCTCACAGCGGCATGTATCTTATTTGTTATTCAGTGTCGAAAGCCTAAACTTGTCAAGGTAAACAGGGCTCTGTGCATCTTGATTTATTTTTATGGTATCATCATCAAGTCTTTATGATTCTGTAACTCTTCCAGAGGGATTTGTCAGTGAAGAAATAAATACTCGTAATGGGCGATGGGTGCTGAGTCAGCGGTTCTTATTTCACTTGCACTGTGTTTGGCGGTTCCCCAGAGCCACACTGCCTCTGGATTGTCCTACTGATGTAAACATTTAAAATACAATATTCAGGAGTTCCTTTTGGTAACGTGTGGCCATTCTTTCAGGGTAAGGAAAATAAGATGTTCTGATTAGAAGGAAGGGGTAGGACTGACTTTAGTTGCAGAAAAAGTTGATGGTGTCCACACAGGAGCCGAGCTGAGCCACTGACTGGCCAATGTTGTAGATCACAAATTATATAAACTCATGTATATTGAAACGAAGAAACAGATACTGGAAGTCCAAAGCAAGCAATTCCCTTTACGTAGCTCCACCACGCGTAGAGTACTTAAAACCAAACACTATCAAACCTGTGAAACACTAGTGCAAGGTTGAGGGAAATCATAGGAAGCCTAAGTGGAGGGACACGGCTGCTGAGTGTAGTGGTTTGAGTGAGAATGGCCTCGTGGGCTCGCGTATCTGCGCCCTTGAGCCCCTGTTGGAACTGTTTGGGAAGGATTAGGAGGTGTGGGCTTGTTGAGAGGTGTGTCACTGGGGGTGAGCTTTGAGGTTTCAGAACGGCCATGCCATTCCTATTCAGTTCTCTTTTCTCTGCCTCCTGCCTGGGAATCAGATGGAAGCTCTGTACTATTGCCCCAGTGTCGTGCTCCCCGCCATGACGACCATGGACCCTAAAGGGGGTCCACGTGAGCCACAGTAAACGTTTTCTTTTATGAGTTGATTTGGTCATTGTCTCTTCACAGCAAGAGAAAAGTAACTAAGATGCTTATCATGAAAAACTAGGAGAAAAAAAAAAAAAAGCAGTATTGCTTAATTTGTCCATTCTGTCAAAAACCAATCCATGGATTCCTGTGATCCGGATGAGCTCTCAGCAGGTGCCCTGTAGAAATCGGTCATCTGATGTAAAAACTCATAATAAAATGTGAAGAACCTACTAGAATAGTCAGAACAACTTTGAAAAAGAACCCATCTAGAAAAACTGAAACTCCGAAATTTCAAAGTGTATTAAAACCTGTGACAGTCAAGAAAGTACAGAACAGCAGATTTTCGGAGAAGGAATTTCAGTGAAAAAAAGGACTATTTTATTCAAACACTGTTTTTTAGAACACAAGTATGTGTTTGTCCATACATAACACAGAGTGAAAGAACGCCAGTCCAGACTTTGTACCACAACAGCTTAACTCAAAGGTAACGACGTAAATACTTTTTAAATATAAAGTTTATGAGCATAAAAGGGAAAAAAAAATCTTTGTGCCATTGAGATAGATAACGTTTTCTTAAGATAGTGACACCAAAAGCAAGATTCATAATCCAGGCACCATGGTACCTACCAGTGATCTCAGTGCCAAGCTGGCAGCACCGGGAGGATTTCCACAGGTTCAAGACCAGCTTGGTCTATGTGATGAGTCCCAGGTCAGCTTGAACTACAGAGTGATTCGCGTAAAATGAAACAAATTAGTAATGGAATTTAAAATGAAATCTAAAAACAAAGCAAAAAAGCATAGCGAAACAGTCCTGCACATTTATTAGGATGTGAACACTTAAAAACGCTGGAACCAAGCTTGGGAGGGTTGTGGACAAACCAGGACTGCTGGGAATGTAAAATGCAGCCATTTTGGAAAACTGCTTGGCAGCTTTATAGAGCTAAATGTATCCCTGCTTCTGAGCTGGCAACTCTTTTCCTTCTTAGTTCTTAGCTATTTCCTGATCAGAAAGGAAGGCATTTTCCATGTAAAGGTTTGTTTGCAAATGTTCATGTGAGTTCCCCACTAACAGCCCAAACTAGAAAAAGAAGTGATGATGTACTTATGTCTGGCTGTTGCTCCCTAACAAGAAGGGAGTGAAGTCAAAATATAGGACACGAGGTGGATGGAGCACAGCGTAGTTATGAGAGAAGGCAGATAAGAGAAAACTAACGGTTACATCTGGGCCACGTTCTAGGCCAGGCAGACCAGTCAGTTGTAGCGGGAACATCAGCTGCTTCGAGGACGGTGACGTGGGCTCGAGAGACATTCCCAGAGGATGCAGGTCTTTAAGCTCCTATGTCACTCTGTGGCCTCAGCAGTCGCGTTGTCTGTGTGCGTGTCCACCCAAACTTGTCGAATTGCATACGTTAAATATATGTAGGTTATTGGATGTTCCTCAGTAAAGCCAAGGAAATGAGTGTCTCGCAAGGCTGTGCCTCAGAAGCCTAGATAGAAGTGATAGGACCCGGCTCCTAAGGTTGCTGTGAGACCACAGACTTCAGAGGATGCTTAGAGACTAAAGTATTGCACAGTATTCCACGTGACTTGATTGCATCTTCTACCAGGCAGTAAGCTTTCAGTGAGCGAAGTCCCGGGTCTGCTCCGTTTCCCAACTTAGGCCTGGTGCGGGTGTTCCTGTTTGTTATTATGCGAACAGCATGAACATGTTTTCACTAATTTTAAATTAAATGCTGGGCATGGTGACACAGATCTGTAATCCTAGCACTAGAAGACTGGGGTAGGATGATCCTGAGTTTGAGAATAGCCTGGACTGTTGTCAGACCCTGTCTCGAAACATGCCCCTGCCCCCTATTAAAATACTACTCAGGTAACAGGATCTTTCAAAAGTGAGGTGCGGATAAGGATTAGGAAAAAAAAAAAACAACTAAGGAATTTGGCATAGACTGTTTTGGAATAATTATAAATTATAGTACTTATACGTTTAAAGTTATATGGGAAATATGCAAAATATTTCATTGTCATAATTATATTTATTTATTTTGTATGTATGAAATCTTCCTTGGAAACACTTCCTTTGAGAACTATAATGTGGCCATCGCCCTTACTTCTTTGACTAATTTTAGAATGCAGTTAAGTCCTTGGGAAAGTCACGTACGTCATCATTGAAGAATGCTACCAAAATAGCTTCTCACTTAAGTTCCCATCCCGAGCTAAGCCCACAGCAGGTTCTGATAAACTGGAAAATGGAATAACCTGTATTTTTCTTTCTTCGTCCACACAGGCCCTCTGGTCGTGGCGGCAGGGTCACGTGGTGGATTCTTGGCAGTCAGCAGTCTGTGGAGCTTTCGCAGGTGCAAAGGATTATATTATACTGGGAAAGACCGGAGTGGGGGAGAGAATAGGAAAACGCTGGCCGTGCAAAACAGCATTCTTCAGGGATCCCAGGCTGTTTAGACGAAGAGAGCTTCACTAGCTATTTATAAAAAGAAATTCTTTGGTGGCGGGGGAGGGGGACCGGCCAAAGAGGTGTCTTCTGCTTGAATGACAACCAATTTGTTTTTGACAAATTTCCGTTTTTCTTTTTATCTTTATTAAAGCCCCACTCGGGCCCTTGGATTATCTTAAGGGTGATTTATAAGCCCTCTGTGGGGGCGGGGGCGCACTGCACAGCTGTCTGTTGGGAGTGGTGGTGCAGGCGATCTGAGATTCACAGCCTGTGTGACATGTTTGACAGTGCAGGAGATTAATTAGTGCTGGGAGAGCCGGGGCTACTCCACAGCACACTGCAGGCTGAGCTGCCCTAGGTGGGAAATACGGCCTGTGAACATCTGGGCATTTTGGAGACATTAAAGCAAGAGCAGAGTGTCAATTTTGCAGTATCGCACCATCCATCACTAAGTCCTGCGAACACAGATGCCTTAAAGAATGTAGTCAATGGTAAGTTCAGAAGCCCAAGAGAAAGGCCTGCTCTGTTATTACAAACACAGGTAACTATAGTTGCAGTAAAGCAAGGTGGAACTTGGCCAGAGAATTGCAGCGTTCAAATGCAATGCTGGTGAATGGATGGCCAGGTAGCTTGAGGGTTAGCAGCTTTAGAGGAAAATGCTTCTTTTCCAAATATCAGTAACAGTTGTTGGATTTGATTTTCATGTACCGATTAGGAAAATGGAAATCATACATTCTGTAGGTTCCTTTGCTAATTATTTAAACCCATTTAAGCTGTGGAAGTAATCACCAAAAAGAAGAACTTCCCTGTAGACCAGGCATCAGCCTTGTGTAGCTCAGGGAGGGTAATGGCTTCTACACCCGAATTGTCTGTGGCAGGGTTAAAGGAGGAGGTAGTCTTGATTCATTTTCCAGAGGCCAGGATTCTTTGTTGCCTGGCCCTTTAGGGAAGTGTGTATTTTTGTTGACTGTCTTCTTGACTTGGGGTTGGGGGCTAGGGAAGGGGCATCAGAACACCGAGTAAATGGTCTAGAAATTTTGTCACCCTTGACAAGAAATGCCACCTCTTGGAGTTGAATACTCTTATGTAATAGTTCTCAACCTTCCCAGTGCTGCAACCCTGTAATACAGTTCTTCATGTTGTAGTGAACCCCACCCAGAAATCTCTTTTCATTGCTACTACATAACTGTAATTTTACGACTGTTATGAATCGAAATGTAAATATCCGTATTGTCCTGACGGTCTTGGGCAACCCCTATGAAAGGTCATTTGATCTGCAAAGGAGTGACAAGTCACATGTTGAGAACCACTGCTCCCAAATTTACCTATCTTCAAGTAAGAAATAAGTATGCACTAGTATTTCACTCACATCGTGACTTCACAGATTTACGTGCAGATATATGGATACTGTGTGTTTGGGAATTGGCTTTCAATACAGCCTCTTTGCTGAGGAACACTGCATGGCACATTTGTCAAAGGAGGACGGTCTTTGTCACACATGTGCTATGTGGTAGGAACCCCTCATCCAGACCTTCCAGGAAGGGCATGGGCCACCGAGGCCGTGACAGCACTGGGCTGGGAAGATAGTGCCCAGAGCATAGTCAGGGCTTCCTGTCTGACAAGTAGCTGAATCTCTGGCTTGACCCCAGCTCCTGGCGCGGACCTCGGGCTTTCAGAGCACCAGTTTCCTGACCTGTAGCATAGAAACAATCTCTCCCTCAAGGGACCCATGATATAGTGTGTGTCTTGGCCCTTGGTGATCCATAAAGCTGAACCGCTGTAAGGAGTGTCACTCCTCCAGCAAGAAAGAGCAACAACACCTCCAAAATGGAAAGCTGTCCTCTTCTCTTCACAGGAAGATGTCATGATCTGAAGTCACTGCGCAGCGTAGTTTCTTATTTGAGCCTGTAAATTTTCCATCGCGCCATCTCTCTGTTTTCAGATGAGATTCTGCTAAATGCAGGGGTTTAAGGCCTATAGGGGAAAACACATTAACAGATTTGCATTCAGTAGCAGAAAAGATATTTCTTGTTTATATTCCCTTTTCCTTGGAAATTTTGTTACAAATGTTAGTCTTGAGAAATAAGATGAGAATTTTGAAAACATTGCTGCAGGATAAACATAATTTGAAACCAGTCCAAACTGGGTACATTGGTGTTCTGCAAGAGCAGATTGCAGTCCTGTCTTGCATGGCCAGGGAGATGAAGAATGGCTCTCCTACCCGCAGCCCTGTGCCACCCACAGATGCCCTTCTCCTCATGCTCAAACTTGCCCTGCAGGCAGAGCTCATATTTCTTATCCATATGTGCTTTTCCAAGTCTAAATTGGCCTGGTCCATGCCCTGTGCCATCCTGGGCCTTCTCTTCTGTGCCCAGGATTGTTTCATAAACTACTTGGCACAAATGCCCAAAAAATGTCTCTTGAGATTGAAGGTGTTGATGGCTTGTCGTGCTCAGAAATTCCCCTGGCTTCTGGTCAGGGTTGAAGTAAAGAGCTTCCTCCCTCCAGGCCTTGACTCTTAAATAAAACCGAATGATGCTGAGTACTGATACGTAGACTACCATTTTGGTAGGGTGGCATCTTTTAATAATTTCGTATAGGAAAAACTTGCTTATAGTCTCTTTAGAGATAAGTCTGAGGGGGAGATGATGCTCTCGCATCCTGGAATTGTAGACTAGCGCGCAGAAGTGTGTGTGACAGAGGTGAAAGCCTGGCACAGTCTCAGACATACAAAGCCACACGGTGGAACCTTGCTTGGAAGCTGAGTGGGAGGAGTTCAGGAAGGAGGTCTTGCTCCTGAGTACATCAATTAAGAGGTTCCAGGGGCAGAGAGCAGCCAGGCTGCCAGGGGGGAGCTTGGGGGCTTCCTCCCAACCACCCTCCCCAACATTCCCAGCATCTGCTCCAAGGTGACAGCTTCAGGCTGTCAGAAAGAAGTGGGTTCCTTTGCATTTGTTCCCCAGGGCAGCAAGTAGTTTTTCTGTGAAAATCAGTTCTATGAGTGTGGCCCTGAAAGCCGGAGCTGAGCATAAACTGCCCTAGGAGACTGGTTCACATGGGGGCAGCCTGTGTCAATCATTTCCTGTCTGCTCTGTTAGTGTGGTCCTTGCATTTGTCCTATAAGCAGAATATACAAAATACGACTTTTAATCTAAACATGAAAGATGCAAAGCTGTGAGTTGTGTGAGTTAAAGTAGGCCGGTACTGAGGGCCTTCAAAATGATTTATTAATGCCTCACATAAAATACAAATCCCACCATCGTAGTAAAATCAGGGCCTATCAAAGCGTGTGTGTCTTGAGTTCCTCTTTCTTTCATGCTGCTTTTATGGAGCCCAGCTCTCTGGAGAGTATGCAGGTGTCCACAGGAAAGGATGGTCAGCCTCTGCCGGTGGTCAGGGCAAGTCCGACTTGAGTTAACAAAATTTATTAAACATTATTTGTCAGCTTTATAAATTGATTTAGGGCAGCTTGTGAAGATTTTTACGTAGGAGAATAAAGTCTAATGCTCAGGCTTATTTTAGCATGTTGTTGTATCAGAGAGCTTAGGTGTGGCAAGAAGAACATTTTAGGGGCTGGCGTACATGGAGTCTCCTTCCCAGCTCCATCCTGGCTGCTGTGTGACCATGGCTACATTGTAGTGATGGTGCTGGCCTAGATTTGGGGAGCCTGGCAAGTAAGCAGGAGGTGGCAGTCTTGCCAACCTTTCTCTACCTTTTTACAGGATGCGCTTACATGTTCAGTTTGTAAAAACCGTAGACTTGTCTGGGGCAGCCACTAAGCACATTGAGTGCCTAGTGTGTGCACTAGAGACAGAAAGAAAAAAATCCCCATTCTCTCTACCTGGGTCTTAGTTTGCCTTCTATTGCTGTGATAAACACCATAAAGCTACCTGGGAAGAAAGGGTTTATTTCAGCTTGTAGCTTATCCTGAAGTCAGGACAGGGACTCAAGGCAGGAACTAAAACGGAAGCCATAGAGGGAAGCACCTTATAGGCTAGCTTGCCATGGCCTGCTCAGCCTGCTTTTTCAGACAATCTAGGACCACCTAGGGTCCAGAAGAGATGCTGTCCACAGTGGGCTGGGCCCTCCCACATCAATCTTTAATTAAGAAAATCAGGCTTGCTTACAGGCCAATATTATGTATGTAATTCCTCCATTAACGTTCTAGATGACTCTAGGTTGCGTCAAGTTAGCAAAAGAACCAGTGAGCACAGCGCCTACCTAGACTGAGCGTATCACTTAATAGCAGTGCTGGGGGTCACTCCTCTCCTAGACACTTTGCACAGACGAGGCTGCCTGCCCCTTAGAGATAAGCATCCGAGGCATCAGGGCCAGTAGTGCTGGAGCTGGTCAAGCTTACGGTCCCGGCTCTGCGCCGAGCACAGCCTTTTGACGGCTTTAAGGTTTGCTTTACTGTAGCGTGTGATGTGCGTGCCACAGGAGCATGGGAAGCCAGGGCAGTTGTGGAGGTCAGTCCCCTCCTTCCTCCATGTGCCTTCTGGGGGCTGCACTCATGGCATCAGGCTCACGGCACGTGCTCACGACTCATGAGCCGTCTTGCTGGCCCACAAACTCAGAAGCTGAAAGGATGAAAAGTAAGGGTTCTAAGCAGGGGGGTGCTGACAGGCCTCAGGTATGTGGCAATCATGGGTAACCGAAAATAGAACATAAACAGGGGTGGGTGTGCCTTCCCACAAGTGTCAGAACAGATGTCACTGCAGCCGGGGTCACTGTGACAACTTCATTTCAGCCCTGTATTTAGAAAGATATTTGTCAGGGGTCAAATGCCCTTTTTGTGCACATGCCACATCAGGGGGAGCCTGAAGCTATTTCGGGAGCCTCCTTTGCAAAACCCCATAAGCTGTTGCTGTCTCCAGCTCCCAGGACCTGAACCTCCTGACAGCCTCTTAGGAGTTATTTCTTTGTCCTTCCAGCCTTTCAGGGGTTCAAATGCATCTTTGTACCAAGTGAGTACAATATTGACACCAGGCCTGGTGTGGTGGTGCCACATGACTTTAATCCCAGGACAGGGAGCTGGGAGCAAGTTTTGTGAGTTCAAGACTAACGTACTCTAGAGAGCAATTTCCAAGCGAGCTCCAGCTGCATAGTGAGACCTTGTCTTAAGCAAGCAAGCAAAACCTTTTAGGAAGATAAACTGTAGTTCCTATTAACAATAAGGCTTGTTTTCTATGTGTACAGAGGGGAACACTGTTAGAATCTATGGACAGTTTGGCCATCACGGTGATTGGATGAAGAAAACATGGGGAGAATGTAGAAAGGAAGCCTGGAGGCAGAACGCATGCCCAAGCAAGAGGGGCGCAGAGAGGGTAGACGCGTAACTCATTCCTGGACCATTATCCAGACCTGGGAATAGAGAGAGCATTGTCTCCCATCATGACAAGTCTGGCTATTTATACGGAAGTCCCCCTGTGACACACATGAGCCTGATCCCCAAAGCCACCGGGAGCCACATGCTTCCCACACTGGAAAACCGCACCTGGCCTTTCACACATGTCATATTCACACTGAGATTAGTGTACCAGGCTGCGAGAGAGTAAGATGGGTTGCAGGGCCTCACTCCTCAACTCGAGTGAGAATCCGTCATCTCCTTGCTGTGAAAACGTGAACTGGGTGGGTTAAAAGTCATGTATTCATCCTGCTCTCAACACTGTCCAGTAGACACAATGACAAAGAAACGGTTTTGAAGGTTAGCAGAATCCGGCTATAGAGATGGTGGTTACTGTCTAGTCTAGATGTCTCGCTGACTGTTGGGTCTTACACACAGGCGGTTTTGCAGCTGTCGTTACTACACCTCTGGACGTGGCTAAGACAAGGATCATGCTGGCAAAGGTAAGATAAAGCCGATTCAGTGCCATGTCTGTTAGCAGGCAGAGCTGCAGCGATACAAGGCGAGCAGAGTACCTGTGGACCACTGATGACCCTGACACTGGAGGAGCAGCCCCGTGGCCCCGGCTGCAGGCCTGCAGCTGTCACTGTGGTGGGTCTGTGCGCAGCACGCTTCCATCTCGCACGCATTCTCAGAGCTGCGCCGTCTAAGCGGCAGCTCAGAGGGCCTCTGCCTGGTATGGCTATTTTCAGATCTAAGACTGAGAGGTTTCCGAGCTTTGTGCTCTGCGGAAGCTAATCTGCAGACTTGGAACTCAGGTCGCGGTTAGCTGTGACCAGTTAAGACAGTTGTCAGAATTGTTAAAAAGAAAACCAAACAACAAGACACATTCTGAGCTGAGCTTTAACGAATTCCAGTAACATACCCAGAGCAAGCATTCTCTCAAAGTGCGATACTGGGGAAAGCAGAGGACCAACCCTGTGCACGGGGTCGTTTGAAAATGGAAGGTGGCACTGCTGGTTTATTGTCAGGCTTTCGAATTAGACCCATTCCCACAGACAAGCCCACACCAGGCCAGACGTATCCCTCCACAGGCTTCCTGCTGAACAGTTGCCATCGGTTTCTAAGTGAGCTGTGAGAAGGAGCCCCCTCCCAGGGCATTTGTCTCCGGAGGCGAGATTTCCAAGCCAACCCAAGTGTGCCTTGAACAGGGTGTGAGGGTGCGGGGAGGCGGCTCAGAACTCCTGGCGGCAACTGCCCTGCCCTTCCTTATCTTCTGCAGGCCGGCTCCAGCACTGCTGTCGGGAACGTGCTCTCAGCCATGCACGGGGTGTGGCGCTCCCAAGGACTAGCCGGGTAAGGACAGAGCCAGCCCTCCGCTGCCTTGCCTCCCCCCCCCACCTCTTCCTCCACGCCTGCCATGAACACTTCGCATTTTCTTCTTATGTCCTTATGCTGCATATATAAGACAGCACAGTCAGAGGTACAGCCTGCTACCCACATGGTTCTTGGTGTCCCTCCTGACAGTGGACGACATACAAATGCGTGACCCTCAGTAGTATTTGGGCTGCAGCATTGATGCAAATAAGCCTCCCACTTACACAGCGCAGAACGCAAGTGAGTTAGGAGAAATGTTTGGGACTTGGGTGCTTGTGACCACTCTTAGAACCCTTGGCAGCCATGCCTTATAGTGGGCACGTGCTCCGCGCCTGTAGGTACTGTTTTGTTGGTGGTTAATTTTGTCACTGTGAAAACATCATGTGCTCACACCTTTGTAACAGTGTCACGCACACATCCGGGGAATATGGCTCCCAGCTGCAAGTACATGTGACTACCCTGAAGTTTATGGGCCGTTGTGACAGCAGTAAAGATCTGCATATCTGGAGATACACAAGTAGGATGAGAGACTGAGGGTGAGAAGTCACAAATAGGATGAGAGACTGAGGGTGAGAAGTCACAAGTAGGATGAGAGACTGAGGGTGAGAGGTTTTCAGCGCACCAGCATCTTACGGTGCCAGCATGGCGTACGCATTCTGTTTTTCTTTGAAGCGCTCACCAGCTCGTCACTGTGTTGCCTGCTCCACAGTGGCTGACCTCAGCTGGGCATTATCATTCTGTTACTAGTTTGTTTGTTTTTTTATTTTGCATGTGGTGTGCAGACACTGTGTTTAGGACGAGTGTGCTTATAGAGTCCAACGGTTGGGGTTGAGTGTCTTCCTCAATCATGCTCCATCTTATACCTTTGAAACAGTCTCTTACTGAGCATGACGCTCACCATTTTGGCTCCCATAGCTGTGGTGAGCCTCCAGGATCTCCCTGTTCCCTGCGCCATGGCTCGTACCTGCACCTGGCTTCTCTGTGGGTGCTGAGGATCTGAGCTTGGGGCAGGCATGCACAGCAGCACATCACTGCCCAGCCCCATGTGCTTCCAAATGCCTGCTTCCGAGCAGTGGTTATTCTACATTGCTGGAGCTGGGCCAGCGCCGAGGTGGTAGGACAGGATTTTCTCCGGGCAACCTTCTGGACGTGCTGTGTGGCGTGCACGGCAGCCTCCCTGAGCGCAGGACGGTGAGCCTGGCACCGGGATAGCTGCTGTAGGAGCAGCACCACTGTGTGCAGCCTCTTCCCCAGCCACTGCTGCCCATCCCAGCCCCACGGCCAACTGCACCGCTGACTGCCCTCTTTGTGTAACTCTGGCACTTTAAACTTCAGCTCTCAGATGGTCTGGAGAACATGGTCAGGCTTTGGCCAGGGAGCAGACCCCACATCTGTTTGAGTTATCCAGCTGGATGACTGAAAGTGGTGCCTGGGTGGCTTCACTGAATGCCAGCCCTGATGGTCTGAGGTGTGGATTGGAGCTCGTGGACAGGACTTAACTCTTGATGTCTCAGAGGACAGGAAAAGCTTGGTATAGCATCTGCAGTGAGTCTGTTGTTCATGGCTGTCACCTTGTGAGAAAATAAGACCATGTCAGCCATTAATTTGGGTACCAATTTGATACTGAACAAAGAAATGGAATGGAGGAGAAATGGGCTGTGAAGCCCATTTGCATCATTTGGGAAGCCTCCTAGGTAAGACGTGACTGGCCCACAGAGGCAGCAGCTGGTGACAGCGGCTTACGACATCAAAAAGGCCAGCTGCCAGATCTCAGTCTTGTTTTAGATTCTGTGGTGACTTAGCTGGGCCTCTGACTGTGGTGTGGTGGAGCTGCGGCCCATTTGCCGGTGCTGAGAAAGTGGTGACAAGAAATGGCACAATGGACGGGGCAGTGCCCCACCATGGCCGCTGCTCTGTAGATGATGCAAGAGCAGCCTTCCCTGTCCAGGTTAAGCAATGCCAGACGAGAGAAAACAAAACAGGCCAAGGAAGTATGTTTGTTCTGACCCGGCCCTAGTGCTGAAAGGCAGTTTGGATTGTTGGCTTGTCTTCTGAGTCTCCAGGCTTGGGCTCTGGTCACCTTGTACAGGGCAGCACTGAACAGCGTGTTCCAGGCAGCAGTGGCTGTGACTGAACATATTGCGACTCCAGCCCCTCAAGTGATAGAAGACAGCAAATGAAAACAGTGGCCCCTTTCTGGGCAGGTGGCTAAGTCCACTTCCTCCGTGGGGCAGTGCCAGATAGGGCCACTGCCGTCTGTGCCCCCTGCCTGGCACACACAGCACCTCTCAGCAGCCCCCACCAAGGAACCTGATGTCCTCTCAGAGGAGGGGGCCTGGGGGCTTACTGTTGGGTCCCACAGACAAAAGCCATGCTGGAGAGCCTCCTTTAGCCCGGAAGCTACAGGGCATCGTAGCTTGGCCTGGATTGCCCCTTCTTTTATTTCTTTCTTGAATATGCCCTTTAATGCAGTCACTTACTTTCTTCTGTGCTGCCAGATAGAATGGGGGTTGTGTAGGATGTGGAGGCTGTGTGTCCAGCAGGGACTTCCTGTGAGCTTTCTTAATTAGCCTTCACTTAGCGAGCTTAGCATGAAGATTTCCCTACATCTTTAAAAGACCTGAGTGTTGGCATAATAAAACACATGCCCTGCGCCCAGTCTCTCCAGTAGTGTGCACACATGAACATCAAACAACCTGTGATAACTGGTTCTCCCCTCCTCCGGGAATTGGACTTCGGTCATCAGTCTTTACCCACCGTTGCAGCCCAAGTTCTGATTTCTTAAGTTTGTCTTTCTGCATACAAAAGCACTTTTCTAGATAACAAGGCTACAGTAGAAGTAAGATTAGGCTTTCTGTCACCCTGCCAACCCCACCCCCTCTGCAGAAAGCAGTTACTCACAGCCTAGGACATGTCCTGTATCACCAGCCTGGCAATTATGTGGACTTGTAACCTTTTACGGTTGGGATTGCTTCTGTCTTGTCCTCACCAGCTGCAGGCTATTCCGCCGTTTTTACAATGCTATCTTGTCTAGCCAGGTGAGGGTCATTAGTAGATTACGTTCTTCAGTAATGTCACAATGGGTATTTGAAGAACTGCTGAGCTTCTGGGGAGTGGCTCCCTGATACCACTGTGGTGCTGACTGGAGTGGGGTGGGACACCCGAGTGTCAGGACTGACACGTGTGAGGTGTCCCCCCTTCATCACAGACATGTGTCTCTGGTGCCTTTATTTAGACTGACCAAGAAAGAATCCACCAAGATTCATCTCCTTCTGGTAGAATCACATTTGTAGAACCCTAACAGCAAAATGCTCCCAAGGCACAGGACAAGGACATAGCAGAACTGTTTAAGAACCTGCTTTGTCTCCCTGAACTGAGACCCATAGGTGTGGGTCCCACTCAGGAGTCCCACTACCATATACCCCTACCAGCCTCACGGCAGAGTCATCCCTTGTCTCCTTGTTTAGACAGCTCTTGGGACAGTGGTTACTGTGCTAACGTGAGTGTTCCCAGGGAGATGGTGCAGCACTCACTCATGCTAGGCTGGGCTCCAGTTTCTCGTGCAGACTTGGGAATGTTACTCAGTGGTCTTCTAAAAGGAAAGAAACGCACTGTTAGGTTTCTGTGGGATTTGACAGGTGGGTGCATGGAAGTGAGTTAACTGCACGTTCCAGAACATGGCCATTAGCTTAAGTCTTTCCTATCCCTAGGTTATTTGCAGGTGTCTTCCCACGAATGGCAGCAATCAGCATGGGAGGCTTTATCTTTCTGGGTGCTTATGACCAGACCCGAAGCTTACTGCTACAAGTCGGCAGGAAGAGTCCGTGAGGCAGACACCTCATGCCCTTGGAGAAGTAGACTGCTATGCAGTCCCCATCTTGTGGAACTAGCTCAGCCAACCAAGCAGCAAAGTGTGGCACCTTGAAGAAGGCTGAGAGAGCAGTGTTGAGTGCAGGCCAAGGCACAGGCTGCCCCCAGAAAACTATCCTTCGTGGGACTCAAGGCCAACATCTCAGTCCTCTCAATAAACTCTTGGTAAGGCTGAGGCCAGGCCCTTCCAAGTTCTTGTTTGATCCGCATCCTTCATTTTCCGCTATCTGTTGGAGTCACTAAAAAGCAAGATGGTTACAATTGAAAGCTAGTGAGCAGACTGGGAGGCTTGGGGCAAGAACGGAGCGCGTGGGTGTTTCTCCCCTGGGCTAATTACAGCTTTGTTTAAAAAGCAGGGGCTGCAGGTGCATAGCAAGCATTCTTTCTGGGAAGGAGGCTGCTGTTTTGAATTACCCTTGTTCTCCTATGAAAACACATGATTACATGATTACATTATTTTACAGCAAAGTACCCCAAATCCCTCTAGTATGTGATGGACAACAGACAGCTGTGGTGCCAGTGAGCGGGTGGGCCCAAGTTACTTTGAGGGAAGCAAAAGCCCATGACCACCACCGTCCTCCCTGGAGGCCAGCAACACTGGCTGGAGGAGGTGGGAGGGTCAGCATATTTGGGGAGCATAAGGCTTGACTAACCAGCTCCAGGTGGAAAAAAAAGAGGCGAACTATCTGAGGAATGTAATACCACTGTGTCTTCTTGGGGCAACAGTGTGTAGCCTATGATACTTTGTCTAAGAAGTCCCCTTTTGGGGAATAACATTATTAAAAGCAGAATAGCTGCATTTATAAGAACAATGACCATAGCACACACTTAGTATTTATAAATGAACCTTTATTAAAGACACTTAATGCCATTTGTTAGACACTTCAATATCTTACATGTTTTCAATGTACACTGTACCAAAATTTCTATAAATAAATAACTCTGTACATAAAAAGTAATACTTCCTCTTTCACATTGCCTCTCAGAAGCAGCAAATTCACATATTTTGTGGAAGTAACATTAATCAGCCAACTGTGGAGAATACGCATCTCAATGTGCTTACCCTGGGACACAGTGATGCCTGTGACGGCACACTGTGAAACAGGCCATCACTGTGTCGGCACTTCCCTTCCGCTTTCAGGGGTTTTAAGGACCGAGTTTGTTTCCATGTAGGTTTTTCTGAATTACACATTGGCACTCACAAGATGGTTAGCAACAGGGCCCCAAAGTGCAAACACACCAAGGTCTAGGACTCTAATCTCGCGCGGGCCAAGCCTAGTCTCACTGTGCAAGGGAACGGTGTGGACAGGCCTGCTCAGCAGAAATGAGCTGGCTCTGGAAGCAAACCTCTTCTCCTCCACTGCAATGCTGTGCTGGCAGAACTAAACCTCACTACTGGAAAATCCACAGGTACCAACACTGGCAGCCTCAATAAGCGTCAACCAATCATTGAAGAAGACAGACATTTGCTTTTACCAAGTGAGTTACAAAGAAAGATGGAATTGTTCTGAGCCATTGCTTTCTGTGGATCAACAGCCCTCACTCTTCCTCAAAGATAGACCCTGAACCTAGAAGAAAGGCAAGTGACATGTGCACCCCTGCTCTACTGTGAGGCGGCCAGCACCACGACTGCATAGGTGTGGCCAGTGCACTTGAATCTGCCTACTAAGTGAGCACACAGCCAAAATGCCCTCCTCCGCAACCACCAGCAACAGCCAATGTGCTATTACCTGAATTCCAGCTGTGCATTAAGGCACCAGAACTATTCCTGACCCTCTCCAAAGTTAGACAGCAACCTAATGTGAAAATATCACCCAAAGCGGGACCCATGCGATAAGCATTAAAATAGTCTCTGTAAAAGATATATAATATATATGAAATCTCTGAAAACTCTTATGTACAGTGGTATCAAATACTTTTTCTGCCTTTTGTACACAGTCTCTTGCATCTCTGTGCTCCAGATGCCAAGTCCTTTAGCCGACTGAGGCTCCACATAGAGGTGAAAACTGTCCAGGTGATGTCTGGACACCACTTCCCACAGCCTCTCCTACCTCTTCCCCGTAGCGACTGCTTTAAAAGAGCTGAGGTAGATGAAGCCTAGCTTTTCGGTGCCAATAGCAATGGTCCCCTCCGTTTGCCAGTGAGCTGTCCTTTCAGTGGCACAGAGTCAGGGCTAGAGTCACAGGTCTTGGGGAGGTGGCCATTGGAAACAAGTAAGTGCTGGGCTTCAGTAGACATGGCATCTTCCATGAGCTCTGGGCTGCCTGAAGTCAACGTAAGAGAAGGCTTTAGGCCTATGGAGTCTGGTTCATGTAACTTTGCAAAAGTCCAAGAGGAAGCTCCTGTTAAAAAAACAAAAAGGAGGTATGTCAGCCTGTGCATCCTCACCCCGTAAGGGCTCCCAAACCCACCACTGACTCCTCTAACACAGTACTTACCTTTGCCATCTGTGGACGCCGCCTTGTTCTTCACAGATGGCAGTATTCTGTCATGGTTACTCGGATAAAGGGAACCCCCAGAGTGGGCATGAGACCCATCAGCAGTCCCGCTGTAAGGATGGTGTGGAGAATATTCTCCGTCATGCCTCAGCTCTTGGCTGCTTGCTGTACCTGGTTGCCCACTGTCTCTTGACACAGGCTGAGGGTGGAAGGCTTGTTCCTTGGACTGACAGTCCGTGTCAGAATTGTAATCACTGCATACAGCAGAGCCACTGTGTGCTGAATAAAGAACAGAGCCAGAGGTCATTTGGAGCTACGGCCCAAGTCTCCACTCCCTCTCAGAGGCCCAACTGGAAGCCCTATTCACTGCCTTTGTGACCACCCCACGCCTTCCTGGAACAGTGGGAGGGAGTGGCCCACGCCATGTCCTGGTCTTCTATCTGTAAGTGTCCACATGAAATTAATTTAGAAAGCACACTCTGAACACAGGAGAAGTGAATGAAGGAGAGAGGAAAGGGAAGGTTTGCATTAGGCATCACACAGAAATGAATCTTCTGAACTAGACATTAAGCCTTCCAGAGTCCTGGCAGCAGGTCTGGGGAGATGGCTCAGGATGTGAAGTGCTTGCCGAGCACGAAGATCAGCGTTCAGGTCCCCAGTACTCTTGAAACGCCAGGCAGGGGTGCTGGCCCACCTATGATTCAAGGGCCTGAGAAGAAGAGGCAGGAAATCCTGGGGCAAGCTGGCTGGCTAGAATAGCCAGAGCTCTGGGCTTAAGTGAGAGACCCTGCTCAGTATGTAAGGCAGGGAATGGCTGAGGAACACACCATCAACTTCTGGCCTCCAACCTGAGCACCTTACTGCTAAATAATCCTAGCATCTCAGAGGGCAGGGACAGCCTGGTCTACAAAGTGAAACATTGTCTGGACAAGACAAATCAGTCCTGGTGCAAGGGTAAGCCTTGCCCTGAAAGTACCTTATAATTTTAAGAAAACTCAGACTTCGGCTTACCACACAGTAATGTATTACCTAAGAGACACAAACTCTGAAATCAAAGGAAGCCAAAGCTTCCTGTTTGTATCCTGAGCACAATTCAGAGGCAACCAGTGATGTGCTAGTCCTAATTCACTAAGACAACCTGATTGCGGTGTCAAAAGCAATTGCTTCCCTTGATCAGTGTCCCCTACCTGTTGTATGTGGAACAGTTGTCCTGTCGGCCTTCTCTGTCACTCTCCAGGGCTCTCCAGCGTATCCAACACATGGCTTGGGCTGCCTGCATGTAACGCTGTGAACATCTACCTCTGGGAAGAGGCTCGAGTCTCTCAGACACACACCTGGAACGGAGCCCTTACAGTTCAGAGGCTGCCTAGGGTCAGACCGCAGCTCTTTCCCAGCACCCATCCCTTCGCACCCATCCGGGACTGGATCCTATCTATGCTCCTCAGAGACGCCCAGATCCCAGGATGGCCAAGTCCCTTCTGGGAAATGGTGCCATGTGTGCACATCACCTGTGTACCTTGTCTGATAGACCTTAAGTCCTCTGTACTCATAGTAGCCAGCAACAATGTAAAGTCTCTATACATAAGCAGAATAGACCAGTTTTTCTTTCCTGAGTATTTTCAGTCTGTGGTTGATTGACACACCACATGTAAAGCACCCACAGTCCTATAAAGCAGGGCGATGGTTTGGGGACATGGACTGTCCTTTGTATCCATTCCCCCTGGCAGCCCTACCCTGACCAGAAGAAACAGTGCTAAGCCCAATGCAGGGACTTTCTGGAGGACCAGATATTAAAACCATAGAACTTGCACAAACCAGATGCAGAGCAAAACAGCTGTCTGTTAAAAGACCTGGTTCATGACATGTGACCTAGGTCCCCAGCCTCCCCCAGGGAGGAGGCAAAGCTGCATCCAGGACTGGGAGCACAGTCGGATCAGACTGCCTCACTTACCATTGCTTTCAACGTGCCCATTGGCCTGATGACCACCTTCAGTCCTGACCACAGTTTCCTGTCGGTCAGAAAGGGTTCCCTGAGAGGAGAGGTAGCTTGGAACATCTGGAGGCACGATGGTTTCATCTAAAAGGAGACAAGACAATGAAATGACAGGGCTGCCACAGCAACAGACTCAGATACTATTCACCATCACAAGGTCACTCCACAGTGGTCCAAAAGCTGTGCAGCTCAGCAGCAGCTGATTAACCTTCTCGACACCCTAGTGTAAAGTCAAGGCACTCAGACGTCTGACTCCACAAGGAAAAAAGCAGAGAAATACGGGCCTAACAGAAGCACAAGACTGAGAGCTTGGGAACAATCCAATTCATGACCATAGCCAGGAGGCCCCAGTGCCTCTGAATTGCCACGGAGAGCAGACACTGCAGAGGCCAGCAGGACTTGTGTTTGAGAGCGTTCTCATGTCCCGTTTTGTCCTTCAGGATGCACGTGCTATGAGGGGACCAAAGCCTCAAATCCACAGACAGTCCAGAGCCCTAAAGCCCCAGGCCTGGTGTCACCCGCCTCAGACTGCAGCAGTGTCTCTCACACACACAGTCTCTGCTACTGACCTGTGTTGGTGACACTGTACTCCTCACTCTTCTTCCTGGTCTGGTAGATGATGCACACCCACACCAGCGAGGTAAGGACGATGCTGCACACCACAGCAATGGTGAAGATGCCGACGGTGGTCCCATCCTTCCGGCAGCCAGGGGTGGGCAGAATGCTCAGCTGGCTGTGTGCTCGCTCGGTGCCCAGGGGATTAGACATCTCGCAGGTGTACTGGCCCGCGTCCTCCACCACCACATTCTGAACAACCAGCAGCTGGTTGCCTGGAGTGAAGTGGTGTCGCTCAGTGAGGCTCAGTGGGCGACCGCCCTTAAGCCAGGTGATGCGCGGGGTGGGACTGCCATTTGCTTTGCATTGAAGGGCCACCGTTTCCCCTACAGTTACCACTCGGTCTTCCAAAGGCACTGCCAAGGACGGGGTTTCTGCAGGAAGGCAGTGGACATTGCACATTTAGTCTATGGGGCTTGCTTGCAGGAAGTCTAGTTTTCTGGACAGGAGACAATCTCATGTCGCAGTGAAATGCTATCTGAGATCCAACCTTTTCAGAAAGCCTAATGTGACTAAATCATTGCCATTCCAGGAATGGCCTCAACAGAGCAAATACTAAAGCCCTACCTTGTCCCACACTGTCCTATTACACACCTGTGTCACTATTCCTGAGCAAGACCACATACACACACACGGGAGTCTTACACAGCCTAGCAAAGAGCCGAGTTCCCTCAAGACTGAATTTATTGCCCATTGTCTCTTATGAGCCAAAACCATTTGCTTAAAAGAAGCCCTGAATTTCAGACTAAGTAGAGTCTATCACAATTACTCTAGAAAGCAGCTACCTACAGTCTTGAGTTTTCCCCCACTCCCACCTCACCCCACCACGCTGTCAGTAGCAGACCTAGGACAGTCAGGGTGGCATTCGCTGAAATAGAGCCAGCTGAGTTCTGGGCAGTACAGCTGTAGACGCCCATGTCGTCCGTCTTTACGTCCGTGATGAAGAACACATCATCATCTGGCATGACGTGCATACGTCGCTCACGAGCCGCAGGGAAATCAGTGCCTCCATCCTTCTGCCAGGCAATCTGGGGGTTCGGGTGGCCCGTGGCAGCACACTCGAGACGGGCTGTGGTGCCAGTCCGGATGGCAATGTCATAGGGTATTTTGGTGAATGAGGGCAACACTGAGGGAAAAGTACAGGTGATGCTGTATGTGATGGCTGCATACAAAAGGAGACACCTAGTAGATCCCGACTATGCCCAGGCCTCAGCTCATTGTTCCTTCACCCTTCCCACCCAGCTTCTCCCATCACAGGCACAATGCTGCACCATCACTCTAAATGCCCTCCTACTGCTGTAGGCTGGAGCTGCCCACTCTGGGTCAGGCCTCCTAAGCCTCCCCAAAGGTTACTGTGTAGAGACCCTCCCAAAGCAGAGGTCTGGTGCTGACCTTCTGTAATTAGCTATCTGGAGAGAGCTGGGCAGCAGAGCAGCTGCTGTTAGGGAAAAGCTGCATGCCGGCACCAATGGGTTCGCTCACCCCTCTTGGAGAAACCCACTGGGGGTGGGGCCTGTGGGGCCACATTACCCGCCACACCTAGCAAAGATATGCAGTCCACTAGCTTGTGTAGCTTTAATATCAGTGCTGACACTGGGCAGTATCCAGACTTGATGTCCAAACCACTGTGGTGGAGTCTAACAGCTACTTCAGTCTCCAAGAAACACTCTGGCCTCTCTCAGGCCAGCCCAGACAGCCTGCCCAGCTGTGGCAAAACATCTATTTTGTGGTACTGGGCATAGCTGAGAGCACGGGGGAGGGGGTGCTCTGGGCCACCCACAGCCAGTTCATCAGCCCGGTGTGGAAGACTTACCTATTTCATGCTGCCCTCACCCCTCAACACGCCACATCAAAAAGTGGTCCAGAGGACCTTGGCTTGTCACAGCCTCCGTGCACACTGGATTGTCAGCCCACACCTGCTGTCCATAGCCCCTAGAGCAGCAGTTCTCAACCTGTGATGCATGAACCCTTTGGCAAACTTCTATATCCAAAAATATTTACATCATGACTCATAAGAGTAGAAAATTACAGTTATGAAGTATTAATGAAAATAATTTTCTGGCTGGGGTCACTACCACATGAGAAATTGTATTAAAGGTCGCAGCATTAGGAAGGTTGAGAGCCCCTGCTCTAGAGGGATGCTCTGGTCCCAAGCTGCCTTAATTCCACAATGCCACTTGATATAACCAGACTTTAAAAATCATTCATCCAAAACCAAAAAGGATGATTCAGCCTGTGAAACTTGGTCTGGGACAAACCTAGGGAACAGTACAAAGAAATGCACCTCATAGCAGCGTGTCTCAGGACAATCAAGAGTGGAGTTTGTGCGACTCAGCTTGAGAAGCACAGGTGCCGTTTTCTTACCATTGACAGTGAGCCTGGCCTTGTCAGAGTACGTGGAGCCAAAGTGGTTTGTGATGACACACTGGTAGCGGCCCTCGTGGCCAAATGTGACGTGCCGGAGGTGCAGGATAGTGGTGTACTCCATCACCTCGCCATCCTGTGCACGGACATGTGCAAAGTTCTCCATGTCTGCATTGGCCAGGACCTCATTGTCCTTCTTCCAGGCAAAGGTCATTGGGGAGCTGCTGCTGCTGGCAGCGGAGCATGTGAAACGGATGTCCTTGCCCACCACAGCCATGGTTGTCTTGGGCTGGGTGATGATCTGTGGCTTTGGAAAGTCATCTGGGGAGAGAACCAACTGTGAGTCACCCTACTCGACGTGAACGCTAGCTACCTCTCAAGCCAACAGGGAGCTGGGTCAGTTCTGGGCACGGTGCCAGTGCAGTCAGTTCCACCAGACGGGGGGAGAGCTGTGCCATGGCTCTCGGCCGCATTGCCTCCTGGGTTAGGAATAAAACCTTGACTCTTCAAACTCATCCAACCAGCCTAGGGTTTCCTTCCTATGACTATGCCAGCTTGGCCCACTTTAAACAAAATCCACAGGCACCATCAGTCATACTTACAGGCCTAATTCCCAAAGGACTGAGGTCAGGGCAGGACTCAGGCCCACACTACTGTTAGCACAGGTAAAATGCCACAAATTGGCAAATACAAGATTTTTAAGATTTGTGGAAACCTTTATGTTTAATAACAATATGGTTTGATTCAAGAAAAATGCCACGTTTCAGTACAGAAAGTGATCAGTGCAGTGTTTCATATATCCAAGTCTCGTTCTCTGTCCTCCTTGAAACCCAGCAGCTAGCAACTGGTAAGGGCCAGCTTCCTCAGGAGCCCCACAGATAACTATTAGTGTCTGGCAGCAGCTGGCAACCCCAAAAGCTTGCAGGGGCCCTGCAGGGCAGAAGAAGCCCCATTGCTAAGAAACTGGTGGCCTGGTCAAGCACCACTGTCTAACTCCTCCGCTGTTCTGGTGAGCAACCCAGCCCCACCACCCAGGCAGCTGGTGAGGCAGCTCTTAAAGACAATCAGATGAAGACGAAACCAGGAACGGGAATTAAAACTTTCAGTAGAGTGCTAAGAATTTAGGCTACATAGGTATACAGGTATGCATACATAGGTATGCAAGCACCAAGGGAAGGCTTGAAGGGTTTCTAATTTCTTGTGACTGGTCTTGTGACCTGCACAACCAGAAAATGATGGCAAAACACAGCACCTACAGGAATCCTGGGTAAAGGGTGGGAGACTCAGGAAGGATCTTTATATCCAGTTGTTAGCTAATCCCTAAAACAACAAGCAGAAACCCGAGGGCTGTGCTGTGCAGAGCAGGCTGGATGGCACATGCCCAGGAGACAGCCTTACCAACAGTCCAGAAGGGCAGGATGCAGGGAATCTAGCCCCACATTGGTCATACAGTGTGCTCTTTGTTGCCCACTTTCAACAAAAAAAGTAGGAAACATACAGATAAGAAAATGGCAGTTTTGTATCTTACTATAAAAAAAAAAATAGTCCAAGCACTAAGGGAATCATATGTAATAACTAAAGACCATGAATACCTTAAAAAAGAGACATAAAAAGGAACCAAATGTAGTTTTAAAGTAGAATAAATGAAATTAAAAAAACAAATCACTTAGAGGGGCCTGACAGCAGAACTCAGCTGGTGGTGGAGTCTGATTTTGAGAGAGGTCAATGGAGACTATCTACCGCGAGAAACAAACAGTGAAAAAGAAGAAGGCAATGACTGACAGCTGGTAGAGGCCTGTGCCACCACATCAAAAGGTAACAAGAGACCACCGTGACAACGGAAAACATTTTCAGAGAAATGGGCTCAAGCTTACTAAATCTGTTGAAAAAGATGCATCCCACGTTCAGTGACTACAAGTAGAATAAACTGGAGAGCGACATTCTGAAGCACCGTGCTCAACCTATTAATACCAAAACAGCCCAGGATCGACTCACTATATTAGAGCCTCTGCAGCACAAGCAACTGACTTCTCATCAGAAATCAGGCTAGAAGATAGTACAAATGTATATCCAAAGTCCTTACGCCAAAATTATCAACTAAAATCCCCATGTCCAGCAAAAATACCTTTCAAAGTCAAGGGAATAGTGTTAAAAAAAAAAAAAGACAGGGTCCAGTAGAGAATCGTGTATCCAAGGGAAGACTAAATCCATACACCAAACACAAACATCATAAAGGAAATTACCCAGGGAAGTGTAAAATATCAATAAAGGCTGGTCAGCCTAGTACAATGGTAAGCCCCAGGTGCCAGCGAGAGAGTCCTCTCAAAACACAGGGTCCTGAGGATGACGTCAGGGATTGACCTCTGGCCTCCTCATGCATGCATACAAAAGAAAAATTTAAAAAAAGATACATATATATATTATATATAATCCAGAATATATCAGCACAGCTGTTGGATTAAAAAATCATACAAACTTTGATAGCATTTCCATACATGGCATTCCAGTTTCTGTCACATTCAACTGCATCTCTCTTTCTATGTAAGAGTGACAGTAACATTTTTACAGTATAAGCTATAAAATAAGACTGAAAGAACTAACAGGAAAAGCAAGCAGGTAAACGAGAAGCTACCAAGTAGCAGCATGGATCAGGGCAGCAGAGCAGCTGGATGGCAGTACACCCCAGGTTAATCTAGTCAGTAATGCCAAGATCTTAGTTTACTGCAGAAGTCAACAGATTGCCTGACATTTTATAGCAAGATGCCAAGGGATCCATAATTTTTATTTTTGTTGCCCACTTTTCAACAACAAAAGTAGAAAATATACAGATAAGAAAATGGCAGGCAGTAGAAATGATCTGAGGGACCCTAGATCCTAAACCTTTTTACTACAAAATTAGTCAAAGAACTAAGGGCACCAAATGTAACAGTCAAAATAATCTTGACAAAGGGAGTCCCTGAAGTTCTAAATTTCTTAGGAGGAAGCACAGGAGCAAAGCATTATGACTTTGTGTGAGGCTTTAGTTCTTAAAAATGACACTGACAGCACAAACGAGTGAGAACTCAGACCAGTAACTAGGACTTTTGCACGTCAGCTGTCAAGAAAATGAAAGAAGCTCACAAAGTGGACATGGTGGCAAATCATTTGCATGATTAGCGTTTACTATCTGGAATGTAAAAAAGCAGTTCCAGCTAAAGAGCAGGGAGACAAGATCTGGACAGATTACTTGGATGGCTAGCTCTGCAGGGATGCAGGGATGCATTCTACTGCAGCTACATCACAGTGAGAACAAGTGTCACTATACAAATCAGACATATTGCCAGTGGGTGGATGGAGTCCTGAAGCACTTTGGGAAAACAGCAATTCCTTAAACAGTTAACAGATTCAACAATTCTATGCTAGGTATAAACCCAAAAGAAATACATCAAAACCTCTGTGCGACTGAGTGCAGCACAGAAGATCCAAAGAGTAAAGGCAACCTAATGCCCAATATCTGGTGATGAATAAATGAAATGTATATCCATACAACAGGAGGCCATTTTGCCACTAAGTGAGCTCATGGTACAAACTGTGCTCTGGGGTGTAGCTCAGAGGTAGAATGCTCCCCAAGCGTGGCTGAATTCAAACCCCTGCAACCACCAAGAAAGAACCAAGGATTCAGTTACAACTTCTAGGAGGAGCGAGCTATACTTTTTATAGTCCTATTTATGTCAACTGTCTCAAACAGACAGAGTCAAGATACAACTGGACTGGTACCTTCAAAGGATCTGGAGATGGAGAGTGGGACCTGGAACTGAGGCAGTTCAAAAAATGTTGAGGTTGGT
Source organism: Meriones unguiculatus (assembly GCF_030254825.1). Taxonomy (NCBI): domain Eukaryota; kingdom Metazoa; phylum Chordata; class Mammalia; order Rodentia; family Muridae; genus Meriones; species Meriones unguiculatus. The sequence continues at coordinate 86,357,121 of NC_083353.1, forward strand.
CTAATGCTAATTACTGACCCTCAAGATCTGGCTAGTGCCTGCTGGATACCCAACCTTGTTTGTGCAAATGTGCCTAAAACATTATACCTGATTGGTCCATTACATGGTACCTAGGCAGGACAGAGGGAGGAAGCCACAGACTAACTTCAGAAAGCCCAACAAGTTAATGGCTGTGGAGTGAACCTGGCCTCATGCTGTGGCCTGCTTTTCAGTGACCCTGCACAACACTGGATTCCACCCAGGGAGCCAAAGCACTGAGAGCCTGCCCTGGGAGCTAATGTGTTGGGAGGTGGAGGGTGAGCAGATCAGGGGATACCTGTCTCCCCGCCAGCAAGCATCATTCCAAAGAAAAAATGTTGAACAAGTGGCCCCAGGACACCCCTGCGGCTAGAGGGGGTCATACTAGCACTGTCCAGGAGGAGATTCTGAAGCTCAGTGAGGCCAGAGGGAACTGCTGACAGAAGCTCACACATCCCCACTCCTGCTCAGAGCAACAGATCTCAACAGGCTTCTCATTCCTGGATTGGGTCTTGGCTGTGAGGCTACGTTAGTCCTGCCAGAGCTGGCCCAAGTGTGTGTTTCAGCTATTCAGCATTTTCTGTGTTCTTCATAACTAAACCTGGGTCCTGCCTACCCCTGGTCAAAGACATGGTGAGAGCTATGTTAACAATCTCAAGGAAGACTCTCACCAGTGCACATTTCAGTGGTTTGGACAAATAGCAAAGAGTGCAAGTCAACATCAAGGAATTATTTTTACTACAGTGGCTGTTCTCCTGAGACCTGGTCTTCCTGTGTTTAACCTCTCATTCTTAGAGCTGGAAAGAAACACACATTGAAACCCCATCCTCATGCACTGTGTAAATTCATGGCCAAACCTGGGCACCAGAACCCTTCTGAAAAGACCAGAACTATCTCACTGTAACCAATTATTTAGATTTGTAGCTGAACCTACTCCCTTCTAATTAAATACATGTACTCCAAGAACCACAGCATGAGGCACCGTACAGTAAATACATGTGGTTTCCATGGGAAATAAATTGCACCCAGCAGCTCATCTGTAATCATGGACTACATTAACTAGGGTCACACAAACACATCTCACAATGAGAAGTTCCTCTTGGCCTCTCTGCTCTTCATCAAAAAAAAAAAGAAAAAAAAAATCTCAAAGATAATCTTACCACACACAAAACTCTCCGGCAGCACTGAGAAAATGCTCTGGCCCTTCAGTGATTCTGGATGGGCACAGGCGGCTGTCACAAAGGCCTGTAGCATCCTGCTCACTAGCCATGGGGGCAGCCATTTGAGCTGGCAGTCACACAGGAAGCTCTCGCTGCTGATGTAGCTGAAAGAGAACCAAGAGGTGGACAGTTAACATGTGCCCATAAGGGAGGGTTCTTCAGAAAACATCACAGCCAGTCAGCTTAGGAGCCAGGATGTCAAGCTCCAAACGCAATGCCTTGCCTCATGGCTTCCTCCAGGGACCAGGAACAGCTCATGCAACCTCCCTGCAGATTCCAATGGAGTACGGCTTCCCAAGATGTAGAACCCAAGATGCTGCATGTCAAACACGCCCCCAAGAGATACTGAGAATGCTGGTCTGAGGACCACACCTAGAGCAGCAGTGGTTTTAGCCACATTCTCAGGCAGTCAAAGCTCCTGTCACCTCGAGGATGCCTTCTAACCTGTTGTGGCCTTGGATACAGCCCATATGTGAAGGAGGGTCTACTCAACCACTGGCTCTCTACATTCTGAGAAGTAATGTGGAATGTCCAACAGACTTTATCTAAATTCAGCAACAAAGCCCAAGAAACCTTTGCCAGCAAGGCTGTTTTCTTTTTATCTGGAAAAACTGTAAATGTTTTAATTTGTAAATTCAAGCCTCACCGGCACCTGCCTTTGTCTTGCCTGTGTCTACCTTCTCACCAGCATTACTGAGGAGGGCAGAATTCGGCTCCGAAACAGCGCTAGCGAGTTAACTGCTACAGCCTAGCAGGTATGAGAACACTCAACTTTGGTTTTGTGAGGCTCCAACCAAAACAGAGAACATTTTCCTTTCCACTTTCCAGCAGCTGAGGTTATACTTCCATCCAAACAGAGCTCACAATGGCCACCTGAGCTCCTTCTCCAAGGGTCATTCAGGTAAGTCACCCAGAGTCTGGCTGCCCTGATCCTGAAAGACCTGGAGTCATGGTTAAAGAGTGACACTCGCCCAGTGAGGGACGAGAACAGGAAGGCAAATGTGTGGGCTTCCCTCGTGGACTTCCTGTGGTACGCGGTGACAATGGGGTACATGTGTGTTCAGACATTTCAAGCACGTCCTCCTCCCGCACCAACAAATGAACTAGCTTTCTGTTGTCTCTCTCCTGACCTCTAATAAACATGGAGGTGTCGAACTACTGAAGAGCAGGGAAGGACGAACACTAACGCACACTGACAGCACAAAGCAAACCCCGCCTTCCTCCTCCTCACCCTCCCTTCAGCCTCTTCAAATCACTTCAGAAAATAACCTTTCCCAAAACTCAACTAATTTATCTCAAAGCATGAAAACAGGGATCGGTCCCTCTTAGACAGCAGTACCATTATGAGGTTTTACATTTTCATTTGAGGGGCAGATAGCATTCTGCTGAGAGGTGCCTGAGGGCTGTCCTGTTGAGCTACTGTGGTGGCAGAAGGCCATTCACACTACCCATGAGAAAGCACACGGGTGTGATTCTTACACCGCACACGGAGGCAAGTGTCGCAGGAATGAGCCCCGTGTGGTGGGCTAGCTGTGTCAGGTCAAGTGAAGGGCCAGAAGGGGTTCTACTGTCAGAACCACTCCCCCACGTCCTCATCAAAAGGACACTTGTGTGTGGCAGAGCAAAACAGACAGGAAAGGGCCTAGGGAACGACGCCACTGCATTGCTGGGAGACTGGGCAGGGATATATTGAAATTTTAGCCATATGAAAAACTGGGGAAATGAATCTCACTTCAACCTTTGAGCAGACGTATACCGAGAGAACCAGGCATTGTACCACATTCGGCATATCTGCTGAGTTTAGCAATAAGGTCTCCAGTGAAGCTCACCTCAGGGAAGAGGCCAGGCTAGACACAGCAAAACCATGGGCACCAGAAATGGGAAGGTTTTCCTCCGTGGTGAGTATGAGGTATGGAGAACACAGGGAACAACAGGCGCCAGACCCCAGGGAGAACACTAGATCCTGGTCAACACTAGATCCATGGCGAAAAGGCAAAGGCCAGGCTGGCTGGCTGGTGGCACCATGGGGTACCTCGGCCCTGCAGATTCCAGTCTTTTCTTCACTCAGGCAGAACTCCTCGGCCACCACTAATGGGCAGTGTTTTATGTGGCTTGTGCCTCCAACCAGTGCAGTTCTCCACTGGCTTACGGTGTGCATTTTCACCATTCCAACAACTCAAGGTGCGTCTCTAGCCATTGCTTATGGAAACTTACTCAAAGCCTCACTAAAGAAATAGAGTAACTGCTGCGATGTGATGGAGAAGAAAAAGTGAACCTCTTTCTGTCATCAGAAGACTGCCCAAGGCCAGTCATGCTTTGAGAACATACAACAGCTAAAGGGAGACCACGCAAGAGACCCAAGCTGGGCCTCCAGAATCAAGCCACAGACATCTCGTCAGCCTAACAGACTCCTTCAGGAAACCCCTCTCAAAGACAAAGTCAAACCTAAAGAATCAAAACTAGTCTACTTAAAAGATGATGCTCCCATTTATAGAGAGACTTTGTCTTACATATCAGAAGAGCACTTAGCAGACTCTGGCCTGCAGGCCACCGTCTGTTTCTGTTGGTATAGATTTAGCAGCACACAGCTGTGCCCATTTGTGTATTATTGCTGCTGTCTGCTGTAATCACACATTTGAGTTCTCATGACCCAGGCCCTATGACCCAAAAAGTCCAAAATGTTCACTATGTCAGCATTTCAGAAAGAATTTGCCACCCCCATCCAGAGTTAAGCCCCATGAGGCATTTTTCTTTTCAAGACAACTTATATCTAACCTATATATGATCATAGTTATTACATAAAGTGAGCACAATGCAATCACAGGTCTTGCTTATTCTCAAAGTCTCCTGTCAGTCAGGCCAGTCAGGCCATGGATTCCTGGGTACTCACAGCTCTTTAAGGTTCTTCATCTTTGCAAAGGCATCAAACTGGACAGACCTGATTGCATTATCTCCAAGGTTCCTGAAACAGAACATAATAATTTGTGCATAAAATCATGGGCACGTCTCAAGTGTGTAGCCAAGTGAGGACACTCAGGGATTTTCCAGGCCAGCCTTGATTCACAGATGACCCACAGGTGCTAGCCATACCCCAGGTGCCAGATCCATTGTGGGTGGCTCTCAGCAATCATGTTGATGCAAACGCACAGAATGACTTGGGAGCCAAGCCAACCATAAAAGTAGCCTTGAAGCTAGGTGGAAATCTGGGGGAAATTTTTTACCCAGCAGAATAAAGGCTTACCTTGATTCAAAAAAGAATAAAACTTAGGAGTCAGGTACTAGAGGCATCTGCTCCCAACAACAGTGTAAACATCTCAAGACTAGTGCGGTCTACTTGGTTCCAATGTCCCATAGGCAAGCACTCCAGTAGAAAAGCTCCTAGCATGTACTAGGAATGCCTGAGCTCCTAACGTGGGAGGGGTGTTGCCTGGCTCTGCCAGGATAAGGCATCTGTTTGGAGCGGCGAGAGCTCGGGGAGCCTTGAAGGAGTCTGCTGCGGAGTGCTGTAGCCCAGCACGTGGGAGGAAGGTATTTGTCCAAACCCTAACTGCATTCATTGGGAGCACACCAGTAGACTGTGTGCTCTGAGTGTCCCTGGCACAGGCAAAGTAAAGGGCAGAATTGAAGCTGACTTATGATGAGAAGGAAGCAGATGGTGTTTGCAAACAGCCTGTTTCTCGGTTTACAGAGAAGTGATTAAATTGCTTGCAGACTTCCCTCGCAGCCATGTTTAGCAGGCCTGTTATGGGCAGGGTCTGGCAGGGTACTTACAGGTGTTCCAGGCCTTCCAGCCCTGAGAATGCTCTCTTAGCCACAGATTTGATCTTGTTTCCAAACAGAGTTCTGTAGTTTCCAACCATCCAGGCCCAGGGTAGGTAGGACAGGGGACCAAGGAGCATGAGGAAGAAGAAAACACACAATTAGGGCAGTTGCTACCTGACAAGCGTCTGAGAGAGGCAGGTGCAGTGCTGACCTGTAATGAAGTTAAAGGGCCTGAGTACACAGGCCATCCTACTCTGAAATGAAATACCTCTAGCTCTACTACAGTTTCATGGTGATGAAAGGCTGGAATTGCATGTTCCACCCAGTCTCAAGAGGGTGTAGTGTCAAGCAAAAATCACTGTGGCTAGGCCATGCTGTCTGTCCTGGGACCACCCAAGGGGGAAGTGACCTTGTTAAGGTAGTGGCCTTGCAGGAAAAATTGGCCTGTTAGTGTTTTAGTGAGAGGAAGCAGAGTAAGAAGGCAGTGTGAACTGGGACTAAAATCTACCATCCACTTCTATGTGCCACACTAAGAACACGAAGATGGGTATCCATCAAGATGACCCCATAACTCTTTCCATCTGTCATGCCCTACAGTGGCCAGGATGCAGCTTTCATGGTATTTACCCTGGCTCTCAGGACCCGGAGAAGAGGCTCTGCACTATGGCTTCCTGAGCAAGAGCTCAGAATTTACATGCAGTAGACCAGACGTTCATTAAATCCCAGATACCTGGGGTATCACAGTCAACCTTCATGGTAACAAAAGTCTGTACCAGTAAGCCTTCGAGCATGGGACAGGACTTTTGCAGTTTTAACCCTGTCCTTAGCAGTGAGTATTCAGTTATACACGCAGGAAAGGCTGTCCACTGAGCATGATGCTCAGAGCTCCCATGCAAGGGAGACCCTAGAATGTTCCTTTCTTTGCTGAGGACTGTGATGAAGCGTAGCAAAGGCACACGCTGACTCAATGCAGAAATGTGTCTGTTAGGACAAACAAAAGTGATGCTTCTCATCAGCTCCGCCCCCTCAATTTTAATGTTTTCCAACAGGCATGCTAAGCAGGCCAGATACCTGGGAAATGTCAGAATTGGCAAGTCCAGGCAGCAGTGGACAACTGGGCAGAGGAGAAAGCCTCTGAACAATGCTAGTCTGGCTCACCTCTTCCCAAGAGAGGAATTTCTTGTTGAGGATCCCAGCAAGAACCAGGGATAAGATCTGGACTAGAGGCTGCCTTCCACCTCTGTGAGACTGAGACCCACTAGCGAAGACAGGGGCCAGCCTGCTGCTGTGGGAAACTAACGAAGGTGATGCCTGGAGAACTGAAGCTGCACCATGGCCTACTCATCACCCACCATATGGCCTCAGCTTCAAGCTGACTGTAAAGGCTCTGAAGGAACAGCACAGGGTGAAAACAGGGCTGGCCTATAGGACCACTGCCTCATATCCCAGAACAGCCTTCAACAGGGCAAGGAACACAGACAGGGGTACCAGTTCCACCTGCTCCCAAGGGCATCACCAAACCATACCATGAGGCTTCCAAAGTCCTGTTCATTAAAAACAGATTCCTGCCCTGGAAGTCCAAGCAGTCAGGTCAGCCTTTAGACAAAGCCTCCTATTACCTGCCTTTGTAGGATGAAGGACAAACAGGCCAGTGACCCCCTCCATCTCCTTTTTCTTTCATAGGCAATTTGGGTGGACAAAAAAAATAATCTCATCCTGAAAGCACTTCCACAACTCACAGCCTGGATTTCTTACTTTAAATAAACCAAATGCCCAGAAACCCAGTGGTCATGTTCACTTTGGCTCGTTAGCCACAAAACTAGCAGCAAATAACAGCTCATGGGACGCTGAACCCCAAGTGTGTCTGCTGGTCTGCCTTCTCCTACACTTACTCAGATCCTCACACGCCAGGGCACCATGTGCTCCGGGTCCCAGTAAAAACAAACTGAGCTGTTTAGTGAAATCTCCCATAAACGAGATCTAGGAAAAGCTGTGCCTCATTTCAGCCATTAACTATTAGTCACATTGACCTCTTTTACAGTGAGGGCAGGCTGTTATTTCTAATGGTGACAACAGCAATAAAACAAATTCTCAAATTCTCTATTACACGGTGCCAGTCATTCTGCTGATAGGCTGCAGTAGGCCCTGTCTCCTTCAGCAGACGTCTGGGGGTGCTGCAGGGTGGGACAGTGAAGCCAGCTGATAGCTTCCTGGGCTGGAAGGGTGCTGTGGGGAAAGGAAGGCAGCCTGACCTCCCGGGTAAGGACTCAGATGTCACTTCTTAAACCCTCTTAACATCTGGCCACCCAGCCAAGGGCTCTCAAAGGCTACTTCAAAGGCTAAAACACCATGGCTAAGGCACCATGGTGTGTGCAGAGTGGGGAACGTGTCGTGGTAGGCCTTGTACTCACGTTCTTGGAAGTAGCCATGGCACGTGAAGCCATGGACAAGCCTTCCTTGCAGTGTGGACTGCCCGACCAGGCAGGAAGCCAAGGCTCTACTTCTGTACACTCCACATATTTCCTTCCATGTGTGTCCTACACAGAACCCTCCCCCCGTCCTGAGCAATGTCAGAGGTGGACTGGGGATGAGGGCAGGGTTGGGGGCGCAGCATTGCACTGCTTCTCCTATACAAGTCACTCGAGGGTCTCATTAAGTACTTCTATTAGGTCCAAAACCTGCCCCTCCCTCACAAGCTGGCTGTGGGCAGGCCACCAGCAGCAAAACTCCAGAACATTCTGAAACTTGGGCGAAGGAGCAGGTATACTAGTTCCATATCCAGGTGTATGAATCTGAGCCTGCCACTTGCCACGTGCAAAGGGGCTCAGTCCCTTCACTTGTGTCTCCTGAGCTCTAAAGGTTGCATAATGGAGCCTGCCCTCATGAGATCAGCAGGCACCTCACACAGATGTGTGCCTACCACATCAACTGGCAAATTCTAAGAGGGCAAGGTGAAGACTCTCCAAACTGAATTCAAAGTAGCTATTACTAGTGCTCTTGGTAATGGATGCTTCTACTTGAGATTAGAATTAACAACAAAAATACTGACAAGAGCCTTAAAACCATCAAGTTACTCAAAGATATTTCACACCTTTTCTAGAAATTGAGGAAGGCGGCAAAACCCCTCCGTGCAGAGGACAAAACATTTGTGTGTTCTCAGAGAAGCTGTGAAGAAGACCAAGACTAGCAGCCCCGAGGACCACCACACACTGGCAGCACAGAGACTGTAGAAGGCCTATGAGCTGCTGTGTATCCCTCAGCCTCTTCTCTGCTCACAACAGAAGGCCTCCTGCAGTCCTCCATGGGCCCAGGACTGTGTACCACAGCCTGAAGAATTGCACACTCAGGAATACTCACAGTTTGCTGAGGTTGTCGAGCCCCATAAAGGCACCACTGGTATCTTCAATTGTACCCGAGATCTCATTATGGTCCAGGTCCCTAAGAAGACAGAAGGAAAGTTCACCCTCTATCTTGAGCTTTTACCATGAAGGGAGACCAGCCCCACACCCAGGCTTTCACCAGAAGACCCAAAGCATCCAGGTCTGGCCCAGAGGGCCCAGCACCATGTATTGCCATGAACACTATGGGCCTAAATATTATGCTGTGTGACCTTGTTTCTGCTTCCAACAAAGCTAGCACACTCATCAAACACTTTGGCTGGCTTCACGGAGGGAAACAGTAGGGACAGCACCAGAGGGAGCCAGGTTTCCTCCACGAAGAAGACCTCTGTCCCAAAAGAGTCCTAATAGTTCCTGTCTGTTCTTGTATTAACCACAGTCCTCTCTCTGTTGTGGAAGGCATGTGCAAGAAAAGGATGGCAACCAGTGACTCTGCCCTGCTGTTCCTAAAGGCTGGCCTGTAAGGCTGGGGCCAGCACACTGCTCCTTCCTCATGAGGCCTACGTAGCACACTGGACTCTGAGCCAGAACAGACATCTGGGTGCTGAGTCAGTCTTGTGACCCACTTGCCAGGACAGGAAAACCGAGGCCAACTCCTCAGCCCCAGGCCATTTGGATAAGGTCAGTGCTTCAGCTTCCTCCCTGAGCTTCCAAGAACAGGTCGTGGTGCCCAGCCACACACACCTGGCAGCCAGACCCCTACTCTTACATTTGATCTTTCCAGATTTTCACTGGGCCATGGCCCTGCACATCCTTTTCCAGAGTTCTTCCAGATACAGCCAAGAACAGAGAGGGATGCAGCTCTTGGCTCCGGAAAGAAGCTGGAAAGTCACTGCCAGCTGGGAGTGGAGCTGGGGCGAAAGCACACAACGCTTGCTGTGACCTTCACTTTCCAGCATGAAGCAAAAAAGAGAATGTGCTGCTGGAAGGGACCTCTCCTTTCAAGGAGTCCCACCCTGTCATCTCCAGACTGAGTACAGCAGGGCCTAGGCTGTGGCCCTGTGTGCCTGTCTTCCTGCTTCAGGACTTGCCTGCCAAAGCCCCCCCCCCCCCTCTTTCTGGCCTGCTCAGCCTGAATGTTTCTGGCCTTTCTGTTCCAGCCTTGCAAGGTCTTACAAGCTGACCCTGGCTTGAAGAGTTTGGCATTAGATCGTTCACACTCCCCAGCAGTGACTCACTCCCAAAGACCTCTCTGCCAGGTGCAAGTACAGAGGCCTCCCAGAGGCACAACGACAGGTGTGCTCCCCAGCAGAAGACCATGCTGGAGAAGGAGGGCGCTGAGCTGCTACCACTATCTACTGAAGACTCTATGTCTTCCTGGGGGTTTTAGTCTGAGTGCTGCTGGAAGCTGCCTAACGTTCACAACTAAAAAGTATGAAAAGTCCCAGAAAAGCACCCTAAGCAATTTCTAGAGCCTCACCCAACTGGATGCCTTAAAGGACATGACATTCTCACTTCCTCTTTATCATACCACTCCCTAATGCAGCACAAACAAGGACACAGGACCCCTCATTTCTATCTCCCTTGGATACCAGGTCCACTAAAGAGCTTCAAATAGCAGGAAAGTTGGCCATGGTACTGACTTGAAAAAAATTACATAGGATTTAAAAGCCAGTCAGGACTGGGGTTGTGGCTCAATGGAAAAGAACTTGCCTATTAGGCACAAAGCCCTAGGTTGGATATATAGCAACAGGAGAAAAAAATTCTCAAAACTTACAACCAGCCCTGAAGGCACCCACTTGAGGTAAAAAGATAGGCACAAGTTCAAGGCCAGCCTCAGGGTATGTTTAAAGACCCTGTCTTTAAACACCAGTGAAGAAAACCACCACCCTACCCTCTCAAGAAAACCAAATGAGAAGTCACAGGCCGAAGGCTGGAGAAGAGGCTCACAGGACTGTCCGAACACCGCTGCAGAGATCCTGTGTAGATGGGCTTTTCCAGGTCCACCCACCCGACCCTGCCACATGGACTGAGAATTACTGATAACCGTGATTTTTAAAGAGTCCCTATCCCCCTATAGGCACCATCATGGGAAAGAAAAGATTTTTCTGCTCAACAGTTAGTTTTTGCTTGATGCTATAGAAGCTCAAGCCCAGGTTCCCAGAGCAACCCAGCTTAGGGTCCAGTTCTGAGTAGAAGCCAGCAAGAGGCGATCTGCTCTCCCACCTGGGGACCCCTTCATTCTGTCACCCTCAGAAGCAAATCCTTACAAGACTCGCAGATTCTTGAGTCCCTTGAATGCGCCTTCAGCAATGTGGCTGATGGCATTGTGGCTGAGGCGCAGGACACTGAGGCCACTCAACTCAGCCAGGCTCTCCTCATCCAGCCGTGTGAGGTTGTTGAAGGACAGAATCCTGAGAAAGAGAAGAGGAAGACAAACATCACCACTGAGCTATATGGATGCCCTATTCTGTCTTCTCTTTAGCAGTCACACTACAACTGGCCTGGTCTCACTGGTAGGGGGATACTTAAGCATGTCTACAGTAATCCTGAGTATATGTAGCCAAGCACACAGAAACCCATCAGGTCAACATTCATCTAGTCTGATAACATTTACAATTATGCAGGTCATGAAACCAGTGCCACAACACTGAGGACTACTGCTTATACACACTGTAGACACCTATCATACAATCCAAATCTCAAGGCTCCGAGCCCCTCCATTGCTGGTCTTGGCTTAAGCAAGGGAAGACCCATCTTGGCAGAGGCTGACACACTGAACAGAACCTGGTTCTGCACTAAGCAAGGAAGCCACAGCTATACTCCCTGTATTGGCCAGCAGAGGGCACCACGAGCTACTGCCTGGGACAGCCACAGCAGGGCCACCTATCTTAGCAGGTTAAGACCCTGACACTGAAGGCCGGAGCTGTGACCCTTACACCCCTCAGCAGGGACCATGCGCCAAAGGATGCATTTGCCTCTGTTAGAATCAAACCCTCTTCCCAGCACTGCTGCAGGTGCTGTCCTACACTGATCTGCGTGTGACATCTACAGTTAGAAATGTTAATTTTGAGCTGGGACAACCAAAAAGAAAAATAAATGAATTGAAGATTAATGCAGTTTTTAAGGTGGCAGTGAACAATATTCTGCCCCTCTTAGAGAAATAGTCATAGTGTCTAGTGTCTATCAGTTGCAAAGACCTGGCAAGAGACAAAAATTACACCCTAACCTGCAATTATAGCATGCAGCTGAAAGGGAGGGCAAGAACACACTGGAAAGCAATCCTACATCTGGCTCTGAGGTTTCTAATACAGAGCAAACAGCTAGGACTAGTCTAGTATACCCCAGTGAACCTTCCCTTTCTCTAAAGGGCGTGACAGTGTCATATCACAGGCAGGAAGGAGAGAGGGAACTCAGGGGCTGCCTGGGAGTTTTACCTTTCCATACAGCCTTAACTCCAGGGGCTCACATATTTCTGCTGTGTTCCAGAGGACTGTCCTTACTGGTGAACTAGACTGAACACTTACAAGGTACAACTCCTAGCCCCAACAGAAAGCCACAGAGCCCCCCAGTGCCATGGGCAGTGGTCAACAGTGGCATCTCTAGGTAGCAAAAATCTAAACCCAGAGAATAAACACTAACACAGAATCTAAGCGAAATGGGTACAGAGCAAGAGGCAGGGCTATGGCCTTTGACAAAAGACGGGCTAGCTCAGCTGTGAGCTCTGAGAGGTGTGCACTGAGGCTGCTATCGTCAGGGTAGAGACGACCAGAGAAGAACAGGCTGCAAGAGTCAGCATCAGGCTCAAGTGTCTCAATTTCTGCCTGGGGAAGTGAACAGATAAATACAAGAGAGGCTGATTAAGGTGGGCATTCCTATCAATCACCTGCTTTGGTGCATCAGTCTTTTCCTGAACCCAAGCCTAGGCAGACAAGATAAACAAAAAGAGAAAACCTTCTGAGCATCTCAAAAATAAACCTAATGGACTACACGGCATCTATTAAACTAAAAGAACTCCCAGACAAGGGGCGGAGACAAAGGGGCTAGAGATGTCTGCTGAGCCTTTGGCTCTGCCAATGCAAGTAAGTGTGTCTGCTGTGAGGGGAGACCCAGGCCATGCCTCCAGTCACAGAAGGCTGTCATGAAGCCTCAGAAGCAAGGGTACAACCTGGGAGCCTTGTCTACAAACTTCTCAAAGGACCTAAGGGACTCTGCATCTCCATACATCCACTCCTTCCATCAGACACTGGGATGCAGACAGGGCAGGAAGGACCCAGTGTCCTGAGGAACTGTCTGAGGAAACAACGGTGGCATCCCCAAGGGTAAACAAATCCATCCACCGTCAGCATGTCACCACCGTCTGGTTTCACTGTCCTACTCAAATGTAACTTTTTCACTCCAGAAATGCATGTGAACCACTGTCACTCAAAAGTGCTGTGGTAACAGCATCTAGGCTTCTGTTCCCTGGCACCCCTGCTCCTTCATTACTGGCTCCAAGCCTAAGACCTGGGGGACGGTGGCTCCGTGTGACTTCCTTCCTGAGCAGACTGGCAGCCTTCCCACCTCTGGGCTGCCTCCTCATTTGTGGGGTGAGTTGGGTCTGTGGTTCCCTGAGCTCTAGGGGCTTCCCTAGGTACTGTCACTGACCACTCTGCCCCAGACTTACAACTCGTGCAGCTTCTGGCAAAAGCTCCAGCCATCGCGCTGGATTCGAGAGATGGAGTTGTTGCTGAGGTGCAGCTGGTGCAGGGCTGTGAGGCCGTAGAGGGAGCCACTGTTCACCTCCACCAGGCTGTTGTACTCCAGGTGCCTGCAGAGACGACACATAGGATCAAGAGGCTGTCCTCATCACAGTCCACAGGAGGCCAGGCTGTCGGAAGTGGTGCAGAGAAGGTACCAGCAGAGAGAAGTATGCACATTTTGCTCCTCGTTCAGCATGAGAGAGGAAATTTAAGCAGTAAGAACTTCCTTTTGTCTGACTTTCTCCTACTGCTCAAACTGAGCTCTTAGTATATTTAAAAAAAAAAAATCCTAAGAACCACACTACCCTCATTTGTACAGACTTACTCAACATAAAAGGCAAGTGGCAGATAAAAGTTTTCTTCTGAGAACTCAGCAAGTGATTATTTAGACTTCAGATTCCAAAAAGAACATAGGAAGCCAATATCCAGCTAATCAGAAATGGAAAGCTCCAACAGGCTCCTCCTGCGCATGCCTTACGGAGTGGGTATGTACGGGAATGGGTAGCCAGCGCTAGGTGCTTCTGATGATGAGTCTGGGCAAAACAATGGTAGCTGTGGGCCTAGGCTTCTGGCCTTGGTTTCAGCTACAAAAATAACAGCCGATGTACAGGTTGTAATGTAATTCGCATGGGAAGCAGGGAGTAAGGGATGTGGCCAGGTGAACCACTGATGGACACAGGTAAAGGCAGCGGCACAGTTGTGTCCACCTGGAAGGAGACACTGGCAAACATGAAAACTAGAGAACCAAAGACATGATGAGAACTGACTGCCTCGTGGAAAACAACTGAGGATGAGGGCCATGCAACACCGCTTTCTCTGTACTGCCTGACTATGCAGATTTGCTACTTTTGACTGAAATAACTGTAGAGGTTTAAAATCAGAAGATCGGTAATTGCTCCTCTGCTGTTCTTTTTTCATTATTCTGGCAGCAGGCAGCTCTGCTGTTACACACATCTGGCTGGAAACTCCCCTGATAAATGCTGCACATCTGCACTCAAGTGTCTTGATTAGCTCACAAGACGGGAATAAATCTCCCAAGATGAACTATGAACTATGCATTCTGGCCCACCTGCACATCAAGAAAGACCACTGGCCCAGCATGAGGAAAGAAGGGACTTCCGATGAGGTGTGGGAGTGGAGAGGATGTGGAGAGGGAATCACTGTAGACTGAGGTTCGTGGAGGAAGTGGGGGTGGAGAGCAGGCCCAGCACACTGTTGCAATCCATCTCCCTCCAGTTCTCCAGCTGACCAAGTGTCCACTGAAACCTCCTTCTAGCTTGCAAGGAAAACAACCTGGGGTTTTGTCCATTGTGCAGAAAAAGGCTCAAAGGGTGGGGGATTGGGCCTGTGTGGCCACCATTCCCAGTACTCAGCTGAATGAATGTGTGAGTACATGCTTGCTCCAAAGAGCCCATGCCCTCCCAGAGCCCAGGAGGGACGCCCACACTTACAGCACGTGCATCTTAGACAGCCCCCAGAAGGCGCCATCTGTCAGCTTGCTGATGTTGTTCCGTTGAAGCTTCAGCACCTCTAAGCTATCAAGCCCCTGGAACGTGAGGCCCTCAATCAGCCGAATCCGATTCCGATTCAGGTCTCTGTGGAGATCAAGCCATCGGGTCAGAGCATCCCATGTAGCCTGCACCATTCTGAGTCAAAGGGAAACCATGGAGAAGGAGCCTTAGGGGAAGCAAGGGCACATCTCGGCGGGCACACTGGCACTGCCAACAGCATGGGCAATGTAGTAAGAGAAGTGCAGTGAACGTTGCCTCACTGGCTCCGTACCACCCCCGTACCATGGGAGCATAAGCACCCACATTTCTTCCCTGAGAACAGTCACCATTCATGATTCTAAAGCGGACCCTGGACATGACTCAGGAGGTACATTCCTTAGCTGAGGTGTCTCTTAGCTCAGCAACAGAAATCCATACCAGATGCTTCAGCCCAAGAGAATCCTAACCACTGGATATCAACCTAGCAGCAAGCCTTCCACTCGGGGCATCTGAAAGACTCCGTGCAATGGAGAGAAGTGGCCACTTACGGAGAAGTGGGGGTGGGACACATACACACTTGGCACCTAGTCAGAACAACCTTCACTGACCAAGAGATAGCAGGAATCTGGGTCAGCTGGATCCCATTAGCAACTCTGGGGAAGGTGGGAAAACACAGCGCTAATTAGAAAGCCCTTGGTTTTCCCCCAAATATTTCTGCAGTGTCTCATGACCCTGCTTCACACACAGCTTCTTCAACTTCTTAGACTGAACAGAGCAAAGCCAAGCTCCAGCACCCAGGGGAAATGAAGCATGGAAGCGTGAGGACAGGGCACAGTCCACCCTGCGCCAGCCTGACCTGCAACTGCTTTATTCTGTGTAAACCAAATTGTGAATTCAGCTTATTTTCCTGAAATATACTCTTCTGCTAAAAGGAAGACACAGGAAAACAGAGTTGAAAAACTGTAGTCAACACATGTTTTCTAGCGCCCTGTGTCATTTTAGGATAACTGGAAAGACACATAAATCCTTTTATACAAAACTAAACTTGTTAGCCTTCAAAAAACACAAGAAATGAAGAGGTGGCTAACTGGTCAGTTAACTTCACACCAGACTACTCCAGAAGGGTCAGGTACCTTCGTGTTCAAGGTACAGACAGCCTCTACCTCTTAAACATCACTGAAGCCTCTGAGATGGGAAACCAACTGGGTAGGAGTGGTGGTGCAAGCCTGTAATCCCAGCACTTGGGAGGTTGAGGCAGAGATTCAGGAGTTCAGAGAGAGAGAGAGCATGCGAGAGCCATCAGCAGAGAGGCAGGGACTGCATTTCAGAAGCACAGTGTCAGGGAGGACAGGCATGAAAACATGTGGGTCTTTTCCTCGGCCATCTGAGGCAGCCTGCGGCACCAGACCCAGCTCCTAATTTGCTTTTATTAGGTGTTGCGGTAGGGTCATAAATGATAGTTTATACAGAGTTTTACCAAGGGGGGTGAAGAAGGGGTGGCGATTGGTACAGGGTCCTTGGGGAAATTTGGCCCCCATAAAGTTTGGCTAACTTAATTAAAGTGCAGGTTTCTGTACTCACAGTTGTGTCAGCCTGGGTAGCTTGAATGCTTTCACAGGAAGCTGG